>NC_138723.1:17565006-18165006 GCF_965113295.1 Leuciscus leuciscus | reverse complement strand
GATCTTTAGGTTTAATCCGAAATCGAAAATAATTTTTGGGCAGAATATTTTGGTTGCTGAAATTTTAGTGCATTGTTATTTAGAATCCATGCTAATATTAGTGTTTCAAATGCAAATTGTACATTGGCGGTGCTTTATAAGTATTACACTTTGCATGTAACTTATCTCCCTGCTACGGACATGAATGGAAAAATGCGACTGATCTACATCTAATGACCAACTGGCAACTTTCTTTTCGCTTTGTATTCTCTCTCTGTCTTTTCTCTCACCCTTTTCCTCCCTTTCATTTACATAATGTAAGTTCTCTTTCATTTGAAACATAAAATGTTAAAAAAGATTGAATGAAGCACTAAAAGCATGTGGAAGTGGAGGTCTTTTGTCTGTGGTTCTCTCTCAGCGTCTGGCATCTGGTTAAATGGATAATTTGCAAGATTTAGAGGGGCTGTAGGGGTGTAGCTCAGGATTGCCAGGGGAGCTGCGGTGGGATGGCCCGTCGTTCTGTTAACATGCCCAGGGCAGGGCCTTGGGGGTCAGGCAGACTATCTCTCACAGCCACCCAGAGCTGTTGAAATCTGGATCAGCTGAGGATGTGGCTTCCTGCTGCTCCGCTAAGCCTGAGGCGCTTACCCTCAAGCACAAAAGATACTATGGACTGTATGTGTGTATTGCTGTGCGGATGTGCGTTTGTCAGTGTGTCTATGCAAGAGTGTGGACATTAAGCTTTTCTCTACTAGAGTCGCTGTTTGTGTTTTCTCACTTGAGACCATTTACTATAGAGTATTTTAATTCTACAGTATTATCATTTTCAATTGAACTAGCATGGCCCATTGCCTTAAAAATTAATGACTGACTTGTTTTTGAGCGAGTCTACATTATAAGCGAGTGTTTTTTCCCCCCACCTTAGTCAAAGTTTGCACTAAAAATAACAAATATATTTTACTCTTAGAAACACTACGTTAGGTGCTCTAAAACTTCATTCACATCAGTGGTCTAAAACTGTTTTATTCAAAAATACACAGTGATATTGTAAACATTTCTGCATCATTACTCCATTATTCAGTGTCACATAATCCTTCAGAAAACATTCCAGTATGCCATTTTCTGGCACAATAAACATTTCTCATTATCAATGTTGAAAACAGGTGTGTTGCTTAATATTTTAGTGGAAACAAAATTATGTATATTTTTGTAATAATATAAAAGTCTTTAATGTCACTTTTGATCAATTTACTGTATCCTTGACGAATAAAAGTATTAATTTATTTAAAAAAAATCTTACTGACGCCAAATACTACTGCTGGTTAATAAACAGTTGTGAATATGGTGTTCATACAATGGCATTGTTACACGGAAACCTTTGCTTTTATAATGCTACATCAGTGCTAATAGGTGTCGGTATAAAGTCCACAACCACTACCCACCGGCCAACATTTATTAGTATAGCATTAATACTTAATGTTATGCAAATGACCGCTGTTATGATTAACTAGCCTCTGTGCACCAGCATAGTTATGTCATAGCAGTTTCAGATGTCACTTTTTTGCAGCAATAGTACATTCAACTTTTTTTTATTTCAGAAAATCAAGAAAAAGTAAAGTTACTGTGGCTGTTTTGAAGCATGAGCTTGTTGCAGTTCATCACAGCCACTGATTTCAGGCTTGCATTAGATCATTAAACATTTTATGCTGTTTAACAGGACAACAATAGCTGTTGACAGGACAAAAGACAATAATATTTTATGTTAACAAGATGAGTGCTTCCAGAGTCTTAGAACACAACAGGCACTTCTTGTGGAAATATTTTGTCCTTGCTGTGTTTATTTCTCTCTCGTTCTCTGCTTTATTCTCAGATGCGTGTGTCTCTTTCTAATGGGCACCAGAACATCTAATCTTATTTATTTACTGTTTTTCTCTGTCTTTTTGTGTTTTGTCCACGGGGTGCACAGTGAAGTGGAGCATGTGTGTGTGTTTGTGGCTGTTGATGTGAGCATGCAGATGCGCTGTCACTAAGTATTACCATGGCGATGGGTCTCAGTGCACAACATGGGATTGGATCAACTGCTAAAACAGCTCTGGGGCCCGTGGGTGTCCTAAATCTGCTATTAATATCTCCGTGTTTGTTGCTACATTTTCAGATGATGACCCTAGACTACATTTCTTATTTCCGAAATGTAGGGGTTTAGCAATTAAATCTGGTTTTAAAAATTGATTTAGCGATTAGGACTGTTTAGGTTTGTGAGTGTGTCTTTTTCGTAATCCATTCATTGGTTGATTTCACTGAAAATTGTGACTCTGTGACACTTCAAAACATTGTAATAGTTGTAAATAAATGTCAGACATGTTTGATTGGCTTTTTTATTTGAAGCAGTGGGGGACTTGGCAGCATGTGTGAGATTGATATGGTTATCTGCCAAATTTAGTTCATTCTGTTGATTCTGGTTGGCATGTGTTTTGGTTCAAATGCGCTGTTGGAAAAACATAATTACATTGTGTGTGTGTGTGTGTGTTGCTTAGTTTTAGACACGAAAGTTTCTTCATTACAGTTAAACATGATGTGGGAACTGTATGCATTTATAAAATATTTCAGTGAATGCTGCTTACTTAGATTTTATTTAGTAATGAAATCACACATAAACAAAAAAGACTGGATTATTTATTTTGTAGTTCATGTAATTCTTTTTTTTTGTGTGTGTGGTTTGATGATTGTTTCTGGATAGACATACATGATGATTGCTGTATATATAATTAAATGAAGTCAATTGCTAAGTAGATATGGATGATGTGACGTAACATTTTTCCAACAAATGGCACGGTTGCTGAGTCACATTGCTGGTGTGGTTTATTCCTGTGACCCTGCAGTCTGGATTTGTTTTGTTTTGAAGTTGATTGGAGTGTAGGCCTATCAGAAGTGTATACATTATCTGCCAGATGTGTTCACATTAGTCTAGCTGGAGCGTAAAGAGGTCAGGTCATACAATATTTGCTCTTTTTTTTGGCAAACAAGTTTGATTTACTATGTTGGCACAATCTATCATCTCTACTCTCTTTCACCCAGAGCATTTATAAAAGCTAAGCTGCAAAAATAGGTCATTTAGAAATAGTGGTATTGATGTCACAATCATGAGCGCATTAACAAATGACCATCCACATATCAAAACTATTTAGTATTCAGCAATTTGGTGATGGTGGCAAAGAGGTTAGTCAGTGATAATAGAGGTCATTTACATTCTGTATAGAAATGTGGATACGACACAAAGCAGATCCACACCAGCACATTGACTCTGCGTCTGTGCCTTTTACTGGAAAATGTTACATTACATCATTCACTTTTATTTTGCGAATGACTTCATTTAAATATACAGGTTTGAGCAAAACCTGATGATAATCTTATATTGTGCTTCAGTGGAAAAATAAATCTGACACTTTAAAAGGGTAATAAAAATTCCCTTTTGAATAATGACATATATAGAGCAGACTCTGAAATATTTTTTATTCATTTTACTTTTAAGTTTCTTTGTTTCCAAATGTGTAATAGTCTATGTATTTTCAGGTTTACATTAGATTTGGAATCTTAGATTTTCATTGTAGTCTCAAGACATTTGGACCCCACCAAAACATTATAGGTATAGACAAGTGTCAATATTGTATGTTTATAGTGATACATCTGTGGAAATTGAGAGAAGACACAAAGAGAAAGACAGATAAGTAGAAGATGCCAGAAGATAAAAAGTGGATGAGAGTGTGATATTGCCATGAATGATATGGCTGGCTTAGGGGGAAAAAAAGCCCAAACACAGACTGGAAAAAAGTACAGTAGCGGAATATGGCAGAAACCGAATGAATCATTCAGAGACTTTTGGTCTTATATTGTTTTAGAGGATTGTCAAGCTGTCACAAAACCGTAAAGGACAGAAAACAGATTGTTGGAAGCATAGAGTGGGGAATGAGAGACTGAAAAGAGAAAGGCTGGATATCTTCTGGCTCTCTGGCATGTGTCATCGCCGATGAACACAGCTGAAACGTATTTGAAGAGCTGGGCTGACATCCTGCCAAGAGAATGAGAGAGAGAGGCACAAGCAGAAAGCAAAGCGAGAGAGGGAGAGAGAGCGAAGTAGAGAGCAGGACAGAAACAAGCACAAGCAGACAGAGGGATTGAGCTCTGGTGAAGCAGACCGACCGCATTCAGATCTCCATCCTCTGGCATTTTGCTCTTATACCGGACCTCTCACCCCGTCTGACCTGCACTGCTGCCCCCAGGCACACCACACGCTCCGGGCCAACAGCCGACATCATGATTAAGTCCAGCTGGTTCTATGTCAAGTTCAAATATAACGAGAAGGTGAGTCAGAACAATGTCTGTTGCCTTTTTCTATTTTAACTCCGATTTTTCCTCGTTCAGTGTTCGGTCTGGGGTTTAACTAGGCTCACAGCCCTCTGTCTTCCCGAGACACTCTGGTCCTGTAATCTAAACCTGTCATTGATCTGTTGATAACAGTGCTGGTGCTATATTGATAGCTGAGTGTTTGTGTTTATGTATGTGTGTGATGGTCTGAAATCCCTCTCATGCATTTTGTAATAATCATGCCTGCATTTTGAAGCATTGAATATTTAATTGAGCTTGAGTCTGCCACGAAGGGCCAAGGTTTAAATTTTCATTTAAACACGTTTTCCACTTTTAAGAGCTGCCCTTATGCACCACATGTGCTGTGTAATATGAAAGAGCTTCTTTGACATCACTATTGACACTAGTAACAGAAATCTGCTGAGACTGAGCCAGATGGTAACAGTCATACAGATGTGATCTATCTGTGTGTGTGTGTGTGTGTGTGTGTGTGTGTGTGTGTGTGTGTGTGTGTGTGTGTGTGTGTGTGTGTGTGTGTGTGTGTGTGTGTGTGTGTGTGAGAGAGAGAATCAGGTCATGCCCCTGTCCTGTTCTGTCCTGTCAGCTGTGTTAAACTTTAATGGAGGCTGATATTCTATTCTTCAGAGAGGGAGAGAAACTGATAGATGGTGTTACCGTGAAAAATAAGATGTAGACCTGGTTTGCATGTTTTGGCAGTTACGTAAATGGTCAATTGGAAAAAACTGCATCCGTCCATCTGTCATTCTGTTATTGGATTGTAGCTCCTAAAATCTCTTAGATTGCAAAACCTTATCAAAGGTCACATGTCCATATGATCAGCACTGTGAAATATGAACTTGATCCAGTTACCCACAGACCTGATGCATTACAGTGGACTGAAGGTCAAACAGGGATGATGGTACCTAATGGTTAAGGAGCTCAGTTGTCTACACAAAGGTTCCAGGGGCAATCTAGAAGCTGGAGAACTAGGACAGGAAATCGTGAACCTTCCTGATTTTTCTAGGGGGAATATTTCTGTACCTTATCTTTTGTAAAATGTCAAGAATTTATACTCAATTAAATACCTAAATTTGATTGATTGATTTATGGATTGATGAGTGAGTGAGTGAGTGAGACTGAAATGGGATCTTGCAAAAATTCACATTAATAGTCAAAATACTTGCTTTGCTGTCTCATCGTTTTTGAGGTAGGGGAGCCCATATTTTCTGTAATAACGGCTGATTTTCAGCATGCCCAGGAGCCGGAGTATTCCATACAAATCGACTCATTTATGTAATCAACGTAATCGATTACGTCGACGCTTCATTCCAGCCCTAGCGGTGATTTGTATTAAATAATTGAAAGTTAAAATAATTCTTCTTTAGAGTTCGGTTGATGGATTTATACCTTGTAAACTAACTAAAACGAATAATTATGAGTGTTCACACCAGAGAAACGTTTCATTTTAGTTATAGGAATGCCTTTGGGGGGACTAATTTAACTCCTACTTAAAGTGTCTAATCCAGCACAATAGGACCTACCAGTGATGTAAGTGTATGTTGATTGGCCGAACGCATGCCATACGAAACACTGGCACCCGCCATTCTTAAAAAGCCATGTAAACCCACAGTTTACATATACTTACTCCACAAACTATTTAAGACATAAAGATAAAGAAAGCAATTGTTAACAACATTTACCTCAGTGATATGTAGCACTGCAAGTTGTCATAGGAGATTTAGTCTCTTAGCCTTTTTTTTTCCCCCCTTTTCAATCGCATTACTTATACGTCTACTTTCCGTCTTCGTCATCACGAAACCCACACCACAAAAAAAAACAAAAAAACATCGCTCCTATCTTCCATCCTCCTATCCTCCATCCTCCAGTTGTTGACATTGTTGAATGCCGCTCTTAAATGAAGTTGCTTTTGGCCTGCTTACATCGCTTCAGAGTTCCTACTGGCGGTGCGAATGCATCCAGGAAAATGACCCTAGGAGAAAATGTAGTTCTCGGAGGACTGCCCTGGTGGCTTGTTCCTATAATTGAGTCTCTATAACTAGCCGTTGCTAAAGCCCCTTTTTGCAAATCAGGGTAGTTGTAATCGAAGTGAATAGGTGTGAATATTGAGGGGTGGAAATATCTGTCTGACATGACACTGAACTGTGAAAAGTGCGACTGTGAGTGTGTGAAAAATACTGTATGCTTACCGTTATTTTTGACCGTGTTCCGTGTATTGCTCTGTCCAAGACACTGTTATTCACACAGGCCGTCCATTTTATGTGAAGCCTGTATTTCCCTCTCTCTCTCTCTCTTTCGCCAGCGCTTGTCTTTCTGTGCTCCTCTCATTCTAATGCCCAAGTGTGCTCATATGACATGTGAACTGCTTTAATTTAACACGGCACCTAACAGTGCTCATAACTCAGTGTGTGTGAGTGCTAGACAGACAGGGAGAGAGAGGGATTGAAATGGAAGAGAGATGGAGTTCATACACTGGACAGGAGAGCGGATGAGAGAAGGGAACCATGACAACCGCCTGACTGCTCTGCTCCCTGGTGTGTGAAAGTAGAGATTGAGAGAATGCTTTTGATTCAGGCCATGAAACAAGGGTGAAGAGTAAAAATATTCACTTCACAGCTGATTAACAGAGCAATGGATGAGGACAGAGAGATGAGCTGAGAAATGTGGGTAGCAGACCAGTGAATGACTAATTGAGCTTTGAACAAGGCAGAGATGTGAGGGTTCAGTGTGTCAGAGTAGGCTGATACTGTAGCCTACTTTCAGGTGTTGAAACTTCTCAGAAATTCGTCTTGTCTTTTGGATTCCTCAAAATTGTCTACATACTTACTGTTGAGATCTGAAATGAGAAAAAAAAGGCCTGTTATTGGGGTGAAGCGTTATAGTAGTTTTTAATTTTGTTTGGTTTTATTTTCCCATTTGTGCTTTCAGTTTAGTTCATTTATTTTCATTCTATCAATGTTTTTATTCAGTTTATATATATATATATATTAGGGCTGTCAATCGATTACATTTTTTAATCGCGATTAATCGCATGATTGTCATGAGTTAACTCGCGATTAATCGCATTTAATCACACATTTTTTTATTTGTTCTAAATGTACCTTAAATTAATACTTTTCAAGTTTGTAATACTCTAATCAACGTGGGCATGGATAAATATAGATGCTTTATGCAAATGTATGTTTATTATTGAAACCATAGTCAATATAGAGCATAAGGACGAGACATGTTTCAAAGGTCATAGATGTTTTTCAAAGAACTTGTTCATGTCTATTAGACACATGTAGAAAGAACAAAAAAAATGCCAGGTTACCATTACTTCTCTTTCTTTGCACTGAGCAATTTACTAACACAAACATGTTTAGATTTTGCATGACAGGGCAGCTCTTCTGAAAATGCTAAATGTACATTTATTATTTATTATTACATTGTAGTTTGTCTCTCTCTGTGCCCCTTTTGATGAAGCTAAATTCTCAATAAAACTGTTTTCATTGGTATATTTTACTGTTTCTGTTGTCAAACAACGGAATGAATTTGAAATGGTGACTGAAACGCGACCCATTAAGACATAACCAGCTCTCCCTTCCAAGATGTTAAGTTAATCTGCACAACAATTCTGATAATCGAGCCGTCGTCTGGTGAAATCAAATTCACATAAGATAAAGACAATATCTGTGCTCTGATTTCGGCTATACTTGTACAATTAGTGAAGCAACATAATATCTGTGCTTAACTTAATTAAAGCACTGCTCCTCGCGCGCGCGCGCGAGAGAGAGAGAGAGAGAGAGAGAGAGAGAGAGAGAGAGAGAGAGAGAGAGAGAGAGAGAGAGAGCGCGAGCGCGCGCTGAGAGAGCAGTACCGGCGGTACCGGTAGATTCTCAGAAACTAAATAAGGTTTGGGCGCTTTGTTGAAGGGAAAAAATCGCTAAAGGGGTCTGCAATGTCGCTAAGTTGGCAACACTGTGTATCTCCATTTCTCCAACTAGAGGTTGGGCCACGGGTCAAACAGAAAATACGCGCTGCGTTAATAGCGCGTTAAAAAAATTTGTGCCGTTATCATGATTTTGCGTTAACGCGTTATTAACGCGTTAACTTTGACAGCCCTAATATATATATATATATATATACTAAAACTAAAATGAAAACTTTTAACTTTTAAAAAATTGTTAAACCATTTTCATGCAAGTGGGCTTTAAAACTTTCTACGTTTTTTGATATACCATAATAATATACCGATTTTTTTTATTTATTTTTTTAACACAAAACCAAAGTTAAAGTATTCATTTAGCCCAAAAGTGACACCAAAAATAGTTATATTTTATAATCAATTAATCTTTAATAATCAATTAAATGTAATAATCAACACTCAAATAAAAACTGAGTTGCATACAAACATTTCAATTGCACATAAGATATTTTTATTCAAACTTTGTAATGACATAATGATGTTTCTACTCCAACTTATTATTGAAATATAAACATTTAAATGGTAGTTGTAATAACTTGTTTTTTTTATGGCAGATTTATTAAAACATGCATGAAATAATGAAGACATATATATTTAATATATATGTATATTTAACATATTTTTCAAGCTAACTAACCAGCTACAAACACTGAATGGCTTTGTTTACAAGCTGTTTTATTGACGCCTTTATGTGGCTGAAACACTGATTGAGTGAGATACATTACATGAGACATGATACATTTCAGTAAGTTGTACTGTTTCTTTCAACATTCTTTCTGATGATCATTTATGTTTATGTCATGCTATAACTAGTAGTAAAGAGGAAGAGATGACCAGTTCACGTGTGCTGTGAATGGGATGCACTCATTACCATGTCTAGATCAAAGAGGTTTGACTGACGGCAGGCGTCCAAGTGTTGTTCTAAAAGCAGAGTAACTCTAGAGCTGCAGGTTCAGCCCTGTTGACCAGAATGCCACTGATTTACCTCCCTTCTGACATGTGTGGGCTAAAGACAGGCTCCCTTATGCAAAAGAGAGGACTGGAACAATCCACCCTTCTTTAAACAAGTATAAAAACAAACAGGGAAAATAAGATATTGTGAATTTCTCATGGGTTGTGCACTGCACTATGTTTTGGTTTAATTGCATCAGAATGCTTTTGTTGTTTTAGTTGCGGGCTGGAAAATTGTGAATTGTAAACGGCTCTCACAGAGAAGCATGCAGAGATAATTTTACTGATTATGGGCTGCTTTTATTATACCCCAGCTCTATGACCAGTTCATTGCTCTGCTGTTGATGGAAGCCATGTTAGGCTGGTTTAGAGATGGGTGGTCTTTCTGTCCGGGTGGTAGCTTGGATTTGTTGGCCACACCCTGTGAATACATATTTCTTATAGCTTCAAAAAAGATTATTTTCATTGATTAATAAAACCAACTAATTACATACTTTTAATAAAATTTCTTCTTCAAAAATGATTGGTTTAGATTGATACAAATGCAGCAGTTTTGTAGAGAGTCCATTTTTAATTATTTATTCTTAGTCTGAAGTGGTACAATGGGTCTTACAGGCTAACCCTTTTTTTGACTGAGGCTAAACATAGGCTTTGAGGCCCAAACTGTGTCATTGTGACTAATTCATCAGCTGTGTTTGGGTTATTGCAGTGGATAGATGACAGATCCCCAAAACTACTGCTCTTTCAGAGCTTTTAAGCACTACAATCTATCTATGTCTGCCAGTCTATATATATGTCTGTCTGTCAGTCTGTCATGTTTATTTAATATTAACTAATATTCATGAGACGTCTGATCAAGTTTATAATATGCCCTGGTCCATTTTTGCAATTCTTCATACTCCACTGCTAGAGACAGTTTCCTTATTTAGTGCTAAACCACCCAATTATGTCTAATAGAGTCTAATTCAAGTCTAAAAAAAAAACCTGTGAGTTAGCAGTGTAGTCCAATTCTTTATGGATGTACTTAGAGGGAATAAGAGCTGGTTGTCCCTACATACCTATGTTATGAACTTTTTACCCTTTCAGCCTAATTTTGTGCATGTGATGTGTGTACCTGTCAAATTCACACACTGCATTTCCACAGATAAATGTTACAATAAAGAAAAGCTCTCTTTTTATGTCACCCACTGTAAGCAATTCCATGTTTAAAGTATCTTTAGTTGCCACTGTTAAACTGAGGTAGCTTTTTCCTTTTCATATGACATAATTGATTGACTTGATTCAGCTGTGTGACGAATAACAAACAAAAAACAAATTAGTACAAAATAATTGATTATAATTGAAGCTTTACATTTATACACACTGTTGTGGCATGCAGTGAAAACATTACTGATTTGTTTGGTGCTTCTGAATTGACAAATCCTAATCTTTAGCTCTTTCTCACGCTGGCCATCTTTATTGTTGATCTCTTTGTTCTAGCACTAATGTTTTTTTTTTTTTTAGATAACATTCTGTAAGTCTTTAGGAAAGTTAGTGTCAGATGTAGAGATGAAGGGAAAGTTGAACAGAGAGAGAGAGAGAGAGTGAGAGAGAGTTTGTATCAAAGAGAAGCAGCCATCTGTGTGAGTGAGCAGCAAACAGCTGGTCGAGGGGATGCAAGATGTCTGTACCAAGACTGACAAGATGGGTGATGACAGGAAACAGATTTCCTCCCGCTTTTTCCCACTCTCTGAGCAAGGCAAGCGGACAGCCCGTGTGCTGTGATGCCTCCCCAGCCTCCAGATGCTGCTGTCCTCCTTGCGTGTGTGTGTGTGTGTGTGTGTGTGTGTGTGTGTGTGTGTGTGTGTGTGCATCTCAAAAATATGACACATTTTCACCCGCCCATCCACAGAAACTCGCACTCATTTACATTATCATCAATTCATGGTTATGTCTTCAGAATGTTTGCTTCAACAAATTGTGCATTTGTTCTTTTCATTTTGTTTTCAATGCTTTTCATTTTCCACTTTATATAAGTTTGCCTGGTTTCAGAAATAATAGACATTAGTTTCAGATTTCAGATTTTTTCTTCTTCTTCAGATTTCATGTCTGAAAAGGGTCACACTGTAGGCGCCATGATCTCGCCTGCTACAAATCAGATTAGTTCAACACAGTAAGGTTACTGTGAATGTTTGAGTCCAACATTTTACCCACCACACTTACAATCACTTACATGATTAACAACTTTTCAGATCCAGTTTCGACCAAGTCATTCAAAAGAACTTGTTCAAAAAATTAAACAGACATCACTAACTGGTGTAAAAATCTTGGTTATATAGTGGACTCTTAGCCATTTTAACATGTCTTTCTGGCTGTGTTTCAAAACCTAGTAGGTTGTCTTCCTAGAAAGCATTTTTGGACATCATAGGCCCAAAAATGTTGCTTGGCTTTTGAAACAGCCTGAGACCGGCACCGAATCTTCCTCCTCAGGGAGCACTCCTGTTTTTATTCTTTCCCATCTCCTTCCTTTTTTCCCCTTCATCCCCCTCCACTCTGACTCTCGATGTGATGAGAGGAAGATGTCTGGCAGCTGCTGAGGCAATGAAAGGTCACCCTGTCGTCGCAGCAACACGATAGCGAATGGGAGAAGCTGTCATCTCTCTGGCATTTTGATTGACAGGCTGCCTGGGTGACTTAAACTCTGTGGAGAAAAGTCCTGACAAGGCAGAGCTGTCACTTTATTGGGCGCACAGAGCCTGTGCTGTACGTGTGGATAAATGAGAATAGAGGAAACCGTGTAAGAGGGACGTTCAATTAAATGGAAAGAAGAGAATATAGATTCTGTATGCACCTTGAAAAAAGAATTGGTGTTGGTTTTGCTTTGAAACAATTTTCAATCAGAAATTGCTAGTACATTTCACAAACAGTTACAAAGAAATGACACGTCTCAACCCTATTTCCTACAAAAAATGATGCTGACAATTGCTTGCAATTTTACATAGTGTAAAATTACCCTTATTTTAGACCTTATATCTTGAAATAGTCTCACTTATACCATGTTTTACTTTGCCAGACTGCTGTTTCCTTTCTTTATGAAGTTAATCAGCCAAATTAATTAGTTGGTTAATTCAATGTGCTTTTTTCCGATTTGAATTAAAGTGTAGCTTTATTTTCAACCTGCTTTTTACAATGTCAGCAGTATATGTAAATGAACAATGTTTACTCGTTCTCTGTGTTACCTGGACAGAGAAATTCATGTTTATATATCAGCAAAAGTCCACCGATTCAGATTTTCCGCCGCAGAGATGTAGACTGCATTATGGGTGTTGATGTTTTTCTACATATTTGGCCAAAGGGAAGACAACAGCTTTTTTTTCTCCATTTTCTCTTGTCAGGTACAGTCACATTTGACTGTATTGACAGCTGAGTTTTATTGAAAGCTCATTTTGCCAGCGAAGAACCCCTTTAACTTGTTTAGAAATTGTTTATTTATCAAATCAACTTGTGAATCAACAGTTTGAGAAGCACTATACCACACTGACGTCTCTATTGACCCGCTCATATACGCAATTACTAATTATCTTTATGTGTGTGCACTTGGAAAAAACTAAAGGGTGTCAGTCTTCGGAGTCTACATGTTTTATTAATCATGGGAGCTGAAAGACCCTCAGTCTTCCTGTGATCATTAATGCATGCACCAGATAACGTATTTACATGTTCTCATGCATTATTCATGTCCAGAGAGGAAGAGTAAGAAGAGTCTGGTTGAGGAGGACCCTCTGCCCACAGGCTCTTGTACTGTGTGTGTGTGTGTGTGTGTGTGTGTGTGTGTGTGTGTGTGTGTGTGTGTGTGTGTGTGTGTGTGTGTGTGTGTGTGTGTGTGTGTGTGTGTGTGTGTGTGTGTGTGTGTGTGTGTGAATACAGTACCTGCTGTAATGTTGTGTATGGCTAAGTCTTAAGAAAAGTGCTGGCCGATTTCATGTTTTAGTAGGACCAGTTTTTCGCTGAATGTAATTATGCATATTATTTTTACACCTAACTGAGCATTTACAGATAAATAAGGATAAATGTACACAGATTGCCTCAAAGGATCTGCTTTATTTTTCAGCTAATACCTGCACCCTTTCCTGTTTCTTCCTCTACCTCCCTGTATTAAGTCTACTCTGCTATCTATCTGATTTTTCAGATCTGTAAATGAGACTGCTCAAGCATCTCATTTGCCTTCCCTGATGAACTTTTCAGGATTAGTATAGCTGAATTCATTCAAGTTTGATTCACTGATAAATTGTCTTATGGGATTTACTGTATATGACTTTTGGAAAATCAACCTCATCATAGTGTTTTTTAATGTTTCTATCACATCTTTAAAACTGAAGTTCGATACAGCTTAAATAACGCATGTGCTGTCTTTATCTGCTCTGTTTCAGTTTAATTCTTGGAATCAGTTTAATCATCTACAGGATCAGAGTTTTCTTCAGTTTGCCAGTAGTGTGCAGTCATTAATGCAATGTGATTTGCTGTAATAATGGGGTCCTAAATGCACAGATCCCATGAATACTGGCACAGACCCCCACTCCCAAAATAAGTAATTAGGCCACATGGTATACTCATTTTGGTGAGTTGATGTCATGTGCATCCTGGATGATTTTTGTGTTCGTACACAACCACAATCGCTGGCACTGCAGAAGAGAATTTTCGAAATTTCCAGTCATAGAAAACTGGTAAGAATTTTTTTGATTCCGTTTGATGACACTAGCGATGTGTAGATTACACATTTTCACCTAGCTGATGAATGCTAAAGTGATAAGTTGCTAATGCTTAAATGCAAATGTATAGTCTGAATAAAATGTTTGATGTATCAAGGTGTATGATACATATGATATGACAATTATAGACCATTTGGGAGTAGACTTTACAGTTACTTCACTGCAGTTGCGCACACATTGTGGTAGCAGAAAAACGGTGGTAACAGTGATCCACGGAATAGGATAAAAAATTTTTTTTGTTTTGTTGAAAAAAATATAGTCTTCATTTTTATAGAATACCATCATCGAAGACACCATTTGAACGCAGACGGTTATGGTTGCAAGCCATTAATCGGACAGACTGGACTGATGAAACCTGCGATGATTGGTCTACTATTAAAGCATGAATTTGATGTAAACAATTAGGTCTACATAATATTCACATATGCAGTTCATTAAGGGCATAATGTATTAGCCTACAGTTACAACATCAAATATTTAAACCTATTACATTTTATCTAAAAATTCTGACTTTTTTTTAGCCCAATTGGGAGTTTATATCTCACAAAAAAATCATAATTGCGGGATATAAACGCGAGTGGAAAAAAAAAGAGTTTATATCTCTTATGCTCACCAGAGCTGCGTTTATTTGATTTACAATTTTTAACACGGTTTTCTATTTGAATATATTTTGAAATGTAATTTATTCCTGTGATGGCAAAACAGAATTTTCAAATGATCCTTCAGAAATCATTTTAATATGCTGATTTTGTGCTCAAGAAACATTTCTTATTATTATCAATGTTGAAAACAGTTGTGCTGCCTAATATTTTTGTGGAATACATGATATATTTTTTCAGAATTCTTTGATGAATAGAAAGTTTTAAAAAAACAGCAGCTTTTGTAACATTATAAATGTCACAAAAAGACTCACTGACCTGAAATATTTGATTGGTAGTGTAAAAAATCCTGGATGCAGCCTTCACATGTCTATGTGAGAACAGATTATGTTGGTGTGTGAGTAGCTGTCTGTGTGTGTGATCATTGAAATAAAGCTTTGAAGTTTTGGACACTAAGAACCTGGAGAGCATTTCTGTAGAGCAGATGACTGAGCGTCTGTCTGTGATATAGCAACTTATGCTGTGTGTGTGGTGCTGTACAGTTGTCACTATACGTACATCGCATTCGTTCTTCATTTGTGTTTGTTTTGAAGTGTAACGGTGTGTGCGAGCTCTCCGTCTGTCTGTCTCTCTCTGTTATAACACGCTCCAGCAACACAGGGCAAAACAAAGGAAATGCTTTGCGTGATGCGGGGCCGATTGGCGCTCTCAGTGTAAGCAGACCCCTCCCCCCGGGGAATGATCTGCCAAAGCCTCCACGCTGCTCTGCTTTTAATAATAATTATCTAAAATCGCACCAATTAGCCTGCAGCTATACAAGGAACCGGGGGGAGGAACGGGAGAGAGGGAAGCAGAGAATAAGGACTGTAAGATTGCTCTTCTTATCTTTACATTCATTTAATATCACTAATGAACCCAGAATGGATCTTTTTGTGGTTTAAAAGTCTTTGATTTGTAATATCCCAGCACACCTTATAAATATCTGAGCTTTAAGGCCGAATGTTTCTGTTCTGACAAAAGGATCATTTTTATTCTGAATAATCTAGTTATATATTTTTTAATTAGATATTTTTGTGTGGTTTTAGTAGTGTATGCTAGTTTTAAGGCATATATATATTATCCTGATTTGACTTGACATTTGACATATATTTGATAAAAATGTCTAAATTGCAAAAGTGACCTGATTGTTTTGGAAACAAATTCTAACTAAATGTATAGTTGTGTAATTTCCAGCTGAAGATCTAATTAAAAATCAAATCAATTATTTGTTGTAAATGTGTAATAAAAATATATGTTAATATTAAATAGACTATTTAAAAACATATATTTGTTTTCAAATAATTATAATGTAATTATAGTTTATAATATTTATTATATAGTATTTAATTTCTATCTATTTATTGTTCATTCCACATAAAAATGTTGGCAGGGCAAGTAAAAGTCTGAACTACCTTAGCATCAGAATAAAATCCTTATAGTTCCTGTAGGACAACACTTCAACAACTCTCCTCACCTCTCGTCCTTCCTCTCTTTCTCTCTATCTGCCTCACAGACACATTTATATCCACGCATGCTCTAAGAGAATGGGAATAACTGTCATATTATATTTTATACTCCTCTCCGTGTGTGTTTCTGTTTTTGTGTTCTATCCCACCCTGCCTCATCCTCCTCTGCCTCACCCTGATCTGATCAGTGATCATGTAGCACCACCTGCAGGTCAGCAGAGAGGTAACACCCTCTTCACAGGTACCTGATGTCCATGTACACGGACAGATGATTACTTTGCTGTCTTATGGAAGCAAGTTTGACAGGATCAACAGAATCGATTAACCAATGCTCTGTGTGTTCATGGCATCAATATTACATCAAGGGGAGCTTGTAAAGTAGAGCATTATTATTGTGCGTACACCAACTCAATGTATCCCTGATCAGACTTTTTTTTTCTTTTCTCATACGAAAGTTAAATGTCACACCCCTCTCAAAGCTCACATGCACCTTAGAGTTTGTACCTCATATTTCCTTCAATTGCTTTTTTTTTTTTAAATCCCCTTTTGTGGCTCTAGGCTTTAAAATAAATCCTGTGTCCTGCATTTGCATTCTGCAAGCTTCTGCATTATTCATACAACAATTGGCTTTCATTTTCTTCTTGTGCAAGCCCAGGGCAGAGGCTGTGGTGTGTATTCCTCGCATGTGTGTTGTTGAATGCATGTGCTGCATTCTTTTTTTCCCTTCAATTATTGAGGAAAACAAGTTCATATTTTACTCTCTATTCATCTCTAATAGTCATTCAGATATATTGCAATTCTATTATATGATATAATGTTTTTTGATTTAGAGTTAATATGGATGTTAAATCTAAATTGACCCTCTTTATTTTATTTAAAATATGTCCCTAATGTTGTTGCATGATTTATCAGTCTTCATAATTCATAATCTTTTTTGCACCTCTGAAATAACTTTTATGCTGATGTAAGAGAAACTAAAGCAAATAACAATCAAATGTATTTTACTGAAACTGCTTTGAAAGCTTTGATGCTTTGAAATCTTTACAAATTTCAATGGCTTTTCGTGTATAGTGTACCCCCTTTTCCATGGCTTGCACTAAAGGGTAGCCAGGGCCTTGTTTAATTTTCTAAATAGTGTCATAATGCAGTAAATCCTAAATTGTCAGAGGCAGTAAAAGAGATATCGTGAGCAGCTGTAAATTATTTTTTAGCACAGGCAACTGCAGCTTATCACAGACACCTCTGTAAGTGTGTAGAGACGATATGATAAGAGGTTCAGGCCTCTGGATACAAGCACCAATCATCTAAAACGCATAACTCTTAACCATACGCACACCCACACACAGTATATCCTCTTCCCTGATGTTTACACAGGGTGTCATGCTGATATCAGTCACTTGCAGGGCAGTCAATCTTATCAGCCTCGGCCAAGGTCCAGAGACAGGCATGATGTGTTTGTTTTCACCCCTCATTAATGTAACAAAGCTTAATTAAGCCTCGCTTATCTCTCAGGCATGGATTCACAGACGTGCCATTGATGGAGGTGAGAAATGTGTGCATATTTTTCAACTCCCATATCTACCTGACTGCTATATGGAGGATGTTTGTACAAGGCTCATCCTGGAATCACATTGCCGAAGAGGTCAGACAAACTGTTATTTAACTGACAAAAGCAAAGTGTCATAATTCAAATTCTGCGTTTGAGTTTTTTGTTTGCGAAGCGTCGTGTTGATATAACAAGGAAAAACATTTGCATGCTCTTTTGACAAAGTCAAGTTATCTGGGCATCTCAAATGACAGCGAAACCTAATTTTCTCATGCAGACTCACAAAACCGTTTTGATTGGTGCGTTTCCCATCTTTGTATTCCTTCACCAAATTGCCGCTCGCAGGGTTGCAAAACTCATTTGCTGTGTTTACTGAGAGGAAATGTGCTCACGTCCTGCTCTGTCCCTCTGCAGGGCAGCGAACACTTAGTGAACACACCGCAGAGACAAATGATTTGCCATTGGCTGTGATTTCCTAGATAGCTCAGTGGGGGGAGCCAGGAAGTGGGGCGGCAGGAGGGGAAGTTGAGCCCAGGCAGGGGAATAGACGGCCTGCTGGGAAGGAGATGGCTTTCTCTGACACAATCCGCCGGGAAGCCGTGGGGTCCTGAAATTGGGGGGGAACGGGAGGAGGCATCGCCTGCTCTGAATTTGTTCTGTCTGTTTCGCCCTTTCTCACTTACATCCCTCCCGCCATCTCTTTACTTTCCGTAGCAAGGGGTGGTTCTGAATGACAAGGCAAAGCTTCCTCCCCTCAAGAAAAAAGTGAATTATTTGTGTTTGAGAGAGAGAGAGAGTGTGCGTTTTTGGATATGCATATGAATTTGTGAAAAGCTTATGAAGACAGTGTTAGTCTGGAGTATTGCTCACAGCCTTGAGTTTTTTGCTCCTGGTTATGTTTGTGTGTGTTTATTTTGTAATGCTTCTGTGTGTGGGGATGTGTTGGAGCCTGTCTTGTATTGTTTTACAGGCAAGGTTATTGAGTCAGTGGTAAGACTGTGAGTCTCAGAGGCCGGTTAGTCAGTCTGACCTTGCAGTGTGAGCTGAGGATATGCAGACTGGCAGGCTAGGGGTCAGTGCATCCCAAAATCCCTTGCTAGCCTGTCTTTAGATTTAGAAAGGCAAGAGGAGTTCATTCTGCTCTCACTTTTATGGAGCTCAGTAAACATGCATGACAAAAAAAATTAATTCAAAATTAAAATCCAGCTGCCTAAGAAAGTCTGCAAAGAATAAAATACTATGTTTTTCTAAGTAATATATATATACAGTAGTCAACTTTGATGAACGTATTTGATCCACTTCACTTGACTACTGTGTGTGTGTGTGTGTGTGTGTGTATATATATATATATATATATATATAATATGCTTATACAGTACTATATATATATATACATACATATGTGTGTATGTAATAAAAACATGATTTATTATTATTATTATTAAATTCATATTTCATATTTTGCTGCATTTTTTTTTTTTCTCTCTCTCTCTGTGTGCGTGCGTGCGTGCGTGTGTGTGTGAGAGAGAAATCAATTTGAACATTATTATTATTATAGTACAGTCGTTTTGTGGAGAGGAAACAGTAAATGGTGAGAAGAAGTGGGTGGAATGCGACTGACATTCCCATTCATCTTGGCCCCATGATCTACAATTAATGGTCAGAGCCAGATTTGACATCCCTCTGTGCAGTAAATACAGAATGTGCAGCCTTTAGATGGGTGGATCTCCATGTTCAGACAAAGAAGATTTAGTGTGCAGTGTGGGTGGAGCAGAATTTGCTGTAGGTGGAGCTCTTGTGTCGGAGTTCGATGTCAGAATGTTTTTCACCTGCTGGTAGAGGACAGGACAGCTGCCTTTGTGTGGGTGTGAGTGTGTGCGAGTGTGTTAAATTGTGCGCTTCTCAGAGACGGCAGGTGAGAAATGAGCATATAGGAGCTTTTTTAATTCATGGATGCATTTAGAGTGTGTAACCCCAATTAAAGCTCTAGTAGCATATTTTATAAGATGAATTAATTTGCGTTCAGGTGGAGTTTATATTTAATGGCAAACTGATTAACCGCCTTAATTTAGAAGTAATTTCTTATATAGTTGTACACGCATCGTTTCTGTTGCATTTTATATAGAAATCACAAATCCACAAATTACGCGGTTCATCATATATGACAGTGCGGCATACTCTCCGTCAAGCACGAGAGCAAGCATTTTCCCTCGCAATATCTCTGGCATGGCTTTCACTTCCTTTCTCCTTTCCACTGCTCTCTCTCTCTCCCTCCCTCCCTCCTGCAGTCTACCGCAGGCCCTCCATCTCTGTGGTCTGTCAGCATGCTTTTTCATTTGGCTTGTTGCTACAGGGGGCTCGGCGCTGGCAGATTACAACTCGCCAGCCAGTCATTTTCGATTTATCTGAGCTCTCCGCGCCCCCACCTCCCTCCCCCGCGCCTCGCTCTCGCCCCGGTCGGCATCAATCCGCACGCACACACACATACAGCCATTTGTCAGACCCTCCTTCCATTTCTCTCCTCCTCCACCTCCTCCCTCCCATCCTCCCTTTTTCGATTGGCACGAAAATTTAGCTCGCAAGCTCGGAGACAAAAAAGAAATATTGTGTCAGGGGAAGCGTTTAAGTTGGAGGCGGCAGCCAGGGTTGTGTTATTACTTAGGGCTCTGTCACCACCGATGACCCCAGAGAGTAGAGAGTATCGATCACTTGTCACTCAAAGCATTCAGAAGATTGCATTGACAAAGCTTGTCGAGGCCTTTAATAGCAAGGTTAGCAGCCTTTGGCGGAGGCCCAGGAGAAAAGTCTAACTGAGCCCCATTACATGGTAGCTTTTAACCAGTCCCCTGGCCCACAGAGTGGATTGATAACAGTAAGGAAGTAATTTTAGTCTCATAATTGCCTTCCTCTGGTTGACATTTGTGGCCCTAAGAGCATGTAAAGAAAAAAAAGAAAGAAAAGCCCATCATGGCCAGACAGAGACGATAAAGGATGCTGTTGTCTGGCAAAGCAATGGAAGCGTTTGGCTGGAAAATTAAGGAAATTAGCTAGATTTTCTAAATGTATCCTGACAGAGGTAGACTATAGGTGTGCACAATTTACATTTTCAAAATCAACTATTCGGTGGGTTGCTTAAATGACTAGTCCATTAATTGCTAGATATTATGGTTTCGAGTTCACCTGACCCTGATTGGCCGTGTTTATTGGGGGGTGTTTACATAAGACACAATCATATTATATGTAAGGAATAATCAGCTAGTTTCCAAGGCAACATTTCTCATTTCCGTTTAGTTTAATGTGAACTACAAAAATAACTCTAAATAAACTAAAACTAAAAAACTAAAACATAATAAAAAAAAAAAAACTTTATAGACATGTTTAAAAAAACTAATAAACATGACAAAAACACATAACAAAATTACTACAACTTTAAAAATTAAAATCAATAAATACAATCTAATTCAAATATATGTTGGAAATTGTGTGTATGTGTAGAAAAACATGCCTAGACGCATGGAGTGAACTGAGGAAACATGAGATTGAAAAAAGCATATGACTGTGATTTATGCTCTGAAGGAAGTCCATTACTTGCTAAAGGAAGTGCAGACCTAAACACAAACAGAGAGATGCCGTGCATGGCTGACAAGGTCAAACAGCCTTAAGCCGCTTAAAAAGATGGACGATAACAGCCTTGTTTAAGATGAACTTGTGCCAGAGGCTGAACAAATAAAAAATATTTCAATCTGGTTATAATTTCACACTATTATTATTAATTTGGCACAAAATAGCAGCATCAGTATGAAGTAAGAAGAAACGGGGCCGAGGCCAGAACTTCTCCTGGGAATGCTGTAATTTGTGGCTGACACTGGTGGGACGGTTTGTCCCCAGCCCTGGTTTTCTATCCCATGTGATGTAGGTGGTGACAGGTCTATGAGAGCAGGAAGCTATTTTAAACACAGTGTAAATCTTATACTCCGAAACGCACACTGATCACCTGTGTCCCGCATTCCCAGAATGGCCCACCCAGATCCTTGGTGTCATGAAGGGAGGCTATATACCTTATCTTTACAGGCAACTCTGAAAAATGAAGACAAACACCTGAAGAAACTAATGGTGTGTATAACGCTAAGAGAATTTTTCATCAAAACAGATCAAGGCCTCATGCATCATTTACATCATGCATGTTTCCCATAATAATGTCCAAACCACAGAATCTGCGCGCACATGATTTATAAATAGTATCACGATATGATGTTGTTTTTAAATGCAATCTTTTGTTTAAACAATGGAAGAATGGCGGGAAAGAAAATCACATGACATTAGTGTTGTTTTCATGACCTTTTATCAAAATGTCTTAACTTTCGATGCTGCTTAAACTTTGTCTGTGTAACTAAGGTCACATTTGTTGGCCACTTTGATGATTCAGTTCAGTCTTTTAAAATAAAGTCATTACTTTATTTAGTAGTCGTTACCTACTGAACATTCTTTGACTTGGAAAGCTGTAACATGACAAGTTAATATCATCCTTACACCAGAGAAAAATAATTGGCGTTTGTTTTGCCAGGTATCATAGCAGTGTCTTACATAGTTTCCGCTAGCAGTATGAATATGTTTTATGTTTTCATATCAGTGGTTCATGTACTTAACCTGTGCTTTTACACATTATTTACATTATTTATAAACACCATTATTTACTATCAGATCACTTGCTGTTGTCTTGTTTTATGGCACTGTGATTTTATATGTTATTGTTATGTAATGTTATTGTGTTAGTCAACTGAATGTTAGCAGCAGGGGTTAAAAGGGTTTAGACCTAAACAGACAAACTGTTTAATAGTCTGAGCACACAATACTGTTGTATTCTAAATAGTTTTTCTCCTTGTATTATACCAGGGCAAAGACATGAAGTGTGTTTATGTGCACCCTCATAAAGCGCCGAATAATATCCAATACGTCCTTAGAAATGTGTTTTGCATTTGACGGATGGATGCAAGTGGATTTAAACAGTGGCCAGTAACACACCTACTGTATGTGAGTTCATCATTTGTGCTATGATTAGGGGTGTGTGAAGAATGGCGGTAAAAATAACCATACTTCTTGGCGAATAATTTGAATAATGAAAATGTCACGTAAACTGGAGTTTAAGTCCTTATTGTAAAAAAATCCCATTATTAGTGCGGATGTAAACGTTGTGATGGAATGATGGAGGGAAACATCATTTGAAAAGATTCACAAATTCAGCTCCCAATCACTAGGCCAGCAGTAGGATACTTTGTTGCAACATGACTTGTGTAATAAATCACCAGTTTGTTTCAAGCTGTGTCGTGTTCTATTTGTTGTCTGTCTAATAATAGAGTGGAAGCACTTAAAGTCTCTGTTAGCCATTTTTTGTTGGTTTGTTTAGCATGCTAATGCTCAGTTAGAGATTTTTCCACGTCTGCATGGGCTGTAAGGTGACACTCCGGTCCTGACCTGTTTACATCCACAGATGTAAATAGGCCATATAAAATGAATAAATATAGAAACCAAAAAAATAAACATCATTCCACACCAGTGCCGCACATTCTCCCTGTCACTTTCAACATAGACAGACGGACAAAAAATAAAAGTGGTCTCTACCACACTAGATACCCCTGTTTATCATATTACCGCCACACATGAGCCGCGCGCATGGCTTGACCCGGTGTTAAGTGTCCGCGCTAAATTTCATTGCTTCCATCTACTGGAAGGCTTGCCAATATACTGGCAGTGAATTCCTAGAGGAAAATAAATGGCAATAAAAAAGAGAAATGAGAGCCCCTGCAAGCTGAGAAGAGAGGGGATTTTTTTTTCGTTCTCTTTTATTGAGGCTGGCTGGTGTTGGGGGATGTGACTTGGCACCGTGAGCGAGGCTTAGTGAGATGGCGAGCCCTGAAAGCCGATAGCCGAGTAACAACTACAGCCGGATCGCGGAGGCCTGGGAATGTAATTAATTGCACACAAATTTCTTTGATGAAATGTTATGTAGTGATAAGCACTTGGCCTGCTTGCTTAAATTCTCTGGCTTCTCTGTGACAGCCTGCCCTCTATGTATCTGCTGCATTCTGGGAAATATCTGCTTAGCTTCCAAGACCTTGTTCATTTGCTTCATATCAGCCAAGTTGTATTTATCTCTTGAGTGTCATTCTGTTAGGGATGGGTCAAGATAGTCATCTAGTTGTCCACCAACTTACTAGATTTATTTATTTATTCTCAATTTCCCTTTTTCCTTATTCTTTTTTTTTTATTCTTATTTCCTCATTTTGTCTTTATCTATATTGATTAGGGCTGTCGAAACGCAATTAACGCAGCAGCCGTTTTCCCCATCATTCTTTGGCTAGCGTTACATGTGAATCTCCTGTCTGTGTGACACACACACGACTCATGCGCACATAACTTTAACATTAGGTGTGATTAATTGCGATTAATTACAGAAAAATTCGTGATTAATTAGTTACATTTTTAATCGATTGACAGCACTACTATTTAGTTTTTTATATTAGTTTCTTGTTGTATCTGTATTTATCTTATTTAATCTTATGTATTTATTTATTTTATGCAGTTTTGATAATTATGATGGTGCTTTAATTAGTATGCTAAAAGGATTATGTGTTATAGTTGCTAGATACTTTGCATAGTAAAAACGCATCTTATGTAAACATCCCAATAAATGGTCTAATCGGGGTCAGGTAGACCTTGACTAGTCGTATCTGTTCTGTACATGTGTGGTGTTCACAGACTGACGACCTCATCTTTTATTGTCATTCTGTGCACCATGACTAGCTGTTCAGATATGATCTAAGAGAATTGAAGTCTCCGGTCGCTCGTAATATCTCACTTCCCTCCTCTGCTCTTCAGTTCATTATTAAATCTGGGAATTGTCCCCATATATCAGTATGCAGGAGCAGCACATTATAGAGCCATTTGTAGGAGTGGAACTGGAGTAGTGCTGAGCACAAGCAGAGGATGGATGTTAAAAGCATATTGATTTGTCTATAATGTCATTGTACATCACTAAGTTTTATATCCATATAAATGCGTCCTCAGGTTTGTCCTCGAGGCAGCAGCTGAAGTGAGTAAACGTGGCTCTTTGTGTGAGTTATGAGGTTTAAACTGCACTCTGCACTGTTTTTACTCCCTGTCCACCTCTGCCTCTCTTTTGTCTCTCTCTTTTTTTCCCTTCCTTCAAGGTTCATTTACCCTCAGGCCTCTGTTGAGAGACGCAACCTCTCTCTTGCTTCCTAAAAGCGTCGCATTCTCACACAGGTGGAATAAAAGGCAGGTTAAAGCTAATGGTAATCGTCAGTTAAGATCCCTTATGCCATCACGACAGCAGCTCCTGACAAGGTCACTGAAGGTCGTCGCATGTCACTTGAGCTTAGCAACCGCAAAGAGGGGGGCCCGCAGCGTTTCCATGGCAATCGCACCTTGGGGAACGAGAGACGCTGATGAAAGCTGCAATATTCCTGCAAAATTGTTTCTGCTGACATTTAGGATGTGATGTCACCTACAGAATTGAGGCTTTGGGGGAATGTAGATGTCGATTGGAGCGCTGACGGAGAAAGGTGGCGAATATAACCCAGTGTCTTTGCGAGGACAGGGTGATCTAGTTTAAGCATGACAATGTGCGAGTGGAAGCACGCTGCAGTACGTACTCAGGCGTAATGTTAGCCTAAATAAACAGCCACGCAGGCCTTTTAGCCTGACCCGAGCTCTGATCCCTGTTGACAGGCTGTTACTTTAGATCGGATGCGATACAGGCAGCTTGTCTGCGGCGGTTAAGAGCCCTGGCCCTCAGAGCTGAGGAGGTCATAGCGGGGCCGATCGGGTTGGCGGGGTGACTCAGTGGCTGTCCAAGCAATGACGGAACATTTGCAGCCGTGCCGCACCAGCTATGATGGCCCCTGCATCCTTCTGTCAAGCGCTGTTGTCGTTGGGGTAAGCTCACTCAGGTTAACTGCTCACAGCTGTATCCAACTACTGCCGGCTGCCAGAAAACCAGAACGCTCAGATGGAGGTCCAGGGAGCTCATGCAGGGCCTTTTAATTCACTAATTGGGAACAGAGTCAAGACCTCTGTGTGTTGTGACCTATATACAGACGTATTGTAGAGCAATATGCCATGAGAGTAGGGAATTGTGATTCTTCTGAATCACAAAGATCTAAAAAGAGCCATTTGAAATGTGATTTTTTTTTTACTGTGCCCAAAATGTTATTTATGTAATTATATATAAGACTACAATAATAATACAAATAATTATTATTACAGACCCTCCTCACCTCCACATGTAACAGTATAATTATCCCTTTTATATTGTTATATTGCACTGAAAAGAAAGCAGAGAAGGAGATATTTAAAGTGTAGTCATTGGAAACTGAGGGATTTGACTCTACAGCAGGAAATGGACAATTTATTATAAGCAGCCAAGCACACTGGATTATCTATCTCGCTTTCTATAAAACGTTGCGTTCCCAAATGCACTTTATAAGTGACCCAAACTCAAAGCAGACGCAATGATGAATTCGTGTGGAGAAGCATTTACTACAAACCCTTTTCAGAGATACTGAAAATTCTGGATCATGAGCTGCTCATGTGCAAAAGAACACAGTGCCGTGCTTCACTCTGAAACATGCAGCGCATGTATATATTTGATTAAATTGCAGCTCTTCGATTTGATAATCGCACTCAGCCATATTGTGATTTCAGTTTTATTTCAATTAATTGTGCCCCCCAATATAAAAGGTTGAGTGCTACAGTCATTTCATCACAGTTGATGGGTAAATCAAATCGATAAAATGTGATAAAACCAAATGTTCCATCAGTGATTAAATAAAATGTATTAATTATGATGATGATTTCACAATACATTTTTATTTATCCAATCAAGCCTTTCGATATTAGATATTGAATTATTTTGAAACATTCTTCAAAATATCTTCTTTTGTGTTTCACAGAAGAAAGGAAATCATGCAGGTTTACAATGACATGAGAATGAATAAATGATGACATAATTTTATCTTGTCAGCCAATCACGGAGGGTACTGTGGTAAGCATTGTCTTCAGAATGTAAGCCAATGTTGACTTATACAGACCAGACCCTCCTCACCTCCACATGTAACAGTATAATTCTCCCTCCACGGGCTGCCGTCTGCTCCAGTGTTAAAACAGGCGTTATATTGCACTGAAAAGAAAGCAGAGAGGGATATATTTAAAGTGTAGTCATTGGAAACTGAGGGATTTGACTCTACAGCAGGAAATAGACAATTTATTATAAGCAGCCAAGCACACTAGTGGATTATCTATAAAACTTTCATGGCTGTCCCTCAGTGGCAGGCAGCCATAAAACTTCCCGAATGAGGGACTTGTTAATTTACTTGTTAAAGCAAATTAAAAATTTATAAGCGCTTTTAGGTAAATGAGATCCTCTTTCATTGGCGCTCTAGTGGGATTCTCACTCTCTCTTTCGGCTCCTTGGAGGACAGGTTAGCTGTGCTGAAACCCGCAGAAGAACAATAAAAGCTGGTAAATTGTTCCAGGTTTTATTACTGTCAAGCTGCACAGCTGCTGTAGTGCGTAACTAAGGAAGAACAGAAGCCGATAGCAACAGAATCCATCGGGCTTCCACTGGAAGTGAAGGGTCAGCCGAGCTGTTCAAAGTAGGATTTTAGATGAAAAGAGTATTGGGGTTTGCGAACGGCGCCGTTTAAAAGGCCAATGTGGCGGAGTCAGTCTTTGTGTTTGACTGCATCGGGTTGTGGGCCGAGCCTGTGGGAATAGTTCAATAGACTTGTAAAATTTTATCATAACACCGGCAAGCACTTTTCAGCAAGTGGGCAAAGGAAGTAATTGACTACATGTGCTAACGATAATCCTGTAAAAGCTTCAAAAGCCATTTTAAGAGTCTAGTCAGAGCCTTTCAAAGGATACTTATCCATTATTTGAGCTTTGTTTCTACCTCTGATGAACCGTCAGTGAATTTCTATAGAAACTGTACTGTTTTGTTCTTCCAATGGGTTCTTTGCTATCGAATATGCATAGCAAAACACAACATCTACTTACACCATCACGCTGTTGATAACTTTGAAAGGATGCTCATCTAAGCTCTCGCCTCTTTACAAGTGCTTCCATCTCAGTATAAACTAATATGGCTTTTACAAGCAAGCTCTTAATGTATGTCAGTATTATTTCAGATTAAGGCACCATTCTCCAGTAGTGCCATTGAAATCCACCACTCCCACTTTCAAATTTAAAGGGCCATTAAAACTGTCTGTTAAATGGAAACTCAAAGCTATTGTGTGCTATGTATTTGAGACAATCCCCATAAAATACATTTAGACTTATGGACTGGTTGTAACAGCGCTTGTAATGGATGCATAGCTTCAGTGCGGGTGCCAGGGTGAAATCGCAGTAAATTCAAAATAAAAAGTCTTGTTGTATTGCTGAAGTTGTTCACAAAGAGCTGGTGTGAATTAATGTGACTTTCTATCAGTATAATTCAGTCAAAAGCTGTTACGCTTGGCCTCCGTATGCCCCGTTGGAAACAAACTACCTTCATGGAGGTTTTCTCTCAGACGGACTCGCTAAGTGCAATGTGATTACAGCGCTATAAAACTGTGCTATCTATAAAACGACCATTGACGGCTGACTTTCTTTTTGCGGGCGATTGCAAGAGCCAGGTTAACGCGCTCAGGTCTCTTTGACCTTTTTATGAGGAAGGCAAAACGAGAAGCTCTTTCCATTACTGCCTCACATCAAAGCCTTGGCAGCATAAATTAATTTTTAATAGCGTGGAGGCTTTTGTGCCAGGGAATCATGCTGACTGCTTATTGAAAACAGTTGTTAATTCTATACTTCAGTAAACTCAGACAGGGGGAGGGAGAAATCAGCCCTAACAGGGAACAGATTGAGGCAAAACAAGAACTTACTGTGTTGAAATTAATGGCAGATGCACTTACTGGTAGTTTAAATGTTTCATTAGATGCTAATGTCTTACTGTGTTTTTAATTGTTGAGGAATTAGTTGCTGGAATATGAAAACCATCTGTTTGTTATCTTCCTGGAGGGGGAATCTTTACCAAGGCTCTGCTCTCAGGGTTGTTAAAGGAGTTTATCCTTATGGTGCAACCTGGTGGAACTGTCAGTCTTCATTAACGTCATTATGATTGCACAAGCAAGACTGTGAAAACCCACAGACGCCCATATGCACACATACACACTCCTAAACAACATTATTATGTACACACACTCACAGGCGTGTACATATGGGAGATGCTTGCTTTCCAAAGAACGATCATTTTTACAAGAAACTGCATTACGTTTGTTATGACAGTTAATCTAGCGAGCAGCAGTAGGTAACGATCATATGCCAAAACCGAGCTGAGTAGTGCCAGAAAGAGCATAGGAACAATAAAAATGAACACAATAGATATCACACTTTATGTGTCTAGACATCAGACTAATTTTAGAGTTAGTGAGATGCCCTGTTAAACTGTAAATGTGGAGTAATGAAGAATGTGTGGACATAGCGGTTTATAGACAGGACTGCTCCAGCTTTCTGATTTATCGACTGTGGGTGGAAACCCGATTTGCACTGAACTTTTTGATGATGGTAATTTATCGTGGCTACCAGCATTGCACTTTTTTCTTTAACACCTCTATTAATAAAATCTCTTCAAAAATTACTCCGAGAACTCATAAGAAATGACCCGCGTGCCTTCAGGAAAAAGTACTTCATTTTTCAAAGGCTATTTAAGAGGCATTAAGCGGAATTGAGTGGGGAAACCTAGTAACAAATCTCCACATCGCTTTTCAATTCTCATGTAAAAGATGTTCCTGCTTAACTGGTTAAAGGTAGTTTATCTGGGTTCGATATCTGTGTTAATATTTGATTATTAACTCAACCCATAGTAAGTAAATATGCACCATCCTTTTACAGACATCAACATTATTGGAGAATAATACAAGTGCTTCCTCATAGTAATTTATTTAGTGGTGTTTTCTTCTTCTTTAGAACATTTAACGCTCAGTATGAAACTTCTTATAGCATGTTATGCACAGTGCTATGGAAATGATTGAGTGACATCATTTTTACAGCCAGTATCCATTATGCATTTCTTGTCATCTTAACTAAGCAATACTGAACTAAAACCTGTTTATTTAAACTTTTATCCGGAGCTCTTAACCAGTGTCTTCAGACTCACTGCCCAGAGTCACTTGAAAAGGAACACCAGCTGTTGCAAGTTTTTGATTACAAAAATGCTGCAAGTTGGTTGAATAAACCAAATACAAATAAACAAGTACAATAATACTCACTGTATGCACTACCTTGCCCTAAAACAAAAGCTTCTAATACGTCTAATGAAAACAAGTGGCTTAGACAAAATGTTATCCATATTAGGATGAATTGGTTGATAAGCTTAATAGCTAAATGTGGAATTGATATAAAATACAGTAGTTTTACAATAGTTTCAAATACAATAACACATCATTTTTTTTATTTATCCATACGTATTTCATTTGATATTGTAATTATTATTCATTGTCCTTTTATTATTTTCCAATTTATTATTGAATTAGTTTATTTACATTTTACATTTTTAATGCTGAATATAAATAAAGACATTAAAGACAGTATTTGACCTTGAAGCACAAGGCTTCTCAACAGGAATAAAACGACACATACTAGTTGACCTGTCCATCCTCCCTCAACTTCAAACTTTACAGTCCCCTGTCCTCCTTTTTGTTACTGCCAACTCTCACTCAGTCTCTTTCTCTCTGTGAGCTGTGCCTGCCTCTTATCACGGTGGCCTGCTGGTAGAAGCAAGCGTCTCTGCCTGGAGTCACTGAGCTTCTCCCTCTGAGAGAGATCCTTTCACATAGCTAATGGCTACAGAAAGGGAACAGTTTCATTTTAATTATGTGCTTTACTCAAGGGCCCTCTTCCCCGCAGTCCCTTATCCCGCCTGTGCGCCTTTAACAACCCACAGCCTGCACCAGTGAAAAGAGATATTCTCCAACCCTCATCTTCTTCCCTCCCCCGTCCCGCTGCCTTTGTCAAGAACTATCGCAAAGAATCTGTTTTTATTCTTCTACGTGATGGGGAAGTATGAAAGAGCGAGTGAGACAGAGAAAGAGGGAATGTCTGGGAGAGAAAGATAGGAAAAGAAATGAGCGGCCAAACTATCTCTCCATCTTGGTAAACAACCCCCCAGTGTGCCGTGGCCTGCTCTGCTTTTTCCATTAAGTGACACTGCAGTCATTTACAGCTCATCCCGACTCATAAAACTGGGTTTTCATGTGCTGAGAGATGAAGGCAGTGGGTTTTTGGCAGTGCGAGGGGTACGGAAACAGCCCGTCTGAATGGCGAAGCTTCAGAAGACGTAAACTGCAGACCTTGATGACAGTTGCCGGGTCCCAGGAGTATGCCATTGTTCTCCAGACTTTACTGGGGCTCAGATGTTTTTGGATTTTATGTCCTCCTCCCGCTTTCCCCCTCGTCCTTCTCCTCTACACTCTGCTCTTATTCTTTATGATTTCTAGCGTGCTGAAGGACACCTGCTGTGAATCTCTGGTTCTTGCATGGGGAGAGTGGCTTACTGAATGGAAAACTGCTTTTGATGTAGTTTGGTGGGTTTTTATTTCTCTTTCTCACAGGTCTGATATGAAGTCAGGCTTCTCCAGATGAAACCGTGTAGATGTCAGTGGTCAGAGTTGCTTTTGCTGTTTATTTATTTTTGCTCTTTATTTGATAGAACCCAGTTTCAGTATGTTCAACCCTCTGTGCCATATCTTCAACAGATTTACAAGAATTTTGGGTTACCATTTTTGGTGTCCTATTCTCGTTGCATGAATATGTGTTATATTTTAATGTTTATAATTTATTCTTTTGGAACATTGGCCAATGTATTTGTAACAAAATTTAAGTTCAGGGAAGAAGGAGGCAGGAACCAGCGAACGTTCATCGTAAAAGTTTAATCACAAAATAAACATAAACAACAAAATGACAAGCGGCAGCCTCTGACGGATGACTGCCACATAAAAACGAAAACAAAACAACAACACAAAGTCCAGGCCTGGTCCTCTCTCATGTTCCACTGTCGTCACTCCTCCTTTTATCCTTCTGGAGCTCCTCCGTGGGACTCGAGACCGGTGTGCCCACGGTATTCATAGAGAAAGTGATGAAATTACATGAAAGGATCATGACAGAATCTAGAGATGTGCCGATCCGAATTAGCATCTCCCAAATGTTCACTCATCCTAATGGTTATGTTCACACAACAGCAAAATATGGTTGTCAGTTTGTATTTGGCTGATTTGCACAGGAAGATCAGTCAGATTTGCCGTTTATGTTTATTATTTTTTGAAAGAAATGAATCCTTTCAGCAAGGACACATTCAGTTGATTAAAAGTTACAGTTTATAATGTTACAAAAGATCTCAATTTAAATAAAATGCTGTTCTTTTGAATTTTCTATTTATTAATTGATAATAATAACAAATGTTTCTTGAGCAACAAATCAGTATAGTAGAATGATTTCTGAAGGATCATGTGAAACTGAAGACTGAGTAATGATGCTGAAAATTCAGCTCTACCAAAAGAGGAATAAATTACATTTTAAAATATATTAAAATAGGAAAAAAAATTTTTAAATTGTAATACTATTTCACAATATTACTGTTTTTGATCAAATTAATGCAGTCTTGGTTCACATAAGAGACTTTTAAACGGTAGTGTACATCCAATAGCTACATTTTACCAGAGCTGCTTCCGTTTGTTTGTTTTATGGTCTGTGCTCTATCTAAATTTAATTTATTTAGATACATAACTTAATTTAGTGCCTTTTCTCTTCTTGCTTTATCTGATTGTTTCTTTTTGCTGTCTTTGTGGTTTCCAGTTGAAGCCGGGCCAGAACAACTGCAAAGACAGCGACAGTGAGAGCGTCAGTGGAGAATCCAAACCCTCCATCCGGAGCAGCTCCAGAGACAGACTGACAGACGTGAGTGACCAATCAAATCTGTGCATCACTCACCATACTGACAAGAAATCACACTCAGTCAACACCCCAAAAAAAAGTTTGATAGATTTGTTAACAATTCCTTCTTTTCAGTGAATCCATCTGTGTGGGAACTCTGCATTTATAGCAGTCACAAATAATATGCAAAATCTATCAGAACTGGCATTTAGTGTAGAATTTTACCATTGCTATTGTGTGTAGATGCTGCATGAAAGTTTGAGCTACCAGGAAAAAAAAAGTAAGGTAGGTCTTGTCTTGACACCTGATTTTTATCTGTCAGTTGGTGGCTTTTCTTATCTGTCTCGTTCTTACGAACAACAAGGTTCAATATTTAAACAGGATTTTACAATTTCTCTTATCCACTCCATTGGTCTAGACAAGGCCCTGTGCCAACAGGAACAATAGGAGTGTTTTAAGAGCCGAGCTGTTCTTGAGCTCAGTGTGTGTGTGCTTGTGTTGTCAGGGTGTGAGGTAGAGTAGCGCGGAGACTGTCTGCACCCTCAGGCCTGCAGGCTTTGGTATGTGTTTGTGCTCGGGTGGTGATAAGAACATCCTATTTACTCAGCTGGCAGCTTCAGTGGAGACTCAGGCTGAAGCGCGACTGTGCTTATATACCGGAGAAGTGGAGACGACAGAAAGGAACACAGTGAAAAATGTAGCAGTGACCATGATTGGACATCAGTGATGTACCGTAAAAACACAAAGCACATATATTAAGTGAAAACACTGAAACTCCAAATGTACTATTTCAATATAACGTTTTAAGTTGGAAATTATTTATATATATATATATATATATATATATATATATTATATATTACATGCATACATTCATACATATATCGGCCAGAATCAATGCATCCCTACACGCAGACAGCCATATTTAACCCTCTTGAAGCAGCATTCAACCATGTTAAAGCAGTCTATACAGTTTACATTGCACTGAAAGTTATGTTACAGTTGTTTATGGATCGTATACACAGGCCCGTGTGAAAGCTCAGGCAGTCTGGCATTGGCCCTCTTCAAACCTCAAGCTTTGGCTCCTGCTGTGGAGATGTGAGTTTGTGAGTGTGTGCCGGCACTATCAGATATCGGGCATAATTAGAGCTGTCAGCTGGAGGGCGAGGCGAGTCGTCGGAACAGACACGGCAGAACGAGTTGAGCGCGACCACTCCTGCGTGTAGCTATAGGATGCTTGGCCAGGCATGAAATGAAATAAGTAATTTGATGTTGACATCAGAAATTGAAATGATACCTGCAGCCCCTCGTCAGGGAAGAGAGGGAAGACCGAAGAGATAAAGCATGAGAGGGGGGCAAGGAGAAGGAAATGGAGATAGGAAAAGAAGAAATGCAAGTGGAATGGGGGAAACAGATAAAGTTAGAGATGAAACACAAGATTGAGTTTGATTATTGGACAGGTAAAAACAACTCACAAAGATATGCAGAATGTGATGTGTATGATGGGTTTTAACTTGAAGTCTTAAAGGGATAGTTCACTCAAAAAAGAAAATGTATGTTGTTCCAAACATGCATGTTGTTATTCTATGGTGGAACTCAAAAGTTTTGTTTTAATCTGGATGCAGGCTAGACATGAACTCCAGTAGAGATGAAGATTAGAATTAAAACGATCAAATTTATTTTTATTTTTGTTTGAACTCTCCCTTTAAGACTCAAGTTAACGGCAAGTTAAACCAGATAAATAAATAAATAAATAAATAAAGGAACACATTATATAATTAGTATTTATTTATTTATTTATTTATTTATTTTGTGTAAAATTTCATGAAGTCAATGGTCATAATCATAAGTTATTTTATTATATTTAATAATCATAATTATAACTTAAATTTTAGCAAAAGAATAAGGTGATCACCTCTGAGGATCTCATTGAATTTTTTTATTTTGACATGAATAATAGTAAGGCTGTGAGGGATTGAAGTATAGTCTATTCACCGTCAATAATGAATTTTCATTCTCATCAAATTAGTATGCCGTCTACTCAAAGTTCATTGGCAAGTGGATTTGTCTGTCACTGAATGTTTTGAAACCCTTTGAATTCTAAACAGGAGGTGCTGAAAGGGGCTGGAGATTTTTTGCTTGAGCAGTTTCTCAGGGTCACACTCAAAGTAGAGCTAGTCCTTAGGGGATGGTGGAAGCAGCTTATTCACAGTCACACCATAAAAACCACTTCATACCAGCATAGAGTTACTTGATAACAGAGATGGAGAGCAGGGCCTGAATTTCGGCGTGGGTTTGCGGGGATTGAGCATAATTTTACTCATTCCAGCAAGTTCCCCGCTTGTAATGAGGGAACTTCCTGCAAACATTTATTCACTATAGCATGTACAGTAGGTTGAATTAGTACCTACTGTACCTACTTGAATTAGTACCTACACTGCCGTGCAAAGGCAAAAGACCGTAACTTCGTTTTTGGTCGAAAATGAGTTATTTATATTTTTGGCACATTCAAGACTTCCTTTATCATGTGGATGAGTATCTTGAATCAATTCCGTTGTTTTTTCGAGAAAATAATGAGTTGTCTTAACAGTAACTTCCAAAAGCCCATGAGAAACAACGGCAGAACACCGTAACACCAGTTACCGCTCTTTGGCTTTGTTTTGGAACGCTCAAATTGAGTTACGGTGCTCTGCCTTTGTTTAGCCGCGCGTCAATATGAAGTTACTGTGCCGGTGTTCTATCAAATAATGCTACCTACCAGATTGTATGGTTATCATCCTTTGTTTTAATGTCCATTAAAATTAAAATGACGGTGTAGCCTGTGTACTTTGTACAGCTGCCATCAGTCCCTGTAACTTCTGATGTCCTCAGAGCTTTGTCCTGCATAAACGCGGTCAAAAGATTTAGTATGGTCTGAAACCGCTCCATCGACAAACGTGCGATAGCAGATGAATACAACCAAGAACTAAAGCCCCGCCTCACCCAGTTCAGGTAGCGGACCTAGTTGAAACACTCATGCATCTAGCTGGCAGAGTGCCAAAACTTCGCCGGCGACTTCAGCCCCGCCCTAAACACGGTCGAGCCAACGCTGGACTAATATATCTATGGAGGTATTTTGTCATGTCAAATGTATTAATAATGCCATCAGAATGCAACCAAAGCACAGGGTAGCAATAGATGGCTATAAATAATTGTAAATCATACAAAATAAATGCCATGATCACTAGATTTTATACAGGTGTTACTATAATGATTTTGTTAATGGTGATCAGCAACCAAATATTGATAATGTGGAAGTTACTGCCTTTTGCCTTGGCATGACTTCTCACTTTTTGCTGACAATACAAAGGCAGAGTACAGTAACTTAAAAATAGTGGTCAAAAGTCAAGTTTGAGCTCAAGATTTTTTTATGTATATAATTGTCATTACTAAAACATCTATTTGCCAGATTTCCAGTGTCCTACCTATAATTAATTTGGCGGGACAACTAAAAATCTTTAAAGTCATTTTTCTCAGTTCCACACTCTAGCGACTTAAGATCTTTTGCCTTTGTAGGGCAGTACTGTAGTACCTCTCTCTCTCGCTCTCTCTCTCTCTCTCTCTCTCTCTCTCTCTCTCTCTCTCTCTCTCTCTCTCTCTCTCTAGTCACCTAATAAAGAGCTCAGTGTTTTTTTAATGTTTTTTTATCAACAAATCAAAAATATACAGTCAGACAGTGACAGAAGAAGATACCTTTTAATTGACAGGTAATCCCCCGGTTGCACAACATACATCTTAAGAGTGTAAAATATGAATACAGTTAACCAAATTATGCATAGGAATGAATCTAGTGGGATTTAGAAGCCAACACCATATTCAGAATGAGGGCTTGATTCCTTAAAAAGAGTGACGATCTGTTTGGCCTGTTGGTGAGATTTGGTGATCTACACAACATTTTATCTGACTGCATCACTGCACTCTTCGGTTTTCCAGTTGAAGCCAATTGAAAGTTTAAAATCTAACTTCCGTGTGCCCTGCATAGGCTATTGTGCAACAAGAATGACCCCATAGGACCATGTAGCATCCAAATTGACTTTTTACATTTCTGTATCTTCCGAACATATGATTAGCATAATATAACATAACACATATGTTTTAGCACATAATTGCATCAGTTGTAAAAGCACAAATACATTGAGTGAGCAAACATTTGGGTGACATAATTGTAAACAAAAAATGATTTTAAAAAAAGTGACAAATATCACCCCTCCCCCAATTTCTGTAAGAAATGCAGGCCCTGGAGAAACATTATTTTTTGACATGTAAAAGTGTTTATTGTTTGAATATATTCTTGATTGCATACGCACACAATTTTCCTAAGAGTGAAATGAAAGAAGAGGGAACGCTTGAGTTGGGGTTTTGTGGAGTAATTCTTGCTCTTCGTTATAGACTGTTTGGCAGAGTTCTAATGATGTCTTCTCTCTCTTACTCCTATCCACTGCATTGATGGAAAAAAAGAGAAAGAGCCTGGTGTTGATCTTCACTTGACAAAGAGGAAGCTGGGGTCAAAACAGGTCACACAGGACATTTTGCTCGCCCCCCTTCTTTTCCTCCTTTTTCTCACCCTCTCTCTTCCCTCTCCCTCTCTCCCCCTGCCCCTGCCCCCATGCGCTGCCAGCTCATTAAGCTACAAATGGTGCATCAGCCTTGTTCTCACCAGCAGTAACCCCAAACCTTGGATAAATTGGCAGGCTTGCTGTATTTGCTCCGAAGCCCCGGGTCCCCTTTCAGCCGCGTTTGAAGCCAGCATGGCGGCACGGTTTCCCCAGGCAGGGTGGCTGGAGGCCAGGGCAAAGGGAAGAGGAGAGAAGGGGATGTGTGGTAGAGACAGGGCGAATCAAACACACATGTGTTTAGTCTCTGTGGCAGGAGTGAAATGCCATCATTATCCGGCTGCCTATCAAATAAATTGGCAATTACAGGGCGCCGGATTCCAGTAAACAGCACATTAATGCTTTTCTTTTGGTGTGTGTGTGTTTGCCGAGAGGAATGGGGGACGGCCGTACGTGCCCCCTGTGCGTTTGGTGTCTTTGCCTACCCGTCACCATCTTGCTGATGAGAGACAAAGTGGGAGACGATAATGAGGTCAGTCCAAGCCGCGAACAAAACCAAACTAAAAGGCTTAAATATGACAGTTAATTTAACATCATCATCACTGCAGTGTCCCTCCTATAGAGGGACCATCCTAAAGCGACTCTTTAACTCTCATTACAGCCTGCTAATCTGACACAGAGAGGCACAGACAGACAGTGAAACAGACCGAAAGGCTGAGAGAAAGCGATGACATTACCTGCTCTTTGGTCGCCATAGAGACTGTACTTTAGGATTTCTGGGTAACACGTTTTATTGCTCATTCATCATTCAGTGCAGTCTTAACTGAGGCAGAGCAATGAAATATTTACATTGAGGGTCAGGTGGCAGTTTGGCCTGTTTAGTGGTCTGTCATGTGTGGGGGTCGGGTGTGTGGTGTAAAGAGACGTGCTCTCGACACTCATACACACACACACACACACACACACACACACACACACACACACACGTATGTCTGATCAGAATCTGCATGACTAATGCTGTCGGCAATGTATCAGAGTGGATGAGTGTAATCGGCAGATTTCAGAGTGAAGAACTCAGATTTAGAATTTACATTTACAATCCATATACAGAATTCGGATTCATTATGTCAGGAGTTCTATTCAGAATAGATGAGACAACCTGATTTTTGTGGTTGAAGGAGCATAATTCAGATTCATAATTTGTATACAGAATTCAAATTAATCATCCCAATCATTCAGAATAGATGAGCCAAATCTGATTTCGAGGGTGAATGAACAATCAGAATTCAGATATAAATACTGATTCATAATCTTCATAATGCTATCATAGATGAGACAAACCTGATTTTGAGGTTGAAGAAACTGAATCAGAATTTAGATTCAGAATTCAAGCTTTGTAGGTATAGTTAATTGTATCTTTAACATGAATCCTCAGCACAGTAAATTCACAGCACAGTGTAATCATTTTTAACTATCCATGTGAAATAGAGCTGCACAATTAATAGTTAATAAATAGCAATCTCAAACACCCACACGATGTTATTCCTAAATGACAACAATTCGGCTATGTCTGTGAAACCGTTGACAAGTAAGATCACAGCGGAACATTGGCAATTAACATTGTGTCTAGATTACTTCTAAATTACATTATTTTGATTTGGTGTCTATTCAGAATTGTGGGAGAATTGTGATCTCTACTTTTTTTTTTTTAAAGTGACTCAATTTCTCCAGAATTGTGCAGCTTTACTATAAACACATTGCAGCTATAGTTATGTATGTGTTTCCAGTACTTCATCTAAATGTTCTCTAAATGCAACGCTATGAAAAATCATTCTTTCTCTTGGTCCCGTGTGTTCACTTTGGAACTCTCTGAGTGGTTTGCAGGGATTTCTAGCCCTCTCGCTGTTTTGCAGTGAACATATTTGAATCCAGCGTCGTGGTTAGTGGCTGTAGATGATTAGTTCTGCCTGTGCTGGGGGATTCTTTCGCTATGTGGTAAAACAATCTCCACCCTGTTATTATGGCCGCTGGAGAAGATTTATGTCATATAATATAGATGTTGTTCTTAATGATTACTGTTATTATTTGATTTCGCCGGGATGTGGAAAGAGTCCTCAGCGTTTTGCGGAGAGGTCATGTTTCTGCTGAAGATTTGACCTGCGGATATTGCTCTCTGGTGGCTGAAGTCAAAACAGATTACATTAGAGTCAAACTTTCCGCTCTCTGTTTGTCACGGATCCTCAAACCTCGCTGCTAATTTTGATTATTCTTCTACACAGTTGTTATAATGAGGTCAGGGGCCCTTACATGCTGAGAAATGCCGACCAATTTGCTCCGACATGGAAGTTGTAATTGCTCGCATCAATTATCTAGTAGTTCTTTTGCCGTCTCCATTCGTCACTCCTGATCTCTCTCTCTCTTCTTCTCCCACTCGCTCGTTCTCTAATTTGAAATGTTCCTTATTAGAGACGTGCATTCAGATATGGCAGTTGCACCGCACCTATAATTAGCTTATTATCATGGCAGGAGTTAAAGTGTTTGAACAGGAGTGTAGAATGTGTGTCTGTGTGTGGCAGAAAAATGCATTTGTTTGTGCATTTGTGCTAGTGTGCCAGCATTTGAAGAGGTTGTTTTTGCCTGTCTGGATAACAGTGTGTTTATAACTGTCAGTCCATTGTGTGCATGTGGTAAGGAATACGGAGTGTGTCTAAAGAACAGTAGTGGTTATGATTGCTTTAGAGCTTAACAGCACTGCTCTAAATCAGCTGTCAGTCACTCTGACCTGAAACACGGCTGGTGACAGCACCTCAATAAACCTGCCACTCGTCCCTCTCTGCTTTGCTATTATGTCTAAACTGGCCAGCGCTACACACACACACACACACACACACACACACACACACACACTTATCTATATGGATAGCACTCTTCCTTTAGATGCCACAGCTGTTTTTACCATTAACGGTCACTCTTTTAGCACAGCCACTAGCTAAATGTGTGACTTTCTTTTTAATTATTTCCAAGAATCAGAAAAAAACAACATTCACAAATACTGTGTATATATGATTTTTGTGGAAGTCACCCTTATTAGGTTGCTCAAGGACTATTTTAAGGACTAGATATATGTATATTTACTAGTGCTGTCAGTCAATTAAAAAAACAACTAATTAATAGCACATTTTTCTGTAGTTAATCGCAATTAATCACACCTTACATTACGTTAACAAAAAAAAAATTATTATAATAATTTCACAGTTAATCTCCAAATTAATGTAGAAATAACATAAAAACAACATAAGGACAGTATTTTTTTTAATTATTTGATCTAAATATAGATGAATCCTTATTAAAGCTACAGAAGTTATTCAGTCTAGAGCAGTAAGGGATTTTCTCTTTTTTTATTTTTTTTTTATTATCCTTAATGACAGACAGCAGCAGGTGTATTAGGCTGTCGTCACTTTAAGATCTGAAGCACATGACGTGGATCTGACGCATATCCCATGGCCTCACAACTCTTTATGGTCATTTAAGACTTTAACTCATTAAAGACTGTGCTTTCGAGGATTCTCGACAAAGCGGGCATTTTGCCATATTTTTGTGTGTTTTTGTATACAACTTTATTTGTATGCATACTGTACTATATAGCAAATCCCAACTGCTAGAATTTTTATTTTGTTACAAAATGTCAACAAAACCTCACTGGCAAAAACAACCTTACTACAATTCCTTGTACAATACCTTCAAGGGGGACTTTTACTGTGTTTTTAATTTAAACAATTCAAAGGTCTAGATATGAGTACAATTTTACTTGAATTTATTGAATTATCAACTACAATCTAAATTTCGCTGTTGTAAGTTACATGAACCGTTCCAAATCAAAGATGTGCCTCTTGAGTCTCATGGACGCTAAGACATTTTATTGTCATAAATCTTCCTCAATTCCTCCACTGTTGGCAGGTGTGGACTGAGGTGAACCTGAGATTGTTTTTGTGTGAATGTGGCAAGAGATTTTGACACACAGTGACAGGGTGGTCTGCTTTCATCACAGCCTGTCTGTATTGTGCTGTCATTATCGAACAGCTAACTGTCCATCATGGGCGATGGGAGAGAGACAACACAAATGAACATATCTACACATACAGTCAGCACTTATCTATCAAGTAGAGAACCAATCATATTGAGGCTCTGAAGCATCAGGTGCAAGCTTTCTAACCTCTAGAGAGACAAGTCAACCATGGCTGGTGTAAGAATAGTAGAATGAATACTAAAAAATTTTCTCCATCATCACAGATTTTTATTTCACTTTATTTTATTTATTTGTCATTTATTTTAGTATTTTTTGTATACATTTAATTTTTTACAATGTTATAAATATGATATTGTACAATTTTAAATATATATTGTACAAGAAATGACTAATGAACATCAGAGACTGACTTTATACTTACATGACCCTCCATTGCTCAGTGTGTTGGAGCATGTGCATTTTCAGTCTGTTTTACAGATTTTAATTTTCTTCTCTTATGTCTATTTTTTTGTGTTCTGATTATTTTTGTTTGATCTGGTTAACAGTGTCTGAACCAGAGCGAGCTACCAGCGCAGTGCCCTTAAATCCAGTCCAGTTTAACAGCATCCAGTCAATCACCAGCTAACCTTGTTCCATTATTCTCTAAATCCCTCTTTTTTTTTCACCCATAGACAGTAGGAGGAAGGGAGTGAGAGAGAGAAGCAGACAAAAAGTGCTGGCAGAGATTGGGTTGTCTCTTTCTCTTTGTCTTCTTTTCAGATCAGAGTGCAGATTGTAGTGCCATTTAAATGCCCGTCGTTTCCTCATTTATTTATTTTTTTTCCAGATAAAGACGGATAGCTTGGAGGAATCTCTCACTTGCTGTCGTTCTCTCTCTGTCTCCCTTTAGTGTTAAGGTCAGTTCATCATAGTGAGTTGAATAAGTGGAGCCTGAGGGAATCTTAACAAAGGTCTTGTTCTGATTGGATAATGACAGCACGGGGCCCAAGGAGCAAGGGAAATAGCTTGTTGCCATAGCAATAAGAGACCAATGTGGGTACCATATTCAGAATGTGCGAGAATGCGGCAGAGAAAGAGAGAAGAAAAGAAAAGATTTTTGACTCAGAGCCTGTATAGAAAGCATGTCTGTGTCTTCGTTGTACGACACACACACACACACACAACGTATGGGTGAAATGCTTCGACACCCCTCACCCTCTGTGGAGCAAGCGTCAATTGAGAAAAGTTGTCAAATACATTGCTATGACTATGAGCTAAAATAAAATAAACCTTTCCCACCAGGATACAGGCATCAGTCGCTTTCACAAACACCAGCACAAGCTCACATCTCCCGGGCCTACAAATCACCCTGACCTGGAGCCTCTGTGTGTGTTTGTGTGTGTGTGTGTGTGTGTGTTCAACTGAGCTGCCATGACCCTATTCCCTAAGCCTAAGCTGTAAATATACCAGACTTCTTTCTCTTCCTGACATTTTTTCCCCCCGCTTGTTTGGCTTCCTCAGAGGCAACTTGTGTTTTCAGTCCTTAATGATCCTTCCTTATGATGGATAGAGACAGCCTTGCCCAGGCCAAGTAGTGCTGCCGTATCTTCAGCAGACCCAGGTGCTGACGGAAAGACTGTGTGAGGTTCTCCGGGGATGAGAGAAAGTGGGAGGAGAAGTTGGAAAGGTTTCGAATTGTGAGGTTGTAGGCCTGGTTACTCTCCATTTTCTCCCCGTAAAGCATGGCCGAAACTGTTCAGCACTGCCAATCAAATCTCTCACTGTTGTGCTGGATTCGCTACATTGATTTTAATAAACATTCATGTAGTTCACACAGTGGTGCAAGTAATGCCAAGGACATGGGTTTGATTCCCAGGGAATGCATAAACTAATAAAATGGATGCAATGTATATTAAGTCGCTTTGGATAAAACATCTGCTAAATGCATACATTTGTGATCATAATAATAGGGTTGTGTATATATATATATATATATATATAGTGTTTGTGTGTGTGTGTGTGTGTGTGTGTGTGTGTGTGTGTGTGTGTGTGTGTGTGTGTGTTAAAATAGATTGGAAAAACAACACCATACGACAAAAACAGTTGAACATTCTTAATGATTCATAATTAAAGATAATTAAGTAAATTTCTTCCCAATGTCAGTAATCACAATAAACAATTTATCTACTAAATAATGTAGTTAAATGCAAGTTATTTATTATATAAGGCTATTCATTAGCTGTTTACCAAGCACATAAAAACAAATCCACCTGCTTCAACTTAACCAAACTTAAGTTCAGTTACTTGCTGCCTTACATTTTTAGGCTGTACAAGTCATTTCAAATCATTTAAAAAAAATTGTCTAGTTGAATCTCGTATTACAAAAAAAATGAAGTTGAAATTGGTTTAATTATTTTGAAAAACATATGTTGCCATGACTTATTGGTCATATCATTTTTACAGTATACATTTTATTAGTATATGTTTAGCAATTTGTGAAATTCAGTTGATTGGTCATAGGTGGTGTGTACTGACTATATTCAACAGCTTCAAGTGTAGCCCATCCAAACAGATTTTAGAGCCGAACTATCTATCTGTAATTTCCTGTTTGAAGGATCAGTTGTGCCATCTTGCTGCCATTAAACAGATTTAATTTGTTTCATAAATGTTGTGTTAATAAAGAACACAAAGTTGAGCCTTCAGATACCACCTTCCTTGCTTTACAGCTCTGTACGCCAGTCGGATATTATGGTCTGAATGGCCATTATCTCCATGCCCGGCCTTCCAGCTGTTTCGTCCCCTCATAGGATTTTAATGTGTGAATGTGTCTGCTGGGCTGCAGTGAGAAGGTATATTGCTGGACTCCGAACCATTAGACTGTATTCAAAGAGGCTTTTAACACACTGCAGGCGTCACAGTGGCGTTGTGCTCACTGACGTTGAGTTAATGAACTGTGCTGTGTTTTTCAATTATTCACTATCTGGTCAGACTGTGATCAGAGAGCGTGTCTGTTGAGAATAAAATCAAACGTTTCTTCATGGCTTCAGTCTAAGCACAGAGCTATATGATCAAAGGAAATGAGTAAATAAAGAAAATCTCTTATTTCTGTTAAAGTTAAAGTGATTATGTAAAGGATTTGTGATATATAACAAATCGCTAAGTTTTATTGCCTTTGTGATTTAGTGTAACAACCACAAGTTTTCCTCCTCATATGCAAAAGAAGAAAAAAAAACCACGAGATGGAATGAAAAAGTAAAGTAGTTTCTTGGTTTTGATTTTCTTCCAGCAGCAGTTTAAATGGCATGTCAGGCCACGCAGGTGGTTGGGGAAACATAAATCCTTGCTGGGTGTTCTGGATCCAGCCAAGGTTCCAGAACTATCTGTCACGGTTCTGTTGAGATTTATGCTTGAGTGGAAGAGGCTGAGTACACACAGAGTGTTAAAGAGTGCTGTAAAGAACAAGCTATTAAAACATCCACCTCAAACCCTGCCCAGAGCTGACGTCTGAATCCTGACCGGACCTGGGATCCACAAGTCCAAGAGCAATAGTTAAAATGCTTCTATTGTGCATTTTTGTCATGTGCAATATTTAAAAGGAAATAAAATAGCATAACAATTTAAGTGAAAAATGCAACTCTTTTGATTAATGACTTGTATGAAATGGGGCTTAATCTTTAATATTTATTTCTTTGTTTATTTTTTACATAATACTTAGTTTATTTATTTTTTTGTACTTCGCCTTTCTTTTTATTGCCAATTTCCAATTTTGAATCCCATATTTTAATTGTGATCTCAGACTTTTACATCACACTGTGTTGCCATAGAGCAGTGGTTCTCAACCAGAAGGCCTCAGCAAACTTCAAATATGCACAAATAATAAAATTATTTAAATTAAGTTATATTAAAATAATCTAACTTAAAATTCTAAAAAGCACATAAATCTTAAATGGAATATTTCTCTCTTTTAATGTTTTATTAAAGAACATGAAACTTCTGGAATCACAAAAATAAATGTTTTTAATCAATTCAATGCACTGACGCGTTTCTGTTAATTAAAAAAGATTGAAACAAGCAACTTCATCATAATTACAGCAGAACATATTGAAATATTATAGCATATATGAGGGCCCTTTGAATATTGTGTTGGACAGTGGTTGAGAACCATCAGAGATTGGCAGGAAGTGATGTTGAGAAGTAGGGCTGTCAAAATTGCTCAAAAATGACGTTCGAATATTCCCTCTAAAAAACACACGAATATTCGAACTATTCGAACATCTGGTTGCATTTTTTCAATGACGCGCATTACGTCAATAACAGGACAAATTAATACAAAGAGACATACATAACTTGTATAGGTAGTTCATTTAAGTTTAAACATATTTGACAATGTATTACCAACACAAAACCAAGTAAATAAACTAATGGCCAAGACCGCAGACCTCAGTCTCGCTCACTCGCAGGCACTCTCTCTCTCTCTCTCTCTCGCGCCCTCGCGCTCACGCTCTCTCTGCTCATAATAACGGTTTAAATGAACAACAATAAGCACATGTTGAGTGCTGATCAAGAGTTTTGTGCAAGCAATTTAAGGTCGCGACTCTTGCCCCAAATATAGCAGGCTTCATTCAGTGATTGAAACAAATGTATTAACATTAATTGAAGTTTTACAGTATAGAACCGACATTGAACGCTCCGAGCGAGCTGTGGTAAACATGGAACTTTTCTGTTTAACTTTAAATAAAATGAGGCACACAATTCCGAGAAATGTGACAACAAAGAACTTTTACCCTGAGGTTCATAAAAAATAAAGTGCTATTAAAAAAGAAAAAGGCTACTTACATTATTGGTGCTTGTATTAAAAAAAGGAAAAACTGACTGCAATTTATTCCATTGTCTTTTAGTGCACTGTCAACTTTCAGCAGTGACGCTGTGCTAGACAGTGCGACTCGTGTGACCTGTCCCTCAAGTCTTGTTTATACTCGACGCGTCCGCACGAGCGCGAATCGCCCCCTATCGTTTCAAAGAATAGTACAACGGCGAGCGCGTCGAGTATAAACGCCTCGTCCGTTTGGGGAGGTGCGCGCGCAGTCTGCGGAGACTCGCGCTGCGGAGACAGGCGAAAGTATAAACAAGGCTTCAGGCAGCGCGCGCGCCCACTCGCAAAGCAGACAGCCGCGCCTCTGCTTCCGCGGGCGTGTTTTTCCATATTCGAAATTCACATTCGAATATTAATTTTCACGTTCGAATTTCTGTTTTTTAAAACTATTCGAATATATATTCGAATTTAGAATATTCGTTGACAGCCCTATTGAGAAGTGTGAGGAACAGGATTGAGGAATGATGTGAGCTGGACTCAAGCTTGTGTTGACCGTTTGCGCAGCACAGCTCAACGTGTCTGATCATGTGTGTTCACCACAAAAAAAGCACTTTATCTGGTTGTTTTGCAATGCTTACAATTGTGTCATTCTAGGCTTAACATTGCAAAGGGTTGAGCTAATATTGTGCTTTGCATCAGCTCTGAGTGGCGCTCGAAATGCCTCTCTGACAGGCGCTGTTGTGTGCGGCTTTCTGTCCGCATCAGGGCTGTTTAAATGTTTGGCAGAGGGCATGTTCGGTCCCCGTCAAGGCCTCGCTGCGATTGAGGGGATTACAGAGAGATCCTCTGTATGTCGCATTGCTTCCATATCAGAAGCCACTGCAATTTCCTCCAAAACCGCAAGGCAAAAAGCCTGAGAACAGAGTAAATAAATGTGAAGGTATATAAATATATAAAGAGGAACACAGCCCCTTGGAATCATAGTTTCGGAAAGATAATTCCAGAGACATTATTTCCCCCTAGTCATGGACTTAACTCAAATTTAGAGGGAGAATGAAATTGCTGGCAGTGAAAAAAGGCAGACAGAAAAGGTGGGAGTTCATGAGGAGAGAAATAACATTTTCATTTGTTTCGGGCCCTGTGGGAGAGATAGGCCGTGCCAGTAAATAGATGCCGTTATGAGAAATGATTTTCTTTTCCCTGATGGGGGATGTGGTTTTAAGGCACACTTATCCATCTGCAATCTAGATGTCAAACCCCAGGAATCCAGAATAGCAACACAGCGGTGTGGTCGTAATGACACACGAATCGAACCCCCCCCTACTTGTTTCTCGTCCCTCTCTCAGCCTCCTGCCAGCACGCTGCTCTTTCTCTCAGACTCGAGGTTTGTTCTTTGATGTCCGTTTGTTCTTTCCAGCTCAATCATGACATGTTTAAATTGGCCGGTCGAATTACCTTCTAGCCCCGCTGGTACTGTTGAGTTGAGTGTTCGAGAGGGATGGAGAGAAAAATAGTTTACAGTTTTATAGATATTTTTATCTCTGGAATATTCTTGCTGCTGCAGTTATGAAGAATTTCTTCACTTCCCAGAACTGGGTGCACTGCGGGTCTCCATGATTTAGCTTATTATTGTCCATTATGCTGCTGGAAATGAAAATACGCCACAAGAATGTTCATTCTAAGTGAGAGTTTATGTTTTTAGAAATGACACGTCACAGTAAGTGTCTTTGGGCTTAAAAGCTTTTTTTTTTTACAAGGCAAGCAAGCTTAAGAGGAATTTTTTTATTAAATTTTTTTGAGCGAGATATTTCTTAGACAAGCCGCAGAGTTTCTCGACACTTTATCAAACCCGTGACTGCATTCTGCAAAACTCCCTCCGTTCTAGTTAGTCTGATCAAAAACAGCACTATGCACCAAACTCTGAGTCATCAAAGGATTTGTGAAGCTTTCATCTTCAGGGTATCTTATTGCTTTTCACCTGATACACTGCTTCATCTCACTTCTCTCAAAACATGCCGAGCAGTCAAAGTTATACGTTGCATTACAGTTTTTTCTATTGTTCTATTGTTCTTGATGTTGTTGCTGTATATTCCACAAAACCAGTTTTTCAGTACAACGGTATGTGAGAAAATGATGACAGGATTGTAATTTTTGGATGAACTATACCTTCAAATAAAATGAACGAATTGAACATTAGTGTAAAGTAGGACTGGAACGACGCGTCGTCATAATCGATTACGTCGATTACGCACTGTTTATGTTCATCCCTAATCCCCTGTCATATTTCACACAAAACAAAGATGCTATGGATAGTATGGCAGCACCGCTTAATACTGTTGCGTTCATACAGCGTTTTGTTTTTTTACAAGCGTGACAACCCAATTCTGTAACTGAACTGACACCTCCACATTTTCAGGACTCCCAACCGCATTCTCGAACAAACCCTCGCTGAATAAACAGACCGCACTGGACAACTAGTTGTCTGCCACATCATATAATGTGAGAGCCAAGGTGAACTGTAAAATCATGACGGATTTAGTTTACTCAAGGAGATGTCGAAATTATTTGCGTTCATCCTCAGATCCACCGGAGCTGTGAGGCGCGTGGCTCAAACGTTCTCTCTGCACTCAGTTACTAAGCATTTAAAGTCCTTGTTGGTTGTTTAAAATATCTGATGGATGAACTCACGCCTCCATTGGACTTGTTTATTTAACAACACGCTGTCGATTGGGATAAAACTTCCTTATGTTATGGACGCCATTTTTTATACTGTCGTTGAATGCGGTTGTTAGTCCTGAAAATGTGCAGGCTCGTATTAAGCGCCGTACTAGCCATTAGCATATGCTTTAGAGTTTTGTTTTGTGTGAAACATGACATGGGATTAGCGATGAACATAAACCATGCACAATCGACGTGATCGATTACGCTGACGCATCGTTCCAGTGTAAAGTGTTAACAAAACAAACTTCTTTATATGGTTAATGAATCCCAAAGTAAAAATCTGTTCATTGTACAGGTTTGTCTTTTTTTATTAATTATTATTATAAATAATTTTTTCATATTGATTCATTTTGTTACATTCATTTCTAATTATGTAAAATTATGTAAAAATAAAAATGTTATGGCAGCATGTGACTTGTGTTGTTTACTATCTTTAAATTAATTAGTGTGAAATATTGGCTTTATATCGGCATATTGTCCGACCACTAGTAATGTGTACTCATGTTAAAGGTGAAAAATATTGTGTGCAAATCAGTAAATCGTTAAGATACGGAGTTTATTCAAGCCATCCTTGGGTCTTTTGTTAAAAAAAAAACTAACAACATTACCACCCTGCCTCCAAGAATAATTACTATGAGAAGTGGACTCTATGTAGGACCTCAGAGTTTGTGGTTGTTTGGCAATGTCATGTGAGCTTAAATATTTATGTAGTAATTTATCCTGCAGACAGCCACTACAATCAGCATCACAGTTCAATAGATTATGCATTTGCAATTAGGGTCCTGGCTCAGGCTCTTGTCTGGGTGGTCAGGTACACTTGTTCTCTTGCCTCAATGGCTTGGAGGCCTGGCTCAAACAGGAGGAAGAGAGGTGGACAGTGGCCCAGATGGTGATGAGCTGGCTTGGGGGTGGGATTGGACAGGATTAACCCCCTGTAGTTGTGGCCATGGCCTAGCTATTTAGGCAGGTCAGGGATAGTGGAATTAGCCTTGGCCTTGCCATGGAGTTCCATCTGATTTCAGGCCTCATCCAATTATAGCCTTATCTCCTCAACAAATGAGATCAATGCCGCAGACGCATGAAGACCTTCTGCCTGGGGGACGAAGTGTGATAATCGCCCATAATACAGCTCAGGTACAAGGGCAGACAGGTGCCGGCAGAACAAGCCCAGCATGCTTGAACCCAAGAGAGAGAGTCTGGACCGACATTGACTACAACTTGTCATTAGAGAGGCAAAGGAATTAATATTGATTAGCACTGAGGTTATGCTTCCCTTTATGCTCTTTCTGCTGGTTTGTGTGTAGAATTATTGACCTTTATTGTCTCAAGTGCAGCTTCAAGAACCACAGGATATTGGGCATAGTTGCGATTTTTCTCTCTAATCTGCATTGAAATGTACGCTGCTTTTTCGTGATTTTAAAGGATGCCGCAGTGGGGAACCATAATGGCTTTTTATACTTTCTGTGCATTGAGGCACTCACACGCCTTATACAGCAGACTTGAGATTAACCCTCTGCGCCTAATGCAGTTCACAATTCATTTTCTTGTCAATTAGGGAGAAAAACAAATGTTTGGCATTTCTAGATGTAATTAGGAAAATAATTAACCTTTGCAACTGCCTGTTAAAAATGGACCGTTTTGCGAATGTCTTTTCTATACTCTAAATGTGTGATGAGACTAGAATGGAGGGCGTGTAATGAACGCAGTACATCTCATCATGTGAAATTGCGTTCTTCTGTGCTCGTTTAATTACCATTGCTTTGCTCTCAACATGATTTTTGCAGTATCTATAACCAGCACTGAACATTTTAGGGTCTTGAATGCCATGAATAATTGCAAGGGCTCTACCCGTTGATCTTGCCTATAGAGCGGTGAGTAGCAATTTCATGACAGAATTGTCCACGAATCAGTTTTATTGAAAGATTTAGTAGCAATTATACCGCCATTGTGAGGCAGGTTCATTTAAATGCTTTGAAATGGGCCGTGGTGTATTTGAGACTACAAAAATATGATGGTCTCTAATATGTAGTCAATGGCCAGTCCCAAACTCTGACTGTAATGCCACCAGTCTGTTTTACAACCATCTGGAATGGGGTGAGCTGTCTGCTGTATGGCTGACCAGGGAGCCATCTTCCTGGATTTATGTCTGCCCATTTCTACCCACCGCAGCATCCAGGATGCTATTAGCCACCCGATAGCTATATAGAGGTTTTAAAATAGAGTCCTTCAACAACTGTGCCTATCGCTTTCTGTCTCTCAGGCCTGGTATAAAATCTAAAAATCTCCTTGGAAGGCAGCATGGCGTCATAGGGTGTGTTGACATGAGAAGGAACCTTTGCTCAAAACAGCCTGAATGTGGATGATTGGGCACGTCATGCATATGTGTAAGTCAGGGAGCTGAGTCTTCTCCTTTCTGGCTCAGTCATGTGATTAAGGGCAGGGAAGATGAGATTTGGACAGTGAGGTAGGGTGAGCGTGGCGTGGCGCGGCCTCCAAAGCACAAGGCTAGATTAGCTTCTAAGAGGGCACAGCAGCAGTTAGTTTGGGAAAATATCACAGCCCATTAGCTGGAGCAGCGATATGGAGTCAGCTTCAGGGACTCTATTAGCCCTTCTTCGCTTACGCAGACGCCGTCCCTCAGCTCTGCCCTGCTATTCTGGAAGAACTGAGCGCACAGCTATAATTGGACTGGGGAAATCAAGCAAGTTTCAGTGGTCCTGGTGGGGCTTTCAGACAGAAAATGAGAACACGGTCTTTTGTATGCTCTGTTTTCTTGCCTACTTCTAGTTTGCACCCACCCCCTTGTTAGCATCACCTGGTTTGTTAACACTAAAGCATTGGACTGTGTTTGGACTATATTTTTGAAGTGTTTCCTTTTGTTGTTTTTTCACACTTTGTTTTCTTTATTTTCACTCCTGCTTTGAATTGACTTCACATTATTAGCAAATCCTACAAGCACGCAGGAGTATAAATGCCGTGCAGCCTTTTTTAAGCACGAGTATTCTCCCTGCACTGATTAAACCACAGCGTGCTGCTCGTTAATAAACACACAAATCTCCCAGAGAGGCATGCTCATGTGCTCTTCAAGAGGATTTAAAGATGTCTCCCGGCCTATTTGTTGTCATCGTCACAGAGCGTGCTAACACTCATCCCTTTTAAGTCATAGCAAATGTTATCCTTATATATTCTCTCTTTTTTCTCCTGTTTTGTCTCTCCTGTAAATGTCCTTGATGTAATGCTTTGTGACTTGAGTATAGACATTTTCTGGTTTTATAAAATGGTGGCTGGGACATAAGACAGGCCTCACTGCTTCAGGTAATTGATGTGCAATTTTTAGACCTTCCAAAGGACGTTTTCATCATTCCCATTGTAGAACCGGGACATTCGAGTCAGTATACCAAAACTGTTTAACACGGCCCTCCTAAAAGGAAGGTCATCAATCCTGTGTCAATCACTTATAGACCAGACTATTTTTAGCTTTACTTTAACACAATAAACAGTTTGTAACACATCCTTAGTTGGTAAATTGTGTTGACATTGTGACACAATCAGCTTATTATTCGTATTATTGTGACAGTACCATTTAAAATAAATATGAATACAGTATATTTTTGTCATAAATTGAATAGATTTGAAATGGTCACTCCAAGCTAGAATTATATATATATATATATATATATTTTGTCAAATACATTAATCTGATCAAATGTTGTAAATGTCTGATTGTAATTGGAGTGAAATTATTATTAGCAATAGGAATGGAGTAAAAAAAAAGAAAGTTTGTGGTGCACATAAATGTTAATGTGTAAACCAAACCAAACACTGGTATTCCTTTAAGGCTTGATTTGATGGACATTTGACCAAGAGAGTGAAGTGGAAATGCTGTGTTCTCAAATTTGGCTCTGAGGCAAGTCTATTGCATATCTCTCAGTCCCAGAGTCCCCGGTGTCTACGGGTATGACAGCCCATGGCCTCAAAGCTGTGACATTTCAGAGACCCTGGGGAGCCCATCACAGAGAATGTTATCAGCCCCTTAAAGAGACACCTCCCAGTCTTTTTCACTAACACCACTCAAACTCTGTCTTTCTCCCTTCCCTCGCTTCATCCCTCTGCCCCGGTGCTCTGACCTGACCGCAGGGCTGTTGAAAGGCTTTTTGTGAGCTTTTCCTGTAAGGCACAGAGACTTGTGTGGGGGGTGAGACCAGACCTCAGATTAGATGCGAGGGCCGCTTATACGCTACGGCTGTTCTCCCAAGGTGTCATATGTCAGTCCTGATGGTCGCTAATACACACACATACAATCACACATGTTCTTAGTCTCCTCTTATGGTAACACACACAAACATGTTGGCCTCTGGAACCCATCATCCTTCAGCCTGGCTCTAGATTTATCCTCTCCCTAAACCCGCTCTGACAGGTTTGTTATCTGTTCACCCGGTCGACAGACCCATGAGAGTCGGAACGCCGGGAGTTAGAAGGCAGAGAAAAGCAGGGCAAGTAAATGTCAAGTGAACCGCCAAGGATGGATATTATAGCTTCTGGGTTCCAGGGAGAGTATCGTCTGTCTTTCCCCCATCTCTTTTACAGTCAGCCCAACTCTCTCTCTCTCTTCCTCATTCTTTGTGTCTCTCTATCTCCGTCGGTCTCTTGCTGGACTGTAGTCTATTGATTTTTAGGCAGAGTTATGTGGAGGTCTGAATTAGATAGTTCCCACAGAGCGGTGTAATACAGCGCCCCTCCCCAACCCCCCAACCCCGTCGTGAATCAAATCGAAACGAGCAGTGATTACCGAACTCCCTGTTTTGTAGAAGATCAGCACTATTTAAACAGCAGGGGAGTGTGTGAAGGTGTCTGTGTGTGGGTTCATGTCTGGATTAATGTTCATAAGCCCAGAGTCCATCAGCTAAATTTCATATTGAGTAGATGCCAAAAAAACTGTGCAAGAAATATATATATTTTTAACAATAATAGAATTCATTTAATAATGATGAGCACAATTCAGTCTAAGCACATGCATTCAAAATTAGAGCACTTGCTCATACATTGAAAACAAATGTTCATGGAAGCTGTCTCACGATGATCGTTATTGACTTGATGAAAGTTATGATGTAGTAGCTTGGAATATAGATAACAAGTCATATAAAAAACGACTTTAATTATACTTTTTTATACTTTTCAGAGCTTATCAGAGTTGTGCATCATTCTGAATTGAATTTAGAATGGCTTTAAAATTCCATTTGAGTTGCTAAATTTGAATTGAGGTAACAGGTTTCAGAATTACAATTTGAAATTATAAGGAAGTAGAATTAAAATAATATAACATAAAAAAAACGTTAAAAAAACGGACCTGTGTCCTTTTAAACCTGGTTGGTGTTTCATGGGATTAAAAGCCTGTGACTGCGTTTCTGCAGTTATAATTGCTTGACTGGGGTTTCAGTGCTCAAGTCCAGTCACACATTGGCTTGCCCTGCACTAAGGTGTGAATTAGACAATAATAGGTGCAGCAGGGGGGCAGGTAGGTTTTTCGGGATTTCTGCCAATGTGTTGCTCGATGCCCCAGGAGGTTTAATGCACTATGGAGAAACAAGCTGTGTGCATATTGTTTGTGTGACAGGGTGCTTGATTGGATTACAAGCAGTTAAGCAAATTGATTGGATTGGAAGCTGAGCCCATTTATCCCTCCAGGTTGAATTGCAGGTTAGGAGGCTCAATCCCAATTTACCGTGCACCAGGTGAGGTCTCCAGCGTCCCTCACAAATGTGCAACCAGTAGAAGCAATTAAAGGCTTTGCTCTGAGCCTGTAGATAAATCTGGTTCATTTACAGTGTCTATTGGAGTACAGCCTTCTGCCCGCCCCCATCTCATCATTCTCGCTTTCTCTCCTCCCCCTCCTGTGTGTCAGCAAGGCCTTTTTGTGATTTACAGTCAAATCGCAGGCCCTTTTACCACCTGTCAGATGTCCGTCGCCCCGAGATAATTCAGACACCCCATCTCTGCAATGTCAGCGGGTCATTGTGATGGAGAGCTTCACGTAGACGCTCGTCGCGCTATTATTTATGTTGCCAATTAGAGTGAGAGTGCAGGGCCTGTTCTGGGCCTGCCATAGATTATAAGCGGTTAGAGCCGTACAATTTAATTATTATTCACTGAAAAGGTCACTCTGTTCTGCCTGTTTGAAAGCGCGATGTTTTCAAAGACAAATTAATTCAAGACGCCCTGTTCACACATTTTCTCTCGGTCAGCACATTTAGTTGTGTTGTGTTGTGTGGAATGATGTGCCCATGGTCTTTATTGAATGTATAATTATGCATGCTCAGTTCCTTAATTGTACATTTATATCTCTCTTTTTTAATTTTTTTATTGTACACTATACTGTTGCATATAAATGTTTTTTTTAATAGTAGAAAATAGTTTTTAGTGTTTTATTTTACATTTATTTAGACAAAGTACTATACAATTTCAACATTGGCTATATATTAGTAATAAGCCATAAGATGAAAATAATAATTAGCTTGTCATATCGGCTTAAAGGTTTAATATTGGTGCATCACTCAGAATAATATATAAACTGTTCAAAATTTAGACAAACTATTTGGATACATAATAGAAATAAATTGTGTTATATTATGCAATGCCATTCATTTATTAGGTTTAGCTGTGAATTGTACGCATAACTTTTTTTCTTTAAACTTTCTTTAAAATGATTAAAGCTATGTATTTTTTAATTCTGGGCACAATGTTCTCATGGGAAATGAAAGTCTTTTTTATGTTATCATGACACACATAGCAATTTTATCTACTCGCAGGGAGACAGTCGTTATGTATGAAAGCATTAAAGAATATTTGCCTGCAGTTAAATTTATGAGATGGAAAATTCTGTCCTTCTCTTCTCTGTCCACACCAGACCCTCGGGGAGTCATTCTTTGGTGATCTTCTCTCCATAGACTCACCCCATAATCCGTGAAATAGTGCCTCTACAAGCCCTCCGCTGAGGATGGAGAACATCCTCGCCCTGCACAAATCATATACATTATTTTCACATTTAGGACCCCTTTTTCGCTTAGATATGTATTTCTGAAAAATACCCTTTTTATCTCTGCCTATTTGAATTCTCCAGCCGCCACACATAAATCTGGAACCATTTTCTTTTGCACCTCATTTTCTTCCTGCCACCAAGCCATCGCATATCACAGCTATTCAGTAAAGTGTCCCTTCGTCAATGAAGGATTTTTCATGGATATGTATTAATATTTCCAGTTCTTTTTCCACTTGTGTAATCATGTTTACTAAGTATTTTCTCTCAAGATCTGTCAATACAGGTCACTTGTAGACTTCACTTGTTTATTTTTGTACAATTTGTACAAAAGTCCTACATTCCATCTGTTTTCCAAGTTGACACATTTTAGTTTAGTGACTGACAAGATTATAATGCATTAATAATTAATATTTAAAGCTATCATGCAGAAATCATCTGTATGGGAGCATAATCGCCAACACAAATTATGGTGCACCTACTGTAAGATAATCTTTAATTATTGCATTCATTTTTAACCTGGATACCTGGATTTTATTTTAGGATGCTCATGAGTGTGTAACAGTCACTCCCTTGCCTATATCTATCATGCTCCATCTGGAACTGTACAGTACTAGCTGTACAATGCCGAAGGGAATAATATGCTGTCTGGAAAATGCTAATCCTCCATCTCTGAGGAAGCCCTCAGAAGACAGCTCACAAGTAGACAGGCATCACCTATTTTGATTTATTAAATTCAATAACGTTACAGGCCTCAAGAGAGTAGGAGGAACTGTTTAGGGACAGTTTATTATTGTGGCAACTGCCATCTGATTATTGGTCCCAAATATGTTTCAATGCACACTGTTACAATTCATCATCTAGCATAGCTCGTTTCTATAATAACGTTATGTACTGTTGTGTTCTGTATTTTGACATGCAATTTAGGGTAGTTATATATATATAGATATAATGTTTAACTTAAGGAAAGGAAGGAAGGCTTAAATTGTTGTAACTACATTGAAAGGCAAATTAATCTGCTAACTGAACTGGTTAAAACTGGTTTTAGACGCTTTTGGAGATGGAAAAAATCTTTTCACTGAAGCAGAGTTGAGTCAAGCTGTAAAATGTACTGGAGACTCACTTCACATGTCGAAAGAACCCTGGAGACCTTTCTGAAACTTGGTGACTGAATCATAGTGGTTAGTGGAAGGAGATGTTTGCTCAATTTCTTTTTTTCATATGCACACACAATGTTTGTGTGAAATGTGCATTTTTAATTAGATGATCTTATTTTGAAAAAGTTACTTTCCAGTGCTGAATAAAGGGCCATTCACATAAAGTGTGATAAAGTTTTGATAATTGTTCAAATTCTATGAGAATATCGAAGTCCACACTACAACTATAATGACACAGAGGAACAGTATCGTTAGAATGACTTTCAGAAAGACTTTTTCCAGCTGATGAACAATAAAAACAGCCAATCAGAATCCACACAACTTCAAAGAGCTTGAGCATTTAAAACAGTAGACAACATGCAGTAGCTGCAGCGCACACTTAATAAAGAGAATATTATCCATCCATTTTCGATGATATTCATTTAGCTCACAATACATGCTTGAAAGATACATTCTGCTTTATATTTTAGCCTGAACAATGTATCTTACAAGGCAACCTCATAGTTGCTGTCCACGAATTGACAGGAGCACCTAAAAATGCTCTCTAGTAGGTAGGTAGGGTTTTTTTTTTTTTGCCACTAAAACATGTCAGTGGTCATTTGTAACAGCTTGTGTTTCAAGTATACTTTTATATAATTTACTGAGGCAGAGGCAGAGAGAGAGAGAGAGAAAGAGAGAGAGAGAGAGAGAGAGAGAGATTAGAAGAAAAAGGGTATCATTTTCCCTGACAGTGTCTAATTTGCTGCATGCTCCACTGGACATCTGTGTGGAAAGATGATCATCCCTGGAGACACATTGCTAAGAACAGTTACTAGAGGAGGTGGGTAAGAGAGTGGGGCGGAGATATAGAAGAGTGTAGGGTAAGCTATGTAGTTATCCTGGTTTTGACCTGAAGACCTAAGAGCCTATCAAAGCCTCTATATATATATATATATACAGTTAGTTCTGATTCTCGAATCTGATTGACCCGAGAGCCTTTTCCGGCTATGCGATATTCTACTATAATCACACAGAAACAGTTTCACAATTTGTATCACTCCACTTGTTTCTGCCGGATCTATACTGGCAGCATTCTCACAGCGAGCGTCAATGGCAGAGGAGCAAACCAACTATCATTTTAGAAACTACTGTTATTGATATTTAGGCGAGAATGTACAGTAGTTGTTTATGTCAAATATTTGTTTTATATCTAAACATTGCCCCTATTTGAAAATGTGTTTAGACGCTTTTGGAGATGTGAGCTCCAGGCCGTCAGCAGCCATTCAGCGCTCATGTACTGTTCACCGCTAATATATATTATTTTGTTATTATTACTATTATTATTATTATTTTACATGTTAAAGGTTCTGATTTTATTTAATTTTTTGTAAATAATTCAAACCACAGCATTAATTTTTCATTTAATTTCATTCAAATTAATGATAAAAATTGAAACCGTTCAACTAATTTAAAAACTGATAGTTCATAACCTAAATTCTGAGTGGATAAGCTTTGGCCTGGAAGTTTTCACAACTTTTTCGTCATTTTAAAAAAGCCTTTACAATGGCTGAACTCATCAGTGACTTCAAACCAGCAGTTCTGAAAAGTAAAAACCAAACTTGGGGATTTGGGTGATGATGTGTAAAGACGTTTCAAGTTTCATTCTCAAGTCTGAGTTTTGTGCTCCTGCTGCTGTTTTGGATTTAACAAATCATGTTTTAATCCATGTGCACTGACAATTCAATTTGTTGATCGCTCCCCCGTCCTGTCTCCCTTTGCTGTTTAAAAAAAAAAAAGAAGCCATGTTGAATGTGTTAATTCGACAAGATGAATCCTGTATTCAGCCCAGTGGAGTGAATAATGAAAATTAGGCGATAAAACTTTCAGCAGAATTACTTTGCTGAAATTGCTGAACAGATGTGTCATTTTAATGAAAATCCACAGTTAGACTCCTCTCCCCTCCCCGCTGGCGGATGAAATTATTATCCCCGTGGCGGATCCTTCATTCGCTGGTAAATATGTATGCAGCCGTTCCCATTTAAAAGGGGAAGTTGGGGTGATGGAGGGTGGAGTGTAGGGGTGCAGTAGTCAACTTGTCACATTCAGTGAGTCGATCTCTCCCCAGCTCACACTAACAGCCTTCTGTAGCAATTCACAAAACTGCATTGTTGTCTCAAATCCCAGAGAGGACTTATTAAAATGCAATAATCTCCTATTTAAACAGAAACAATAACCATTAGAATTCCCTTGGATCTAAAAGGGGAGCGCAAGACTCCATCTGCCATGAATGATTAGAGCTTTGACGAGGGAATTTAATTTACAACACTCAAAGAGTAAAAAATCAGAGCGGATCTGTCCTCGGAGGTTTCCGCCATCTTTCTCATTTCCTATTCATTCCTCTTTTATATAACAAGTCACTCATCTTCTCATTTTATTTGCTTGTTTATAGTATTAAAGCTTTGATATTCGCCATAATAACGGTTTCATTTGCAGATCTGCGTGACCCTCTACCAGATATTTGACCGTACGTATAAATTATATTTATTCATAAGAGGGTGGTGAAACATGTCAAATCCAGATTGTCAGTCAGACATTTCCATGCACTGTTTGCCATGTAGCTGCCAGTCTCAATGACCAAGTCCATTCTTCAAATCAGTCCTGAATGAAGGCATTAGCATAGATTGTTATTCGTAAACATTACATTGAGGCTCATTGCTGTTGCACACAGCAACAAAGCAGACTGTGAAGTGCTCAAAACGCTATTTGTAGGATAAAACTGCATAACCTAATGTACAGCTAATGCTGTGAAATTTTGTGAAAATGCAAGAAAAAAATAAAACTACAAATAACAATCCTATATGAAAAATTACATTATTGCTTATTAATTATACAAGTATTTAAATTTTAATGGTTGAATTATTTGCTACAGTATTAAATTAAGAACAAGTATAGGTGCATACAGTATATCTCTATGTTCTCTATGCAATTATTTTGCAAGTGATTGTTTCTAGTGAGTGTATTGTTTTTGTCTAAAAGATATACAGCCAACATTTCCTCCATTAAAGCCCATTAGGTCTGGGTTTGGTGTTTGGATCTCATAAAAGTAATGACAGCTTTCTGCTGTGCTCTTAGCAAAACATGCAGGTCTCTAATCAGACCCCAGCAGAGAGTGAGAGCATGGAGAAAACCCGGTGCCAGTGGAAAAAAAGTGAGATGGTAACATAAGAAGGTTCTGAAATGTTTATTTTAAAAGGCACGTTGAAGGGTGCAGGATTCAGTGCACTATTTTGCCATTTTTTAAAACTTCTTTAAGGGCTCCAGGCAGGCAGCTTATTTTAAAGCAGCTATTTTACACATTTTACAATAAAAAAAAGTGCACTGATATTAATTAATAGCAGATATGATGACCAATCAAAATTAGCAAAGTTAGAAAAAAAAGCATCATATTTATTATATTTCAAAAGTAGCGCTGTATTTTGATGATTTTGATTATTTTTTGGAGTGCTTTTAGACGTGTAAAATTTACTTATTATTATTATCGTTATTGCTTTAGATCAGCCTTTCTCAAACTTTTTTCAGTCAGGGCACCTTTCAAAAGTGCATAAAATCTCAAGGCACCCCAGTGTAAAATATAATTTAAAAACACTGCATAACCCAAATGTAAATGCAAATTTTATTTATATATATATATATATATATATATATATATATATATATATATATATATATATATATATATATATGTATCTAAAATGAATTTACAATTTTATATGTTTAAATGTTATGTTTAACCCTTTCACACGTAAATTCTAAAACCCAGCGTGAGTTTTTCAAGGTGACCGTTATTTAGAATGTGTCACTTTATGGTTTCCATGGTGACGCGTCATTGCTTGTCACGTGACACACCGCAGCAACAACAGAGCTGAATGAATGATGATCTGCTTTTATGTCATTTTTCCTTTTTTATTCAAAATATTCACAAATGTGTTAGATATGGCATGAAATATCTGATATTCCGATAGTCAAATATATGCAAGTGGAAGTGTTTTGTTTTTTGAACACAATTATAACGATCGCGTTAGTTCAGCTGTATGCGCGATGGGCGCCGCCATCTTAGTTTGTGCCGCAGACGCAGTTCAGAGAATCGGATCTGTTGGATTTGCAACAAGTGAATTCATCCACTTCTCCCGAAATACATACAAGTAAGTGGCAGGTGAACTGGGAGAAGAATAGAGTAAACTTTAAAGTTACTTACACAATGTGTATCTGATATGAATAAAACTAATTATAATGGAAGGGATTATTATTGCCTCTTCCTTTGACATCAGTGTGTATTTTACAAACTCTAAATGTATTGTTTTTTTTTAGTTCTTATGTCTGAAACCTAAAACAAACATTATGTGGATGAAAACACTGAAAAGTTGTGATATATGACAGCTGAGCGCGGCGCGCCTGTCTCTGGCTCAGCTCCAGCCAACGCGCGAAAGCACATTTGAATTTAGCAGTTGATCACGTCATGCACTGACTGTTCTAATCACACCGGTGCTCCAGGGACCAGCCTAGACTGATCACACCGGTGTGAGCGTACGTGTGAAAGGGTTAAAAAGAAGAAGAATGTATTTATGTAAATTCAAATATATTTATATATGAAATGTCAGAATTTTTTTTTTTTTTGCCTACATAATTTTTTGGCGGCACCCCTGACACAGTCAGGGGGCACCCCAGTGTGCCGCAGCACTCACTTTGAGAAAGGCTGCTTTAGATGATATATATAGTCATTATAGATTGATCGGTTACTGTCTCTGTCCTCTCAGTTCTGTGCTCTTCTCAATGAACAGGTCCTCCTCCTCTTAATCCTATTGACGTAAGTGTGTTTTGTTCATGATCCATCCGCTAAACCACATAACCAGGGGCAGAGGGAGTCATTAGATTTGACTCCCCTCAGCATTTTCCCTGAGTCTTTGAAGTTGCTGGATCTTCAGGATGCTTCTCTCATATCTGGATCATGAGCACACAGGTGCAGGGCTTAATGGAGGCCCCTGGTAGCAGTCCCGCATTTCAGGGTGAATGGCGTCCAGCCGTGAAGGCCCAACGGTGCTTCATCAAACACCTCCCTGCAAAACAGGGGCAGCCATTCCGCTTCCGTGGCTAAAGTGCACCAGGTGTAATGCTAAATATATATTAAAAAGTGGCTTACGCTGCAAAGCAACTCTGACTCCCCAAGGCTGACGCTCTACCTGCTACTGATCTAACCACCCTGAACCATCTATTTAGATTGGAGAGAGAGAGCAAGCGCATAGCTTGTAAAGCACAAACCTCTGGTTAGAGCAGCACTGTTGAGACTAGCTGTAATGAGCTGAGAGGTTAAGGAAGAGGGGAAACAGTCCCCAAAGGTGTCATCCAGTTATGGATGGGCAAGAAGATCCGGCGGGTCTCTAGGGGCCTGGTTAGGGCAAAGCTGTGAGCACAGCGCTGCATGCTTTATATTCCCCCTGAACATAGAAAATGATGCTGTGGCATTTTGAAACGGGCTTAATTTGCAGGGAAAGGAGGCAGACGGGATGGATAGGAAGAATCAGGCTGATGGTCCTCAAATGCTGATAATGTAGTTTCTTTTATTTTGAATGTTTCTTTCTGTATTAATACTGAATTAACACTAGATGAAAATGTTAATCTTAATTAGAAAATTAAATAGATGTGGTCTTTGACTGCTGCTTCAAATTAAACCTAATTACCATCTCAGGAAATGTGGGAGTTTGGTGAGTGACAAAGTGGTGCATGACAAATATAACCCTGCATTTGATGCATATTCACCTTTTCTTTCAGTCGCTGTAGTTATTAACAATTTGATTTGTAAACTGTCTGTTTTCTAATCATTTCTGCTGTAATTTCCTTTTCAGTTGTCTGGAAAATAACATTTGAAGTTCTTTTTGACAAGCCACAGATCTGAGCATGAATTTAGCACTATGTCAAAAAACCATACGTCATTATTTACGGATAACTCACTCTCTGCTGCACATCATCACTCTGTCCTTTTATCTGTTCATCTCACTCTCTGTTCATTTGGCGATGATGAGATTTGGCAAGGCTGAGATGGGGTGTCAGCTACAATTTGTCGGCCAATCGTGGGCTGATGGCCCTACTCAGCATTAGTATGTCTAAATTAGGGATGATCCACGATGGCCCACTATCGTCACCAAACAAGCTACTAGTTCGTTTTGTGAGGTTAGCTTGTCAAGATGTTTTTGTGCAAGTGAGATGATGTCTTAAGTAGATGCCCATAAGAAACAAGATATGATTATTATAATATTATATTCATGTTTTATAATATATTTTATTTCATTGTTTTATTTTTATATTTACATACAACCCCATATATCCACATACAACCCTATATATCCAGAAAAGTTAGGACATTTTGTAAAGAATCTCTGATTTGTTAATTCTCTTTAACCTTTAACTGACAAAAGGACAAAGAAAAGATTTTCAACGTTTTCACTGACCACTTGAACAAAAGTGTATTTTGTTAATATAATTTTTTTTTTGATTTTGATGCCCTGCAACAAAAAAGTTAGGACAGAGGCATTTTTACCACTGTGTTACATCACATTCCCTTTTAATTACACTTTTTAAATGTTTGGGGAATGAGGATACTAATTATTTAAGTTTTGCAAGTGGAATTTTAGCCCAATTACGCCTGATACAAGACAGCTGCTCAGTAGTCTGTGGTCATCGTTGTCTGATTCTCCTTTTCATGCTGGGCCATACATTTTCAATAAGAGACAGATCAGGGGCCTCATTTATAAACGTTGCGTACGCACAAAAGAAGGCGTACGCCGCTCTCTACGCAATAATTGGTATTTATAAAAAGCAAACTTGACGGGAAAATGTGCGGTCCTTCACGCAAACTCTGACCCAGGCGTACGCGCAAAAACGGGTGAAATGAGAAATGGCGACACCGTTGGCAGATGGAAGAAACACGTGAAAGTGTGTGAAACTGTAGACCGTTGTGTAAAAGAAATGGCAATACTGCCTCTCATAAATAACATGAAGACTTCACAAAGCAAGTCTTACAATTAACAGCCTACACGAACACCCGTTTGATCGATCTGCAGTGTAAAACAAACAAAATCAAACGAAGATTACAACAGAAATGCAAATTAACACATATTTGCAAAAAGAAAAGTGAAATATGTTCTGCAATAATATTGGCATGTTATGAGTTAAGAGGGGTCAGCTCCGGTGTCCCCTTTCCCCCACCCGTGGCAGACACACTCTGGCGATGGAGCGCTAGACGCTTTTTTGCATCGACTTTGATGTCCGACCATTTCTTTTTTATTTCGGCCACGGTCCGAGGTTGTGAGGCTGCAGCATTAACGGCGTCTGCAATCTTTTGCCACTCAAGTGCCTTTTTGGCATTAGTAATGCCCACACTGTGCCCTCCAAACAACATTTTACTCCTCTTTTCCACTTCGCCAACGATAATTTCTACTTCACATTGAGTGAAGTTACGTTTCTTGGTTTTCCTCTCTGTGTTTGCCATGATTTCGCAATCGATGAATATTAACTTGTGGGCGTTTCACGGACTATTTATGGGCAACTATGGGCGTGACATGAAGCCGCAAAAGCTGCGCTACATTTAGAATTGATTGTGATTTATTAAGGGAAAACTGCATAGGATGTGCGCGCGCACGGTTTTATAAATCCGAATATGTCTGTGCGTATGCACGTCCTATGTTTCATCCGTACGCCACTTCTGACGCAAATCCTACGCAAAGTTTTATAAATGAGGCCCCTGAACTGCAGGCGGGCTGTCAAGCACATCCCTTCTACGGTGAAGAGCAGGGGTATCTGTTCAGGTAAAGTTCCAAGAGGTCTGTCTGGTCTCTATATTTCCTTCCCAACGGAGGTCCGGACAATACTTATTTTGGAACAGTTATACATTTCCATTGAGACAAAAATATTAGAGAATGTAGCGTGAAAGATCATTACATTGTTTTGACTTACTGTTCACTTTAAACTGTAGAAACTGTAAAATGGCGCAGTTATGTCCCGTGGTCTGGATGGAACCAAGCTGGGGTCCAGAACCGGACCACAGTCCACCATTTGAATACCACTTTAGCATGTGGAGAATGAGACCTGGCATTGTCTTGCTTCCCAGGAAAGATTTTAATGGCAGTAACAGTATACTGTATGTCTCTGTACAATCCCAATATATTCCTCCACGTAAATGGTACCTTCACACATATGCAAGTCACCCATACCTTTTACACTGATGCACCCCCATACCATGTCAGATTTTTGCTTTTGCACCTGGCACTGATGGTCCTTTTCGTCTTTGGGTCTGAGAACTCAAAGTCAGTTTTTCCCCAAAAAAAGACAGCTGAAACGTTGATACATCTGACCACAGCACACATTTCCACTGTCTTTTAGAACTAAGCGCCATCTCTTGATTGAACAGAGCTTTCTCCTTGCATAGCAGAGATTCAAGTTACATTTCTTAAATGCAGCGGAAGACTGTGTTAAGTGACAATGGTTTTCCAAAGTACTCCTGAGTCCATGTGCCTATATTTAACACATAGCGTGATGGTTTCTCATGCTATGCCATCTGAGGGCTCAAAGGTCTCGCACATAAAAAAAAAAAAAAGAACAAATCACAGAATCTTGATTTTATTACATTTTACAAAATGTCCCAACTGTATATTCATATTTTATGTTGTTTTTCTCTATGGTTTTGAGTTAAGGTTGGAGATTAAATGGTTCCACTTAAGAGAAAAAAATTAGTATGGCCACCTTCAGTAGACCAATAGCTCCGTGCTGTCGAATGTATTGACAAACAGTGTAAGGTATACGAAGTGACAGGAAACAACCTATTTCTAGAACAGGCAGAGCTTTAACTGGAAGGAGGGATATTTGTGGAGGTGGAGGGAAAACGTGTGCAAAAAAAAGGAAATGTTATTTTCTTATTATCAATAACTGTTTATATCTGATTCCAACCCACTTGTTCAGCCACAGTGCTTTAATTAGTGCTAATAATATATCATTTTTGTTTATGTAATAATGCATCAATATCTGTATTCTTGCATCTCATGCTGTTCATATCGCATTAATAATTTGAGTTAAACACAACACAGAGATGTGCTTACCTTTGGCTTGACAGTGGCCTGTGTTGTCCTCTGTAATCGTCTCGTAGGTGAAAGCGTACAGTACAGTCAGAGTAGCCCTGATCCTCTGATTAGCTTAATTAATTACTACACTGAGAATGGCACACTTAGGGCCTATTAGATTGGCAGTGACTGAAGCACAGTAAAATGAGAGAGACAATTAGCAGTTGACTCTATGCCAACATAATGTGGGTGAAAGTTTTGCAAAAACAGTTTTACTGTATTTAGTCTCCCAAGTGCTCAAGGTTGTGACCAGTTAATAAATGAAAATTTCCTGTGAATTTGATGGCACATTTAATTGAAACTCTTTCGTATTTGTTTGCTACAGATTGGTTTGTGCTAACAGTGGCCTTAAAAAGATATTGGATGCTTAAGTCACTTTAAAGTGTACTACATTTACTGAATTAAATAATTCAGGTTAAAGCAAAATCACGCCATTTTCAAGCAAATGAGCTCAAGGTCATTTTTAGTAGATGTATATGTTTTGCGCTTGTTTAATCTTTCTTTAAAATGAATGCCACTTTGTTTGATATAATGTTACATGTAATTCAAAGACATTTTTAGTGTGGCTAATGTGTCCAAATATATTTTGGGGCCAAAAGGGTTCCGCATATTTTTTCGTCTTTCATGTTTTAACACTGACATCATTCATGCCATTAGCCAGATTCATAAATCACTTCTGTTCACCTTGGGTTCATAATATGTGTACTTTACCACATGTTCTAAATAGACAGGGGAACCAAAGTATACCAACCCATCTGTATGAAAATATGATTAGCTGTTTGTTGATGCACAATGATCAAGTCAGAGTCAAATTTTATACACCATGCATCAGTCATTGCTGGAACGCAGCATTTATTTATTTAGGTATTTTTTTCTCTCTAAAAGTACAATTCCGACTTTCTAAAAGTGACAGGCTATTTTCCCTAAAAATCAGTACAAAAATATGATTCAATTTGGGACTATCCATTAGTGTTAGTAATTCAGGAAATGCTATTAAATTACTGCCAGCCACATTTCTGTTGTTGCTTCTTCCATATTCAAATGCAAAACTTTAGTTGATTTTTTATTTATTTTTTCCGTTTTTGAGATTGAGTTATTTCCGCTAAAACAATCACAGACTGCACTGTAAGGCCTTCAGAGTCAGCATAGAATGAAAACATGTTCTGCTGATCAAAACTAAATAGGGAACGAAAATAAACCTCAGCATGCTGTCAAAACCTTAAAGGAAGTGGCATAGACATAGACAGGGACTGTGAGTCGGGAGGGTGACCCGAATTCTCTTGCTGCCAAGAGAATGAAGGAGATAAGTGCTAGTGACAGGATTGAATGATGTTCCGCCATGGTGTCGTGAGCTTCTCCAGCACTAAATCAACATCGTTGTCAAACACATCCCTCGACGACCTAACCCCCTGTGAACCCCAATAATACGCCAAATGGGAGCTCTAATTCTTCATTAACTGGTAGGAGGGAGAAGGGAGAGCTGCTAATGTCATTTTCTCCTGGCTGCCTGTTTTAAAGATTCCAATAACCAGTCGTTTACAGTTGAGTAGGCAGGAATTGCTTTTTCTCTGTCTCACTTTCTCTCTTCCATCTCCTTCACCCCCTCCGTTTTTCTTTTTTTTCCCCCCTTTCAATCCTTATAATTAGTGACATGAAGGCAGTGAAAGCTAGTGGCGCTTAAAGCCAAACTTATTGCCTTGGTTATCTTTAATGACTTCAAAATATATTGGCTCGTTAATAAGCGCAGGGGTTATCAATTCCTCTAATTAGCCAGGGTGCTCCCAGAAGAGAGTCTGCATTAAAGAGCCCCGAAGATGAACCGAGGCGTTTGACGCTGGTGGATAAGGGCAGCGAGGGCACAGCGGGCCACGGGGCATTTGTGGGAGGGGTTTGTTTTTCAAGGAGGTTTTCTTTTGCTTGTTCGTGAAGATTAACTAATAACCTTGGTTTCTCTTTTCACTCCCTCTCTCTGGGTTGCAAATTGCCGTATGTGTGTTATGGTGGCTGTTTAGGTTGGAAATAGTAATAGGATGTTGGCTCTGCCGAGTTCCTATCACAGAGACCTGATGGGCGTCCCTCTTACACACCGCATGCACACACATAGCCCGTTTGGCACACTTTAATGTGCTCAGCGAGGTACCAGGAAGCAAATAGGGTTGATCTGAAATGGATGGCCCCCTTTCCTCTGTGAATACTTTGCTGTGAAAAAAATTGTTCTTCGGTGCTGCGAAGAACAAAAGTTATTTACACTTGTTCCTGGTCTTATTGTGTATAATTCGTCAGGATTATATATAAAAAATATATTATATTTATATATATATATATATATATAATAACAACATGTATTTTTATGTACATTTATAATATAATATAATTAGAAAAAAAATTTCTCTTCATCTTTCCTTAAAATCTAATAAATTGATCTTAACCAATAACTAAATAGCAATGCAGGCAATGTTTTAGATTACTGTTGGCCTTTTTAGAATCTTGCAGTGCAGTAATTTAATGTCGAATAGCAGTTATGTCATTTAGAATGCACGAATATTGGTGTTATCTACCAATAATAGAGATTTTTTAATGATTATTATTGATCAGTATCTGTTGATTTTGGATATTTCATTGTGCATGCTCATTTTCTCTATTTTTTACATTTATATTACATTTGCAATTTGTAAAAACTTTTAAAACACTAGTAATGTAATAAATCTCTAAATTAATATATATATATTTTTTTTTATTATTATACATAATGTTGTGATCAATTGGTTCTTCAATCAATTGATTTCAGTTGTGGTGTTTCATTTATTTAGATAAAATAACATTTTTACATCTGCCATTTTTTTAGTTATCAGCCATAACTTGAAATTTGACGGAATTTTGATATCGGTGCATCTCTAAATATAATACATTTTCTGGCAACTATATCAAATAGGTAAATAAGCATTGTGTCAGTCAAAATACAAACACAAAATGGGTGTTTACTGGAGTTAGTTGTCTCTCCTGTTCAATTGAACTCAATTCAGGCTTGGCTCCATTTTGGTGTAAAACGCCCACTTTTCATGACCCAATCAAGACCTATTGAGTAAAATCAAGTCCCATCCTGCATTTTTGCATATTGAATAGTTTGAATATACAGAAATATGACACATTAGAGAAGTAAAATGGGTTGCAAATGTTTTGTTTATCTATGACTGACTAATTTTGTCTTGTTCATAGTAGAAATAATTCAATCTATTTAAGGTGTAGTATTTTTGTTGTTTTCCGTGGTTTCTGCTAGATAAAGGTGCTGCATGCTGGTATGCGTGTGCTTGAGTGTTAAAGCATCGGCGTGTGTGAGTGTGCATGAATGTGCATTAGTTTGACCGTGTGTGTCTGACATTAGAGAACGACGAAGCTGGAGACGCCTGCTGATTTATTTTTGCTGGGGCTTTCAGAGCCAGCATGTGCCACCCGTAAATTTATTGCCAAACGTCACTTTCACATGATGGGTTTGTAACAAATATCCGCTGCATATTGTTAAATTAATCTTCCATTTAAAATTAATGGAGTTAGACTCCCCGGGTTCAATGTAATTTGGTGTTCACGGGCAGAGAGACACGCGCGCTGCATTCAGGATGAGGCAGGGCCAAACAGTCTAATCTTCCATCACCTTGAACCTGTATAGAGAGGACAGCGTTTTATCCTGCAGCTACTAATGAGATCCTGCTCCCCTCCAGAGAGAGAGAGAGAGAGAGAGAGGGAGAGGGAGAGGAGGGGCTTTTGCAGTGGAAAGATAGAAAATTGGTTTGGCAAAAAAATAAGTGCAGAAGTTGTCAGGTAGACAGAGTAATGCTGAGAGAGAAAAGATTTTGTCAGAGCTGTCATTTTTGCCGAGCTAGTGGCCTGATGTGACTGCTGTGTTTGTGAAAACAAGCGAAAGTCTGTTGAGATGAACAAACATAATTTTGAATCCCCCCCGACCCCTGACCTGGAATAAACTGAATTCTAGAGCACCTCATTGCTATAGCCTGCACTTTAGTACTGCACAAATGTAGTGTCATCATACTGTTTCACTTGCGCTTATGTAGCACTTTTTTAATATAGTAGAGCCGAGGTAGGGAACATTTTGTACGTTTTGTATTTTCAATGTGGCGGGAAAAGCCAGATGCATACATCTGTACAGTTTTTGTTTGTTTGTTTTGTTAATTTTATTTTTAATGAAGAAATTAATACTTTTATTCAGCATGGAAGCATTAAATGGACATTTATAATGTTTAAAAGATGCCTTCTCTTAATCAAAGAATCCTGGAAAAACCTTTAAGAAGCATAACTGTTTTTTTTGTGGTTTTTTTATTAGATTTCATAATATTACTGTTATTATTGTATTTTTTTTATCAAATAAATGCAGCTTTAGTGGGCATAAGACAATTATTTAGAAGTTTTACCAACCCCAAACTTTTGAACGGTATATATATATATATATATATATATATATATATATTGTTTTTTTTTGTTTTTTTTTGTTTATGTATGTATATTTATTTACATGAGTGAAGTGTTGTCTGTATGACAGACAGAGTGTTCTAGATAAACACATTCTGACATGTAATACTGAGTATGAGTACATAGGGAGCAGTGAACCCTTCAGTTTCAGAACCTAGCATGCTAGCTACCATGTCAGTATTCTTGTCAGTACATATGGGTATCATATCATTATTATTAAAAAACTGTTTACAGATTTCTAAGCTAAAAGAAACAGACCACGTGTATTCCACACACTCCTGGACAATCTCAGTAAAAAATAACAAATTGCTGTATTTTTTTAACAGTAAGCTCATCAGTTAGCATAGCAATATTTACATGAGACACTGTAGGCCCATAAGCACAGCATGAGCTGTGAGTAAAATAATAAGATGGAGTGTTGTGTAATATCCTAAAGTTTTAACACCAAATCATAACAAATGTTCATAACTTCACCTGTATGTAATTGACGCATATGATTACAAAAAAAGAGCCGAGAGGTACAATATACACAAACATCTTTTAACTTAGTTTTGTATTCATATATTGTATTATGTTTGTATGTATTCATTGTATTTTATTTGATATTGGTCGCTAGGGGCATTTTCAATGTGTTCGTACATGAAGTTTGAATTTCTCAACTTTAAGAGACAACCCCACTGGGGTTCATTTTCCATACACACCTCAGAAGTGACATATACAGTGTTTTATAGTGTTTTTCTTCCCCGCCTGTAGATGCGTTCTGCTTGTGCCATGTACTGCACTCATAGACACACTTAAATGTGCTTGTTTGTATGTGTTTGACTGAAGCTTAGCTAGTGTTTAAATCTTTTTCTGTATTTTTCCAGCATCTTTTGTTGTGCATGTACACACTTGGATCAGGATCTCATTCTCTATGCCAAGTGTGTGGATTAGGAGAACTGTAAGGCTGTGCATTGTGGGCATCTTACCCTACATACAGGATTTCTGTGGTATAGGCACTATGAACAATAGCAAAAATCTCTGCATGTCAGCATTTGCTTACCTCCTAGAAACACAAGGAAATATTTAAATGAGAAACTAAACATGTATACAGTACAGTGTACATTGTCTGAGAAAAATGAAATCATTCACTTATTACACTGGTCTACAATTTTTTTAGAAGCCGTCTGCTTCAGAGATAAAATGTGCTGTTTATTATGTATTTTAATGTACTGAATTTACATATGATAATTAAAACAACCGATTGTCTACAGTTTCCAAGATATTTGAGTTTTTACATTTTATATCTATGTATATTTTGTAGATAGTACCCATAACCTGTCCTGTTTATGTAACCCTTTAAAAAATCAGCAAAAGAGTTATATATATCAAATGTATTAGTCCTAGTTTAGTCCTATTGAGTGTCTACTCTGTGCTTGTTGGCTCTTCTCTTCATTAAATGGAGCATCTCTTGTCACTGTCCAGCAATAGTGTACAAGCATTGATGGGCTCCATTTGAAGTTATCTGCACTGTTCACACAACTATGAGGCATCTCTGCTCACTTTGTCTAAACACTGACAAATAAGAGAGCACGACACTGTATGACAGGTGTGATATAGGACAATTTATTCAGCAGAGTGATGTAAGCTTTGTTATGATCGCATCATCCTTGATTTCTAGGAATAACATGATGCAATTCATATCATGTATGATGCAAATCCAGCTTCAGATTGCATCTTTCATTGTTTTGCCTAAAAAGCAAGTACTTACCAAACCTAGTCATAGATTAATTCATAGATCCAGTCAAAGATGTATTTCAGTCTTTTCTGGTTTAAATGTATATCCCTTCCCTTTATTACTCACTTATCCTCTGCCTTTCACAAGTCAACGGACCTATACTGTACTGACCCAGTAGCATATCTTGAAAACTATAGAGCCAATCAACTGGCATAAGCCGCCTAAGGAAGGAAGATTTGTCATGTTAGACAAGGACGCTTGTACCATATGAGGAACAGGAAGGCAATGATTGGATGAAATGATGACATAATGTCTCCTCTCTGTGGGATGGCCCCATTCTTGTTACAGTATGTAGACCATGGTACCCACAGTCTGTCACTCATCTGTAACCATGGAGACCAGATAATGAGGACAGGAATTTTTCCCAGGTGTCAAAAGTAAGGATTTGTTACCAGGCAAGTGTGTGTTTGTGCATGTGCGTGCGTGTGCATGCGTGTGCGTGCGTGTGCGCGTGTGTGTGTGTGTGTGTGTGTGTGTGTGTGTGTGTGTGTGTGTGTGTGCGCGCATGTGTGCGTGTGTGTGTAGGAGCCAGGAACCAGAGGCTAGCTCGGACTTTGATGTTCTTCAAAGTGCCATGATCACGCTGGGCAGACTTCATCCCCTGGGTGAAAGAGGCAACTTCATAGGCAACATCTAACAGACTTGTACATCTCTCCTATTTATTAGTTAATTATCACTTTGAGGGTTTTCTTTTTCTTCTCCTCAAAGTTTTGCTTCAGATAAATAGATCATGTGAAGCATGATTGATAAAGTATACCTTATTACAATGTTGCAGGAGAGAGGAAGTTAACCACACGACAATAGAATAATAGATCTATTCTCAAATAGTATGTACACTACAGTTCCATTTTTTTAAATCGATATTAATACTTTTATTCAGCAAAGATGCATTAAATCAAAAGTGACATTAAAGACTTTTACATAAAAAAAAATAGCTCAAATAGATGCTGTTCTTTTAAACTTTATATTCATCATAGAAACCTGAAAAAATGTATCGCAGTTTCCACAAAAATATTGAGCAGCACAACTATTTCAAACATTAATAATAATGTGAAATGTTTTTTTAGTACCAAATCATTTATATCGTTATCGACCATAATGTTTACGAATATTTTGAAGAAACTTTAATGGAGAGTGTTAGCTGTTCATGAGAAACATGGCTTCTCCAAAAAAAAAACAAAAAAAAAACTGTATTCTGTTTCTATCATAACTGTTGGCCAAATAGCTCAGAAAGATGCTGACCCATAAGTTTTGCCAGTCCACATATTGCCAACTACCAAGTTGATGGTGGTACAATCTTTTATAGAATTTAATTTAATATCTTATATGCATGAAACTGTGATAGAGAAGCATCAGTTGTACATATTTTGCCACGTTTGGTTAACTGTGCTATGTACTGGCCTTCATCTGAGATTTTAGGCAATGTTTCCCTCTCTGAAAAGGTTTAGGCTTCTGTCTGTATGAGGCACTGATGTAAGAAGTTCTGCCAAAGACAGAAACCCTCTTTAATTCCCCCCTTCTGGCCAGATCTCAACACAGACTGCATTTCCCCAGGTCCAGCCCTGTGAAGAGCTGGGCAGCAGAGACTTTTGTGCGTGCCAAGACTCGGTGGCATTGATCCCCTCACAGTCTCTGGGTCTCCTCAAGGGGGAGTTTTAAACATCAGATTGGCAACACTTTACCCGTTTCAAATGGAAAGCTTTGGAGAGGTTGCCAAGTCTGGGCCTTGAATAGTTGCAAAGCAATGAAAAGTTGGTTTTTAGGGAATTAATGCGAAGGCCAGCGGAACTGTTGCCACATGCAGCACACATTCAAAGCTCTTCTGTTGCTTTATTGGTTGCTTTATAGATAAAATGTTATGCTTTTTTTTTTTTTACATACATAAACCAGGATAGAGAATGCAAAATAAAATAAGCAGAATGAGAAATTGGAAATCAAATGTTCTCTCATCAGTGTTTTAAATCATGATTGTAAAAAGTGCTGATGTTAACGGTGATTAGATGTGGTTCATTCTCAGTTGAAGCTTCACGTCTACCTGGTCTCCATCTTTTTCTGGCGAAGATAGAGAGGCTGTCATGCTTTCAGCTAGCTGGGGGCTCTGTTTATGAGTTTCAGCTGAGCTATAAAACGTCTACCCTACTCTCCTGAGACATGACAGAATCTTTCTACTCGGAGCTCGCACCAAGCTGAGCTCCACGCCGCCGGCAGCCGCCACAGCATCTGTGCTGAGAGAGCGAGCAGGTAAACTTGTCAACAGGGGGTTGACACTGCATAATGATCTCTGCTGGAGAGATGGGGCGGCTGAGAGAGATTGTCTTAAATGTCTGGATCGTCAGCACACATATTGAGCAACAAGGAGGAATGTGACATAAGTAGCAAATGAGTCTTTGTTTAATTCCCATTAATTTCCGTTTATTCAGTTCTCCCTTACTCCTCTCCTATGAAGTCTTGAATCAATATTCACACCACAAAGTACTAGATTTCACTTCAGTAAGAATATGCAGACTTAACAATTCAGAAAAGCAGACCATTACATGCCAGACACTGTTTACTCTCTTAGGGATCTCAGATATCATTTCCGGTGGTTTGGAGGTTCAAGCAAATTGCATTTTGCAAATTGCATCGCCCTTAAATGTTTTTTTTTTGTTTTTTTTATCCCACGTAATTGGAGACTTAGTGGATAAAGAAACCTGATAAAACTTCCAAGAGCCATTAAAAAAAGTAGAGGGAGAAAGAGAAGAAAAATATCATGGAAGTCAAGCTGTAGGGGATCTCCCCATAGAGGAAGTGCAGATTGCATTGCATAGTGTGAACAACCGCTTCTCAACTTACCCTCAGATCAAAGAAAGACGAGAACATTGTTGAAACATTTATGAGTTGTGACCGATCTGGTCGGAGGAAAACATTGTGTGTCTGTAACACACAAACAGGACCAGAGGGCTCGTCTCATGGGCGTTGGGAGAGCCATCCAAGGACAGGCACTCTGTGAATACGCTTGTACAGCTGACCGGGACGCAGTATACCAAATTTTCAGCTGTATTTTTCCTTGAAACCAATGCTTGAGTTATGTGAAAAACAGAAGAGAGGGAAAATCCCCACGGGGTGACAACTAGCACCTGCTTTCCATTTGGTCTGCGGCAGCCAATGGCTCTCTTTCCTCTTTTATTCTTCTCTTATGAGACTTCTTCTCCAGGCCTTGACCTGAAAGATTCCCTTCTCCCCTACCCTAGAGCCTTAAACACCCGGCCTTTTCGCTGCATGGCTGGTTGTGTAAGCCCCTGAGGGCAGTAATGGACACAGTGTTAATTGCCTGTTGAAGGACAGAAGAAACTCTTCACAGCCTGATTGGACTCTCCCCTGAGAATACAGCTGCCCATTCTGTGACTTTCTTCTGTGGAACACAAAAGAAGATATTTAGAAAATTGTTTCCATTGTTTTTATCCATACAACAAAGGTAATTGGGGCCCAAAACAACATTAAACCACACTGACTTTCATTTTATGGTCTTGCAGAATTTTGGGTGAACTATCCCTTAAATGCACAGGGTTTTATTTATTCTGCATGTGTGGAGTCTCTTTTCCATTCTCTTTTCCAGTGTATATCCATCAGACTAGGCCACAATCTCTTCATGCAATGTGTTTCATCTTGAGCGATCCCAGTTCACTGCTTAAAGTCTCAGAGCCCCCTTGTTAGGGTTCAGATAAACACCATTTCTCCCCATAGCCCTGATGTCAAGCTAATCTAGACAGATCTCTCACCAAGGGCAGAGGGAGCAAGGAGAGATTTATCTATGGCCGCGTTATGGATTGTTGCTAGATGTTTTATTCAGCGGGATTGAGTCAGGCCAGCTCCTCTATGCCACCCCGGTCTCTCTTAAGGGCCGTTGAGTAACACTCATCTGGGCTCTACCTTTTCCACGGATACCTCTTGAGTGCTGTTTTCCTCACATGCTCGGTTAGCTGAAGGCATGGTAAAGACATCATGGCAGAGAGCGTGTTATTTTTGTGTGGAACAAGGGACTGTTTTGGTGCCAGGGTTTTTACTGTGGATTCTTTGTTTCCTTCCTCCTTGTTTTGAAATCTTGCTGTGTTTTACTGTTCAGGTTCTTTTGTAATTAATTGCATTTTCCTTAATTTTTTTAAATGTAAGTCTTTTTTTGTAATTTGTATATAGGCACAGTAGAGAGAGAACAGGAAATGATGCTGAGGAGTGGATGGAACTGCATCAGGAAATGATGCGAGTTGAACTCAATCCTGTATTTCTTATTTAAGCACCATTAACTGCTAAGCCATGTGTCCAGTATTCTTTATTCTTTTGTAAACTTTATTTTCAAAATGTCATGTTTGGGCCACCGGAAGTGTTCGAGCGGCCATCTTACGATTCCCTATCGACAGAGGGCGTTATTGACTTACAGCCAAAACACTGACCTAAAATTTTGCAGGATTTTCAGCATATCAGTCGCACATTAATAGTTTTAAGACGATTCGTTCTTTCAGACGAACACAATCGGCCGTATGCATCGATTTACGCCAACCCTAAACTTGACGCACAACGTAATGACGAACGCGGTTGCCCAGCCGTAAATTGTCAATTTGGCGTAAATCGATGTGTACGCCCGTCTGCCGGAAGCTAGTTATTTTAGTCGATGAAGTTTTAAATATGGATATTTTTCTTACACAAGCGCATCGCTTCACTTCAGAAGGCCTTTATTAACCCCCGCAGAGCCGTGTCGAGCACTTTAATCATGAATAGATGCGCTTTAATGGACTTCAACAGCCATTCACTCCCATTATCAGGCTTGGAAGAGCCAGAATTTTTTTTTATATAACTCCGATTGTATTCGTCTGAAAGAAGAATTTCATAAACCTTGGATAGCTTCAGGGTGAGTAAATCATGGGCTAATTTTCATTTTTGGGTGAACTATCCCTTTAAGATGGGTGTGTCTATGGCACACTGCCGACACGGGTAACTGAACTAACACAAAATAGATTTCTTTATGTACATAATTATGCAGGAAATATTAAGCATGAACATATATCTGGGATTATTAGCAGACATTGATAAGAATATAGATAATATACATTAAACATGTTTAGGGCGTTTGCGTTGTAAGAATGTACAGGGAGACTTCAGATATAAAACTCATTAGGTACTGTTTTCTCATTAAAATCAGATGATTTCCTATTAATTCAATAGAATGTGAGGAAATACAAGGGAATACCAATATGACGCCAATATCAACTTTTTATGACGTCATGAACAATCCAGTCATTTATATAGAACAGTTATCATACACTATGCAATGTTTTTGTGAAATCTGTCAATGTCAAATCTGCAAACTGGCTCTGACTTTCATCCAGACTATAAATCAGGCCAAAAATAAGGGCAAAAGCCATGTAGTGTTATTTTATAGCTAAAATTGTTAAGAAATAGGGTAGATATTATGAGCATTACCCAACAAAGACAAAGCAAATCTGTTGTCAGTCAGTATTTCGAGTTCTCCCGCACCTCTATTTAGCTTTAATTATCAGTCTTGTTCCAGTGTTTCATAGCGGTTGTTTCTAATGAGTAGAGATGACTGAGCATTTCCCTCATGTCAATTACCTGAGTTAAGCTCCATCTCGCTGGCTTTGGTCTGTCATCTCTCTTTTCCTGTCTTTTTCTCTCTCATCATGAATACGGGCAGCAAAACAGCCAACTAATGATGTGCTGAAGCCAATCAGTGCCTCTTAATGTTTTTCAAATCCATTTTGCTTAACTGGACATGATAAATTGTCTCTCTTATACACACCACTAATTCAGCAAGATTGAACTTTCGATTCAATTAGCTGCAGTCTACAGGGAGCACTGAGGGACTGGGGGGTGTTGAAAGCCATGCGTTTCTCAGCTGCACACTGCTCAAACGCTGGGTCATAATTGCATTAAAAAGCCACTAAAAATTTCCTCTTTAAAGTGTCCTTTTAAAAAGGATTGAATTTTAAACTGGGAAACGATATCATTAAAAAGGAAACTCCATGGGAATGAAGTCTTAGATGTTATAAGCACAGGCCATGTGCTCTGAATTCGTGGTGTGGTTTGATTAATGACTGGTTATCATATTAATATATTCCCTGGCTGAGTCTGGAGTGAATTGAAGTCTTATGAATATAAAACACTCCTAGATGGTGTTAGCAGTTTGTGAGATCACCAGAGGTGCTCGCAAGCACAGTTCCCTATTAAATTTAAATACAGACACATTATTCTAGAGGCCTTATGGTAAGGTGCTTGAGGTTAGAACAATACTCTCAGTAAATTAGGAAGGCAGCAGCAGCAGCAATGCACAGATCTCATGGCCAGTCGCAGGAGAGATCAACTTGGCTGCTTTCAGCATTACAGATGAGGTCAAAGACTTTTCATACAGCTTCTCTAAGGAACTGTTAAGTTTGATGTAGATTTGCAGACATTATTGGGTCCTCTTGGTTTGAGGCCTGAATCAGCACAGTTCAATGAGGCAGTCCTTCAATCTCTTTCCCATTAACTTTAATGCACAATTCCACAGTGTGAGATGTGATACTGTATGTGCTAAATTAAAGGGACCATTTAGCTTCTTTTCTGCTGGTTTTCTTTTCCGAACACTTTGGATCCAAAAAGAAAAAAGAAAAAAAGAAGCAGCCCTAAATAGAGTGGCTATGGGACAGACCTAGCCAAAGCCACGTTTCCAAAGAAAAGCTAGACCACATCACCTCCGAATTCACATATGTGGAAAATTCAGGGGTCATGTGCTTTAGCTTTTCTTTGGAAATGAGGCATTTTACAGCCTGAAACGAGGCTTTTACTAGCTCTCCATGCCTTGTAGAGTTCCACGGAGTCATTTCAGAGAATAACCAAAAACAATAGTACAGTATAACTCACTTTTATGACAAATGCACTAAACATGGTACTAAACTTTGACTTTGAAAACTGGCAGTGTAACGTTCTAGTGTGCGATGAATCTAAATGATTTTAAATGCATTTGAATTAGGCATTGCACAATATATTTATCGGTATAATATCAGCTGATGTTAGAGATTTTTAAATTGATCGATAATGGTTTTGAATATTGAATTGTGCATGCTCATTTCCTCTTATTTTTACATAAAAACAGCAATTAATGAATAAATATAATCTTTAGCGAATCTCGAAATGAATATCCATTTTTCATACCGTGCAATATAATGTTGTGATGTCTAAATTCACTTGTTTACATTTCACACTTAAAACATACAATTCAAATTTTAAAAGACTGATTTTAGTTTTTATATGTTTGTATATATTTATATATAATATAAATAATCAGCCATATATTGATTATCGGCCATATCAAAATATCAGCCATAATTTAATATTGGTGAATCCCTAATTTAAGTTGATACACTTTTGATGCCAGTTGCTGTTTTACATTTGTTTACAGATAGTGGAGAATTGATGCTTACAGTATGATCCTTCAGCATCTGAATTCGTCCTTTAGAGTTGGCTTCCCTCAGAGCCATGTAAATAATGAGACACCGATCAAGACGCAGAGATGGGAGAGAGACAAGAGATGTCATTTATTGTTCACCAACTGCATCCCTCATAGCTTTTCTTCCTCACTCTGTCTCTGAACCATATGAGGCAAATTGCCTCGCTGACTGACAGTCAGTTGACAGTGCATGGGGGGAGGGAGGTGAAAGGGCTGAATCTTCTAGTTGCTCTTACATACCCCTCTAACTTCCCATCTGTTTTTTTCCAAGTGTCAAGGCCCTCCATCTCGACAGCTGTAATGGCAGTAAGAAAGCTAATAGCAGGTGGTATTGGATGTGCAGCTCTACAGACCTACGCAATGCATTACCTTCCCTTTTACGCCCCCTCCTGAAGGGCCTTCTTTTGTACTCACCCGCACATTCTGCCGCAGGGGGGGGCCTGGAAAGGGGGCCCATTTTCTTCAATTTGTCTAAAAGCCACTGGCTTACGTGACAATTTAAAGGCTTTAAGCTATTAGTTTCTTTAACCTACTGATGACTGAAAGAGACCTGTGATCTGCCCATCATTTCCACACAATAGACTGAAAAGGAAAGTACAACGTGTAGAAGAAAGAATGCAGGGAAAGGGAGGGCAGGCAAAACTGAACAGTAAATTAGGCTCTCACAGTTGGTGAGCTCACACTTCAAACTGCGGGTAAGGTATAAGGCCAGTAGAGTTATGAGGCTTTGTCCAAACTAGCGCAGCTTTGCATTACTTCACATAAATTTGAAAAACTTTAATGTTGACCATAACTACTCCACAAGTGCTAGGTAGGGCTGGGGGAAAATTATAGTATATCTTGGTATTATGTCAGCCTTTTGACAGTATTCATAATATATCTAGATGTTTTTATATTTTTGGTGAAATAACATTAAAGGGCTTTTTTTTTGCCCCCTCAATAATAGGAACCATTTCAATCAAACATTCTTTTTAAACACATAAAGGCCTGGTTTCACAGAAAGGGCTTAGATTAAGCCAAGGTTAGGCCTTTGTTGGGTAATGCTTAAGTACGACATCTAAGTAGCTTTTATAAATGTGCCTTAGAGAAAAACAAAACATTACTGGTGTGCATCTTGAGACAAAACAATTGCATTAACATATTTTAAGATATGTCAGTACAAGTTGATTTCAGTTAAAACAGCTCAAACATTTAATATGGGACTAGACTTAAGCCTTGTCTGTGAAACTGAGGGCAACTTAATTTAACATTATTATTAACCCACACACTCAATAATTGATCAAAAGTGCCAGTATAGACTTTGACATTGTTATATAAAAAACAATGCATTATGGCTTCCACAAAAATATTAAACAGCACAACTGTTTTCAACATTGATAATAATAAGAAAGATTTATTGAGCAACAAAACAATATATTAGTGTGATTTCTGAAGTATTTAGAAAATGCTAAAAAAAATTTAAATAATTATCAAATAAATGACTTGGTGAGCCTAAGAGGCTTCTTTCAAAAATACAAATCTTACTGGCCTCAAACCACTTATTACATGTAGAACTTACATTTTTGAATCGTTAAAAAGGACAGTTTGAACTGAATCACAGAAGTTAATAGAAGCTGCCTACTCTGGTACCATTTTTGGCTAATTTTAATGTAATTAGATTTTTAGATTCAAATTATTGAAACTTTTATATACTGTATACTTAAAAATCATCACAAACGTGGATATTCAATATGTGACCCTGGATCACAGAACCAGTCATAAGTCACACGGGTATATTTGTGGCAATAGCCAACAGTACATTGTATGGGTAAAAATTATACATTTTTCTTTTATGCCAAAAATCATTAGGATATTAAGTAAAGATCATGTTCCATGACCTTTTACTCAATGTTCGATTTTCGTTCGATTCGAGGGAACCGATTTCGTTCGTTCGAGGGAAGGCGATTTTCCCAATGTTTTGATTTTGTTGCAGCCTCAGATTCCAGATGTTCAATAGTTGTATCTCGACCAAATATTGTCCTATCATAACAAACCATACATCAATGGAAAGCTTATTTATTCAGCTTTCAGGTGATGTATACATCTCAATTTCAAAAAATTTACCCATGTGACTGGTTTTGTCGTCCAGGGTCACATATATCAACAGTCTGATTGTTTTTTGTTTTGTTTTTTGTTTGTTTTTTATCACAAGGAAGATCATGCTCTCTTCTACTTAAGAAAACTTGGAAATTACTAGAAAAACGTACAATCTGGCGCATGAAAAATATAACAGAAACATCTCTTAAACAGAGAGACCAGAATATCCATTAAGCAACCACCTAGAACACCCTAGTAACCACATATCAAAGTGCTGTAAACCACTCTGAGCACACTAGCATTGAGGCAAAAGTTTTTGGCAAGCACTAGATATTGTAAAAAAATTTTTTTAAATAAATAAAATCTAGTTAACTATATAATTGATTTATCCTGACGACTGATTGATTAAGACCATCATGAAGCCGAGTCTGTCTTGTGGCTTCTCTTTTTCTGGCAGGACACCCTGATTGATGTCAAGTGTGGGAATGTAGTGTCTGTGGTTTCTGTGCTGAATTTGGTAAAGCTCAGCTCTATTATTTGCAACTCACAGCACGCTAAACTTCAAAACCACTAATCTCAACCATCTGCTTACTCCCAAATGAAAGCATGCTTTTTAGAACAGATCCCAATTACTCACTATTTCATGCCCTATTGGGTCTTAATGTTATCATCCTGCTAAGTTTTGTTTCATTTTGTTTGTTTCCATTTCCATTTGTTTTTTGTGACCACTGGTACTGTTTATCAGATGTAGTACTCAAAGCAGTTGAAACAAACAGTCCAGAAAGGATGTGACATCATTATGGAATCCTGATCCTGATCTCCTGTTCATAAAAATGGGCCTTTTGTTCATTGTCTTTTATGGCAATGCATCTTATTACTTGACCACACCAAAGGGCTTTGGCAGAATTAATGAGTATCTAAATTCATCACTCAGTCTCCTATACGTCCATAGAGAAAATGAAGTCAGCCGTTGTCATGAGAGATTATGGGCCCTATTTTAACGATCTGAAACGCAAGTGTCAAGCGCAAAGCGCAAGTAACTTTGTGGGCGGGTCTCGGCGCTGTTGCTATATTCCCGGCGGGATAAATGACTCTTGCGCCAGGCGCAAATCTAAAATGGGTTGGTCTGAAGTAGCTTCATTATTCATAGGTGTGGTTTGGGTATAACGTGAAATAAACCAATCAGAGCGTCATCTCACATTCCCTTTAAGAGCAGACGCGCTTTTTCCATAGCGGATTGCTATTGTAACGGCGGATTTGCCAGGCGCGCGCCAGGAGAGGTTCACAGCCAAGGAGAGCAACGCTCTCGTCACGGCCGTAAAAGAGAGAAGTTACATTAAAATGGAGAAACCCACCCAAATTAACTTCGGTTAAACAGGCGTATGATAATTTGGGTAAATGTGTAAGCTAGATGTATGCTTTTATAATAAATTGTCTATCTATCTATCTATCTATCTATCTATCTATCTATCGTAATAATGTATGATTTGCAAAAATGAAAACTGCTGCTTCTGTGTAGATGAGAGAATCAAAGTGCATGCGCGTTGTGCACACGCTACATTGATTATGGCCAAGCATGCACCCTTAAAATAGCATATGAATAACATGCGCAACGCGCCACTGACTTTAAACTATTTTTTCCTGGTTAGTGGCGCAATTGTTTTCGAAACCTGCAAAATAGCATGAAGGAACGTTTGCGCCGGAACACGCCTCCTCTTTGCGCTGAACCGCCCCCGGGAGCGCAAGTGTATTTACTTACCGACGTGCTTCTGTGGAGGGAAAAGTCCGCTTTGCGCGGGTGCAAAATAGGAATGATACATGCGTCGGTGTACAAAGTCACTTGCGCTGGGTGCAAGATAGGGCCCTATATGTGTCAGTTAACCCTATGTTATTCAACCCAAACAACATCTGACACAAATTGTTTTGCCTTCCAAAAAACAATCCCCTGATTAATCTTTGTGGGTCTAGAAGTAGCGAGTTCTTGCTCCTCACGATGCTTTAATTATCTCACAGAAACAACCAACCTCTCCGATGCACGACAGCAACAAGATGCACACAATACTGGTGCACTGATCCATGAGAACCCATTATGTCTGCATTAAAATGAACATGAGATGGAGAGCTCTGAGCAACACAGTCAGTAAACGCTGATCTGTCGTGAGTTCTTTCCATGGTTTAGAAAAACACATATCCACAGTTTATGTCACATTTTTTGCCTTTTTAATCACTATTTACTGATTATTTTAGCTGACAGAGGACAGGAAAGGATTGGGAAAGTGGGGAAAACAGGGAAATGTGTAAAGTGTATAATATATTTATTTAAAATAAAATAAACATTATGCCAATCAAAAGGTTGAAATATACAATTGCCATTATTATTAATATTTATTTCATTTTATACATGTATTTTTTTACATTTTTATATCATTTATTTATTTAAGACTTATTTATTGTGATTCTTAATTTTAAAAATTCATGTAAGTAACACATTTTGGGTTGTGCATGGCCTGGTCATATGTTGTAGTTGATATGTTGTTCTTATGTTTCCTCTGTCTTGTGTTTGATCTCTTATTTGTGCGTATAGTCTCTCATTACTGTCCAGACGGGGAACCGTTAACTCACCCAGACGGCTCTTTGGTTGCACTTTCGATGTCACTGTTCGTCGGCGGCCCTGCATTTTTCATGCGGTAATTAAAATTTGTAGGTCAGGTCTCCCATGACACCTCTCTGTGCTAATATGAGGGAGTGGAGCGGTCACACTCGTTAATGCAGCTCTCTCGCTCATTGCTGACTTAAAGGATGAAAGGTGACATTTTCCCCCATTTTGTAAATTAATGCAATTGATCTGCCTAACAAGAACAAAGTTAGGCTTCCAAATACCACATGATGAAGAGATTAAGCCCTTAAATGGCTTTCCAAAGGCAATCTTTATTGCGAGGCCCTGGGCGAGGGTCATTGATCTTTCTGTTAGAATTTCTAATAGACTATTGACATGAATTTATAAAATGTTGCTACACTGTTGTATAGATCCAGTGGAAATGCCTTTCCCATAAGCGTGTTGAAGCCATGCTGTTAGAAAAGACCACCTGATGCTGTTTATACATGTTAGTTTTGTTGTTAGGAGTGGGACAATGGTACTGGATGTGTTCCATATGTAGAGACGTATAGACTTACATAGCAGCTGTTTGGATTATGTAAAGGCTTGCGCATTAGACACATATGGAGTTTCAGAAAGCTCTGATTGTCAGGCATTACAAAGTTTACTTAGCAGCAAACCTCTTGTAAAACCACCACCGTAATCTATGACCATTTTTACTGGAGTTGCTTTCATCCCCAGACCGGTTAGAACTTCTTCAATGTGTGTCAGCTTGATTCTCTCCCCCATCCCCTTCCTTGGTGCTTTGAAGCCCCGCCAAGACCTCGTACTTTCGTTAGCCCTCATTTCCAAGGTTTTCATGTGCGAGTCAAAAGACTGTTTCCAATTCACAGAGAGTGATCTCACACACTAAATCCCAATTAATTGGTTCTAATGCCACATCAACTGTTGTCAAAATGTTTTTCCTGATGTCACCCTAATTCAATCTGCTATTCCTAGAGTCGGCAATTGCAGCCAGAAAAGCCTGTTTTCAATTTTCCACCGCTGTCTCTTTCACCCTGACAGAAACGTACACACGCTCACACATACGAGCTCTCCCTCTAAACACTGGTAATTATAAGTCTTCAGAGAGAGGCATGGGGATACAATTTGTCAGGGTCTAACTACCCATTCCATTCAGTGGGGTTAACATTCTGTTTGTGTTACAGTATATTCAGACTTTAATTAAAAGAGCATTACATCCCCCATCTGCCAATCTCCAGTAATCTTCTTTAATTGCTGTAATTAAACTATATTTACATGTTCAGAATACTTGTAATTTAGCAAATTGCACTCTCCCCCACGCTCTTTTCCCCTCTCTCTCCTACACACACCGTGCGTTTAATCAGTGGGACACCAGAACCAGTGTGTCTGCTGATTGGGTTGTTTTGATTTTAGACATGGGGCTCTTTTGACAGAATAAGTGGACCTCTGCTAGGGTCTTCAGTGAGGTTAGCAAAACATGTCCGCAGAGGGGGATTGTGGGTATTGTCATCGGGTTTTGATTGCCGTCGCGGGTCTAATTGTGGGTCCCGGGAGCTGGTGGAGAGAGGTTTGATGTCTGTGCGTGCTCTCCAATTAAAGATCATTTCACATTCATCTTTAGACTTGTTATTTGCAGAGAATGTGACGTGTGGTATGAAATTCATAATGTCAGATAAAGAACAGCACCTCATGCAAATTACCTCTGTTAATTTAAAGTGATGTCATTTACATAATTCAGTAGTATTAGATAAACAAATAAAACATCAACTGCTCGGTATAAAAGAGCAGTACTCTCAGAGAGAAATGCTATCACATAAACTGTTATATTCTCTTACATGTACAGTAACAATTTGTGTTTTTTTTATTCAAGTACTTAATTAGCATCAACGATTAGCTTTAAGCATTGTTTTTGGCTCTAGTTTTAGAAACCCAGAATATCTTGGTGTTAAATGGCACTAAATAACTCTAAATAATGGTGTAAAGCTTTTTTGAGTTGTAGTTTGGCTTAAGGGAGGATGTGTGCGTCACTAAATAATGTCCTAAGAAATGCCCCAAATCCTCATTAGCTGAAGAGTGGTTCCTCCTAATTAGTTTCCATTCAGTGTAATTAGCATGGATGAGGCTAATCATCTGATGTGAAACCAATCTAACGCTTGGGATACAACGTCCTTGGCCTCTCTTTCATGCACGGTTTGGAAAACCCGATATTTGTAGGTGCAGGGAGTTTTATTTCATGCACACTTTCTTTTCACACACAATTATTTTACCGTTTAAAAAACTGCATGTAGCCTATGTTTGTGTGTTTATTTATGTATGTATGTATGTATAATACATATGCATGCATACATAAATAATAATCTGTAATCTGCATAAAGTGTCTTTCTTCATCTTTTTTTTCTCTCTAACACTCTTTCTTTTTGCTGTTATTTTGTCTGATTTCTTCCCCTGTGATTTATTTCAAGGCAAAGTGTTTCTCTGCATCAGGATTTGATAGAGGCCCCTTTTTATTTCACAGGGGATCATTTCTTGGCTACAAGAATGCCAAGCTTTTAGATGGGAGGAGAAATTATAGGAGAAAATAATGATATTGCCATGTGATTGTTGTCTGATGTGGAAAGAATTGTTTTGTTTTTTCTGTCCTTCCCTCCAAAATTGTTCTATGCATGATCAGAACAAATGTGAATGTGACAATTTGTGCTACACACAAAAAAAGAAGACAAAAAGAACAAATAAAATTTTCTAGGGATGAAAGGAATGATTAAAACTTTATATTTAATAATAATTCGTTACATTTATATAGCGCTTTTTCTGAGACCTCAAAGCGCTTTACATAGAAGGGGGGGAATCTTTCCCCTCCAATGCAATATTTCTTTGCATTGCCTCTGAAGAAAATGTCTTGTGGGAGTCTTTTGGGTGGTTGCCATAGCTTAGAAAAGTAATAGAACACCTCTCCTCAACAAACCACATGATTTTAGGTATCGCTTTTGTCTGTAGTTCAAACGGTGCTGTAAGAGTTTCATTATGTTTCATTCCGGCTCTTTTACATTTTCAGTTTACATGCTTAAAACAGTAGTCTCGTGACTTATCCCCCCGCATAATCATTTGGTTGCCTGCCCTCCATGTAGTTAAAGACATAGTTTCAGACATAATTTTAAACTGAAATTGAGAAAATGAAAACCGCAATCTGACCAGCAGAATAATCATATCTCCACATGTGTTTGCCAGCAGGAGATGTACTGAGGATAAGAGCCTCTTATTTGATTTTTCCTCCGCTCGTGGCTCCAGCGGCTCCACAATCCATGCCTTTATTGATTTTGAATCCTGCAAACGATCCCTTAAATCCTAAATGTGTATCCAATCTCCACAAATGTCTTCGGAGCTAATCTTTTGGACAGAGACAAAAGGCCTTGTGTTTTCTTTGCTCTCCTACTAAGATCACCGACTTGACTGTCTTCGCTTTAGTAAGTGCTGAGGGCAGTGCAGTTTTGGCAGGCTCCTCTGCGCTGCGGATTGCGCAGTTGATCTTAAGCAAAACCATGTTTATCTTCGCGCTCTCTGTTATTGTGGCCGTGTTTATCTGAGAAATGAGTGGAGTTGGCCGGTCTCCTGCTGAATTACACACATTCGCAGTCACCGCAGCAAATCAATCAAGAGTGCCTGCTATTTTGACAACTCCTCCGTCTCTTTCTGTTTTATCTTAGTTTTAAGTGGTGGAAAGGAGAAAAACATTCTGCCTTGTGTTCCTCCATCTTTTGGAGATGGTCTCCGCCTGCGAAGCGCAGCATTTGACGTGAACTTTTGCCATATGCCTGTAGTTCTGCCAAAAAAATTAAGTATGGCTCTCTTCCTGAGCCAAGTATCTAGCCATCTGCTGAAGCTTTTACCCAGCAATGCCAAGGGACTCCATCAAACCCAAACTGTGAGGAGAGAGAGAGAGAGAGAGAGAGAGAGAGAGAGAGAGAATAAGACTGAGACCAAGAGAAAATGAGAGACAGCCTCCCATATTTCTGCAGTTAGGGAAATCTCCGTCGTCAGGCTGATTTACTGTGGGCTAATATCCAGAGAGCTTGCCATGATTGCTGGGTAATTTTGGTTGACTTCATTGCCTTATGTCTGGGCCAAGTCCTAAACTCGTTTCAGAGCCATATTCAACAGAGCCATAGATTCCTGGAATTTTTTTTTTTAGCCTTTTTCAACAATTTGGCTTGTCATTTGTGGATTGATTCCTTTGAGAAATTGTTTTTGTTTGACTGATGTAAGAAATGGGAGCTTTTGAAACATGGCGGCCTCTCCCAGAATCCAGGAAAATCTGGATACTCTAGAGACAGAGTGGGAAATCACCTCAATCCCATACTTAGGATAAAGCCAAGGTTTGAATTTGATGGTTTGGATTTATAGTGACATGGAAAGATAAGACTATCTATCACTGCATGTATGTGTATGTCTGTTTCTGAACATCCTTAAAATGGTGCAAGGGGCTCTTTACAACCCCTCATTATACAAAAGCTGTCATTTAGAAGTAGTTTGTCATTTTTTCCCCCCTAAACTCTGGTGCTAAATGCAAGAATGAGAATGAAAGAGAGACTTTTTGTGAGGTTTTACATGAGAAAGATCATCATTATGCAGTCTGCAGTCTGACATTACTGGGCCCATTACACACTATGACAGCATCACATTTATTCTTTTCTACCTGCTTCTTAAAAAGGCGTAATAAATATCCTCAGCCTCTGCTGCCTCGCCATAAAAGAAAAAGGTCGTTACTGATCTGCTGCCATTTGTCAAAATTACTTCGTAATCTCGGGTCGCAGAGAGAATTTTCACTCGGTTAATTGTAGATAGAACTAATGAACATAAATTTACATTAAAAAACACTTTGTTATCCACCAGTGCTTATGACCTCCTTCTGACAGGCTGCACCACTTTTATTTGGGCCAATATAACTTCGATAGTCTCTTATCAAGGTTTTATATTTTATGCATATTAACAGTATATTTATTTAATAAATAAAGCAAAAGCAAAGCCTTCAGTGTCATACGATCCTTCTAAGATGCCTCTAAGATCCTTTAAACCATTCTAAGATGCTGATTTGGTGCTTTGGTGTTGAAAACAAACAGTGCTTCTAATATTTTTATGGAAACTGTGGTGCATTTTTTCCAGGATTCCTTTGATTAATAGAAATCTTTTGGAACGTTAAAAATGTATTTAATATCACTTTATCAACTGATCAACTTGCTGAATACAATATTTTTTTCAAAAATCATATAACCTCGAAACAAACTTGTAAAAAACATGTAAATATATAATAACTTGATAAGAGACTATTATTAGCAGTGTAGACAAGTAGTTAATCAGAGACAAGAGTAAGGATCAATGCATGACATGAGTTTCAACCCTTTGACCTCTAAAACAAACAGTGATTTTTAGCCGGACTAAAGAGGAGATCCCTCAGGGCTGAGCGTAGATTCCAACATATTGTTTCTGTCACGGAGGTTCAAAGGTTGGCCGTTTTTTTAGCCATCTCATTTACTCTCGTTCTCTCCTGCCCCAGCTGAAACCAATAGCTGGCCTGTGAGCTGATATATGACACTAATACGACTATTTGAGTGGGCCGAGGCAGCAGAAAAGAGTGATTGTTGGGAGGTTTAGCCGGCATGTCGGATCCATGACACATAGGTACCGTGCAGTCTGGCCCCTGAGAGCGCTCTAATTGCTTTACATTGGTACAAAGGTTTCTTGTAATCGAGCCTCTCTGCCTCCATTTGTCTTGCTCTCAGCCTGGTGCTGAAGGCTTTAATTGGTCTTGGTGGGCCTTTTTCTTGCAGTCAGCTCTCTAGGCCTGCAGTAGAAGACGGTACCGTAGGGAGCGCAGGGAGGTGGGGGGTGGGGGTTGTAACGAAAGAGGAAGTCAATACTTCTTTTAGCTTTAACACTTTAATTAATGCTCTTCCTGACAAGGAGCTTTCTCCCTCTCTCTTTCTCTCGGTATAGAAATCTCATTTCTTTCATTCTCCTGCAATCTCTTCCCTCATCACCCTCGCTGTCTCCCTAGCCTCATAAATATGGACTCCTGGGACGAACACAAAGCATCAAGACAGCCGAACGGCAGGAGAAAACCACCTACACCGCCTCTAGCGAGCAATCGACAAGTGCACCACTGAGAGGATGGTGCCTATTAAGTTTTATGTCTTTTAGAGGCTTGTGTTTGTGTTTTTACCGGAGGGCTTGTGTGTGAACGTGAGACGGCGCGAAATAGAAAGAGAGCATTTGGTTCTCACATTTAGATGGAGCAGAGAGCCAGAGTCTTACCACGACCTTCCCAATTATCTCTCAAACATTTTATTACAAGTTTAGCATGTGGTAGCTCATCTGTCAGCCATTTGGACCAGAACGCGGATTACTAACAGAGGAATCACTCATCACAGCGTTTGTTTAATGATTTGCCGTCTGCAGTTACTTTTACATTTCCAGCCAAAGAAATCTCATGACGAATGTTGCCAGCTGTGAGATGTATGCCCAAGATTCATCTTTCATCCGATATGCTCAAAAAACACCCCAAAAACACAAGCAAAAAAAAAAGAAAAAAAAAATATATAGGTGTGGGCTGACAGGCTCGGATAATTATGCTGCTGGGATGCTGACAGTTTTAAGCACGATAAGGTGATGTGATAAGACGGCGCGGCTTGTTGTTAGTGCTTGTGGTGGTTTATTTAAAGCTGCAGTAATTTCTGCGTTTAGCTGCTTCACAGAGGTGTTCTTCCTGAGATGTTAAAAACAACACAGTCTATTCCTTTTCACACACCTTTCTCATATCTATATATGTGTCAGATACTGTATAAGGTGGTTCAGACAGATCGCCAAGTTATACCACTCAGTATTTGTTTACATGCACTACTTTTCATCAACCTGAATGAATCCAATCTGATTTCATATTCTGAAAGTTATGTTTATATCAACCCTAAAAAAAACACTTTTATTATAAAAAGGCTCTGGTCAACCAACCACGGCACTGCACATGTGTGCAAGGAATTGTTCAGTACGATTGAGAAGCTACTCAGGCATTTACATGCTTTATTTATTTATTTTTTCTCCACACATTTCAGTCCGATCAGAATCAAGCTTGATTAGATCGATTGGGGTAATTACATAAAGGCTTTTCATTCCGATTGAGCCATCAATCTGATTACTAATGGTTTATTTGGGTGCATGTAAACATAGCTAATGTGGCTTTTTAAATTTTGTAATGCTTTTTTGAGTTTGGAAGAAGAGTGTTTATGAGGCCAAAGAACTGATTAGTTTTGTGCTAATATTTTGCTTGAGTATTTTATAATGCTTTATAAGTTTTATAATATGGCATGTCTTTATGGCTTAATTTTATTAGAGTAAAATCTATTTTTCTATAGTGAGCAAAGGGCATATTGGGGGCATGGGCTGGTGATTTCTGGGCAATTATATTTTAAGGGTGTCTGTTTCCTACTTGCCCCTCTCTGCATGTCCCTGCTCTGTCTCTGTGATGTGACTGATGGTGCCTCAGGGCTGCCAGTACTTAAATAGGCGCTCAGAGGGTCCAGCTGCTCTCTGCCACGCTCCACTTCTCCCCAGATGGCTCCAAGACGTTCCAGAGACCCTCCAGAGGGCCACAGCCTGAGGAGGCAGCTTTGGAGTGGGCTCACTCTCTCCCTCTGCCTCACAAACAACCACCCTCCTCCCCTGGGCCTCCAGCCCGAAACAGTGACTCAAGGGGCTCTCAGCGAAGCCACAGAACAACCCTTTTACACACGCCATGTAGACACTCCTGGGAGAGATCGCCTGCCTGCTCTGTATCACTCGCCAGTGGACCGATGGGACTCGGCAGATGGCTGTCAGGCTGGAGCGTGGGCCACCGCCAGCGTTCACCAAGCTCTCCTGAGAATGGAGGGATTTAAGACGGGCAGAAGAATGACTCTCCGACTTGCTTGAGACTCTGCAGAAGTGTTTGAAACCTAACACCAACTGTTTTACAAAGAGAAAATGGCTTGAATCTTAAATGTCAGCTCGTTTATGCTGTTTCTGACAGTGTGATATGGACAGGATGTTTTTAGTGCAATAAAAAAGAGTTTAGCTCTTGACAAATATATCACAACTGGCTTACATAATGGCAAAGTGGGTTTGCCTGAGTGAAAAAAAAATCTATATTGTGTAATTTATGACCATAAAGGGACAGAATTTTAATCATAAAGTTGACTGGTTGAAATCTTAACTCATGTCTATATCCTTCGCTCCCTCTCTCTTTCTCAATCTTTCACTCAAATGCTTTCAAAAACCTGTTTGTTTGTCGTTCAAGCCCCTCTACAATATGTGCTCAGGTGGAGAGATTCCTTTTAAGTATGGCAACCCATACTCAAACCCATCTGACTCTCTAACCATTAAGCCACGACTAAGGGTGTTTCTTCGGGCACTCTTGGCCCTCTGAACTACAAATAAAGTAAAACTCTCTTAAAGCACACTTTTCATACTTTTAATAGTTTATTTGATTTGCTCCTTTTTTCTGAAAGCAATGGAAATACCCACCTTATATGAAAATAATTCATATATATCATGTTATGGATCTTAAATCTATTTAAAATACACAAATAATATTATCACACAATTTGACTAAATTACATTTTGATTGGTAATGATGCGTGTTTTTGGATGTGGTGGATATAACTGGAACATTACACATTTAAAAAAATATATATATATTTTTTTTTTTTTTTTTTTTACACAAGTATTGAAATGGTTTATTTTATTCTTTGCTTTAAACATAATCCATAACTGAATGAATTTTCGTATTTTCCGACAAACATAAAAGTGGACATATAGGGCTCAACGTTAAAGAAACACCCTTAAATGGACCGCAGAACCGCACTTGGGGGTCTTTGGCTGGCAGTGATGGTGAAAAGAAGCACGTCCAAAGGTTAAGGGGCAGGGGAGCAGCTGTAGCTCAGTCACATATAATACCCCCTCTGACCTGATCCTCAGCAGGTGGGGGTGACCCTGCCCTGGTCCTGTTACTGTTATCCTGGACCTGACAGGACGCATACATCACAGCACCGGGCCCCTAATGCGAAACACATTCCACCAGGGCCTGATCAAAGAGCGTCTGCTCCAACAACAAAGTGCCCCCTAATTCCGTGTTTGGACCACATAATTGAAGAGTAATTATGGCTGACAAAACACTTCAGGTTTTTTTTGCCTCTCCTTGTCTCATTTTCTATTTTCTCCCTCTCTCTCTGAGAGAAAAGCCAGATCAGGCCTGTCATAAAGAGTTACAGGGGACCATGTGCTGAATTTGCAGGATGGAAACAGAGGTCAGGCTTTAATGGAAAAGAGCAAGCGCGCACACACGTGCACACATTCACGCGCGGCTTTACCCGGTGGCCTGGAATAACACAGCCAAACCACATGAGGAGTAGTAACACGATCCTATGACCCTCTCCAACAGACAGGGCTACTGTTTCTGAAGATCCGTAACTGTAACTTCTTCACTAACGGCTCTAACTGCTGACCATGAAGGCCATGACACGCAAATTCCTTCCCAAAGTAAAGCAGGCCTTAGCTCGAGAAGAATTTGACTAATAAATGTGGTGTTGACAGACAAGATTTTGCTTGGCTTGTGCACCAATAAGCATTTGGTTTTAGTGTTTGCTGTTCTGTCGGTTCGCCATGTTAAGCTAGTAGGACTGTAGAAACCCAGAGACTAAAGGCCACTTCCTGTCGGGCAGATCGATATGATAACAAGAGCCCTGGGGTTAGTCTAGAGATATGAGCATCTCATCTTACTGCGGTTTTACTCAATAAGGGCAGACTGGCCAACTTCCACCGGCAAATCTTTGATTAACTTTGGGATTATTAGCATGATGTTAGTTATCATGTTAAGAAACAGAACTTTAAAGCCAAACAAAGTAGCCCAAAGGGAGGGGAGTGTTGTCGAACACACTAATCGCAAACAGGTGTTGCATGCGGGCGAAAGTTTGCTTTTGTAGCTTTTGGATCATGTTCCAGTGCGAGCATGCGGTGCTAGCTTGAGATAATGCCTATGGCCAATTTCTAGACAGGAAACGCACAGGAACAGGGCTTTGATTGTGTTTGTTTCCCTCGTCCTGCTCTGTAGTTTTAATGGGCTGAGCAGAGAGACTGATGTTGGCAGGGGCTTTGCTCTACCGCTCTCATCTCTCCATCTCTTAATTAGGCTTATCTGCTCAGCGCTGGTGCCAGGCGGAAGCTCGCTCTTTTTTGAAGTGCAATAGGCCAGGTCTTTCAGCTGCTGTTTTGAGGTCACATGACGGCACAGGGCCAAGCAGGGGGGCACAACCCCTCTTCTAATTGTAGAGATTATGATCAGAAGGGTCAGACTCATATGGAGTTCTAGAATCCAAAGCCATTTTTAGAATACTAAAGTGCGTTTAGAATGTCTAGAACATAGATTGTACTATAATTTATGCTGTGTTCAGTTTGTAATAGAATTGCATTTTTCCAGAGACCCTCCAGAGGGCCACAGCCCCTTTTTTGTGATTGTTGTAATAAAAATGTAGAAATCATAGGTTCATCAATGGTTATTGTACGATATTGGAGTTTAGTTTATTTATTTTTATTTTAATGTACTTTTAACTTATCAGTATTGGCCAGTATTGTATATTTAATTGTGCATGCTCGTTTCCCCCATTTTTACATTTTTAAAATAAAATGGAATCAATAGAGGAGAATGGGGGGGAAAAGATAAGGAGGAGTAATTGATGTCTTTTTGGCTGCCACTTATTAGAAATAATGTTGTTCACTCTTAACTGCACATCGAGCAGACACCTTTTCTGTTTTTATTTTGTTCTTCAGAGAGGAGTGTATGTGTGAGATCACTTCTCAGGGGTGCGATTACAATCTGCACTGCCGCCACCTTTGGTGAAAATCCACACTTCTGGGGTGTGTGTGCATGTCAGATGGCTTCTGCTTCACACCCGCTGCCTAGTGCTCCCCTCCGCCACTTAGCATGCTAATTAATCCCAGTGACAGCCATTCGTGTCACTCACCCCTTGCTCCCATGGCGACGCTGCCACAGCAACACCCCCACAGGGCCCACCCTGCTTTAGATGGTCTGCTTTCTTAAGAAGCCCCAGTGTACACTAGGATTACAATCCGAATCTCAGTCTTGGCTCTCGACGCCAGAGTTTATGAAGTTGAGGGAAAAGAGGTGGGATAATATAATTATTAAAAAAAAACTGAAATAAACAAGTGTGCGCAAAAACTTGAGAGAGGGAGAGAGAAATAGTGTGTTTATTAAGCCTCCTGGGATGGGAGGGAGGTGAAGACTGTAAATAATTAGCTCTGGAGTGCTGGAGTTTTCCCGTTTGATCTCTCCGATGGAAAAGCAAATGTAATTTAGCGTGCTGCGAGTAATTTAACAGTTAGCATGAGTTCCTTTTAATTTCATTTTGCTCAGCATCACTCTCTCAAATTAAATATTTTTGTTGTTTACAAAGCAGATCTTTGGCAGCTCTGCAGGGCCGCCAAGTTGAGAGCGAGACGTTTCCATTGGTGTTTATTCATCTAGGCTTGTTTGCATGTTGAGAAGTGTTTATGGTGATTGTATGAGAACAATTGGATCAAGCATGTCTGGGAAAATTAATTCATAACTAATGATAATGGCACAAGAACTAAAGCTGTTCGGCACTTGGAAGATACAAATATTAGAGTTTTGCTTCATCCAGCACATCTGTGCTGTGTGTATTGGCAGCACAAATTGTTTGTTTGTACATATTTAAATTGAGATTTAATTTCAAATTTAAAAGCTTGACATAAATCTAATACTATGGCCTTTTAAAAATTGTGTTTATGTCTGTATATATATGTATGTGTGCGTAATATGTCTGTGTTTGTGTGTCATTTTTTATAGTTTTTTATTTAAAATACTGCATTGAGGAATGCATACACATACAGCCACAAATGCCCAGGCTTCATGGGGTTTATGTCAGCTTGTCAGGGAATTGTCAGTTAATTGCTGGAGGTGCCTGTGGCTAGCAGAGGCCTCTGTTCACCACCACGGTCTGTGTGTGTCTGTGTGTTTAGACAACCATCCCTGGAGCAGGAGGGTTATCAGAGTGAGAGTTGTCCACTGGCGCTGTGTGAGACTGTCTTATCACCTCTGTCCGTGTGCGTGGGTGTGTGTGTCTCTTCCAGCTGAGAGGCTCATTGGTCTGGCCTGTAGTTAATGCTTTTGTTCGACAGTTACTGCACTGCTGTTTTTGTAATTACCTTTGTAGATAAGCAATTTATTAAACAGTTCAGATTTTAATCCCATACTTTTAAAGACTCCCTGTGGTGAAATCAAGTTTTTAATGTTGTTTATATGTCTATGTGGTGTTTTTAATATGCTTTTAAGACAAACCATGTGCAAATTGCTGCTCAGCATTGCTGAGTATTTTCTCCTTAAAGCTGCAGTGAAAAAAAAACGCAGTTTGAAATCGCCTGTGTTTCTTACATCCCAAACTACCTTGTCACCAATCACGTCAAGATGCAGGCGGGCTTTAGCATATCATTAACTGCTGCAAAGCAGGGGAATCTCAAGAGAAGCCAGGTTATCCCTGTATATTTTTCTGTTGATTTGAAAAATCGGATACATTTAGCAATGTAGCGGGTGAATTTTGTATATGATGTATATTACGATGTTATGATGAACTATATGCCTTTCTCCAATGAAGTTCTAAGTTGTTCAAAGCGTTTCTAAGGATACTGATTTTTAGAAGGCAGAATGGCGAATGGGAACATGGTATGTGTAACATTAGCAAAACATTATTAGCTGTTTGATAACGTAGTCAAGCAAAAGGCTAATCATATTAATTACTGTTGCCTTTGGCTTGCTCAGTTGGGGATCATTTGGGGATATTTAATTTAATTTTATCAATCAATAAATTCCTCTTGAAACAAACTTTGTTGTATTATTTAAATGTAATACTGTGAAGCTGCTTTGATACAATCTGTATTGTGAAAAGCGCTATACAAATAAACTTGACTTGACTTGACTTGACTTATGTGTCAGACGTTGTAGAGAGCGATACATAGAATGCATTACCATTCTGATACATCGACTTGTGGATGAGCCTGTATGAGTGAGTGGAGGCGGGGCTAATTTGCAAACTCATGGTTCCGCATATACTAAATAAAGAAAGGATGTAGAGTTACATTCAAGCTTTTTGGTGATCAAAGATTAGTTTTAAGGTATACAATTATTGACTACAGGGGGACTTTGAAATGATTCGGCCAAAGTGATTCATAAAATATGTAGATCAATTGACACTCAAATTTGTAAGTAAATATACAAATGTGCATACACGTATTATTCAAATGTACAGACAGACAGACAGACATATAGATAGATAGACAGACAGACAGAAATAATTTTACAGGTCAAGATGTGTGTCTTCCCAAACAACTATCAATGGTGGAATGGAGCTCTGTTAATGATAGGTGGTGAATGTGCTGCAGCATTTCAGATGGATTGTAGTAAAACCGAGACAGAGGATGATGGAAGTGTGCAGTAGAATGAATATTAATGGTGGGCGTCTGGGCCAGAGCTAATGATGAGGAAAATTCCCTAATAAAAACTTGATGTGATGGGCAACGACCCGCAGGGTCACCAGAGAGACCTAGAGTTAATAGTGTGCCGTCAGGTGTGGGGAGCAAAGTGATTAGAGCTACACATCCGTTCCTGCTGGAGAAAGAGAGAAAGTGGGGGAGGCACAGGGAAATAGAGAAAAAAAGAGATACTGCAGTTTGATAGAAAATTAGAGAGCATGATGAAGAGTAATTGAAGGAAAGCTAGAATATTGCTCATTCATGTGTGATGTCTATATGGGCACGAATGAAACTGGTCTGTCAATGAAACTTTCTCAATGATAAAATAAATAGTTAGTGTTTGACCTGTGTGCTTATGCATTGTCCAGTTGCCCTATATATGTCTTTGTGCTGTCGGGATATTCAGTTATATCACAATTGCGTACATTCATCCACACTTTTTCCGCCTCACTGCTCTTTTCCAGAGGGTACGAGGAGAAGCATAACAAAGATGGCAGCTGGCATCAGAGCAAATGTCAGCTGTGCATGCAGTAATTAAAATGCAAACAAAGTGGACTGTTCCCCAGGGAGGAGCCATAATGGTACAAACAATGCAATCTGATGTATTTAATTGTCTGAAAATCTCTCTATTAATCTTTGATTAAGCTAGCAACTGTTTGCTGCCTAACCTTCTTCAGCACTGAATGTCTGTGGGAGTGAAATTCACACTGACTCTGCTTGTTTGTTTGTTTGTTTATTAGGGAAGAGAAAAGTGTCTGGCATCTTGAAATAGACCTTAGTCAGAAAAGATGCCATATTTAATTTGACATAAACAGCAGTGAGGGACAGAAGCACAGTTTATTAATTATTGTGCTGTTGTCTACCTAGGTGTTGATTGTTAGCTAACTAAACATTAGTTATATCTTCCAAAGAACTTTTCTGTGGATAATAAATTCCATAAAATATTGGATGAATTAAACATGAATTAAAACAGATTCATGAAAAATGTATTTAAAAACTTGTCATCGTGTTTCTTGGTTAAAACCCTTTGAAAAGACTTTTTGTCCTTGACAGTCCTGCTTTCTTTTGTCAAATTAAATATGTTGTTGCTCTAAAGTCTACAGTAGTAATGCAGACATTCAGTCGTGTGTGTGTGTGTGTGTGTGTGTGTGTGTGTGTGTGTGTGTGTGTGTGTGTGTGTGTGTGTGTGTGTGTGTGTGTGTGTGTGTGTGTGTCTACTATACAAAGATTTTTTTATTATTATTATTTTGCAAAACATTTAAAACGTTTATTCCAAAAGGATGCATTAAATTAATAAAAAATTACAGTAGGGAATTTTATAATGTTACAAATAAATAAAGATTTAGATTTCAAACAAATGTCGTTCTTTTGAACTTTCTATTGTAATCCTGAAAAACAAATGTATCATGGTTTCCACAAAAATATTGAGCAGCACAGCTGTTTTCCACATTGATTAGGAGAAACGTTTCTTGAGCAGCAAATCACCATATTAGATTGATTTCTGAAGGATCATGTGACACTGAAGACTGGAGTAATGATGCTGAAAAATCTGCTTTTCCATCACAGGAATAAATTATGCTTTACTGATTTGTACATATGATTTCATCTTCCCACTCTTTTTTTTTTCTTTTCCAAACAAACACACACACAGCGTTTACCCTACCCTCCCACTCTCACTTGTGGCTGGCAGGCTGGGTGACAGTGCCACCCTTGGTTGATCAGCTAAGCGCGTTGCCCTGTGGCACCATCTGTCTGTGCCAAGCTCCACCTCGGGGCGCCATCTCACATCTGTCAGCCCGAGCAGCTTAGCTGACAAGTTATTTTAAAGGTAGACGTTCCCTCCAGATACGTAGACACATTTACATACATGCATACAGGCATAACACAGACACATCTTGTACCCGCTAACCCTTTTCTGTTTCCTGGCACGGCATCACACAGAGAGTGTGTGTGGCTGATATAAGTCTAAGAATGGCTCTCAATACTTGAGATTCAGCTTCTTATCTACAATTTTCTTATACACCAGTATTTCCCACACAGGTGCTATTTTAAAACTACCGCAATAGCAATACTGCAGTTTTCTAAGACAACATCCAAACTGTCATGGAACCTCACAAGTGACCAAATTGGTCCTACATAGGCAGCAATTCTGCATCACAAAGATAGCAGTTGATTTTAATAGATTTTGATGTTTGCACGTTGCTAAGCTACTGGCACAGTACTTTAATAAACAGAATATAAAAATAATATTGTCTAAATAATATCATGTAAACAAATTTAAATTTAATTCGAAAAGGAACAAATATTATAACAAAACAATACAATTAATCATTATAATAATATATAGCAATATCAAATATTTTTATCAACTATTTAATCATTACATTTTAGTATTAATTTGAAATAGAACATTTATCATTAAAAAAATGTGTGCGTTGTTTTTCCCCCAGTGCAGTGCATTATGGGATTGCCTTCTCCATGAAGGACATATGCAATGCTGCTTTGTGCTAGGAGCGCACTTATGATTAAAGTGTGCTTTATTTTGGCAGCTTTCTAGGTTTTGGAACAAAGCTTCAGTATTTGTGCTTTCTAAAGTCCTTTAGTTCATATTCAGTGCTCATGGTCTGGCGAAAGTGTCATATCGGGGAGGAAATTGCCTGCAGATGTTGGAAAGGTGCATGAGGGAGAGGGTTGGACGCTACGATCAGGCTGGAGGTTATTAGGCCAGGCAGCAGATGACTGCTTTCTGACAGGCGTGAGAGAGAGCTGCCCTAGGACAGGCCACACTCCACTGGTGAAGGAGATGTTTTCCCTGTATCTAGACGCCCTCCTGGCTGTCACGCTTCCCTCCTCATTTGTTCCTCCGCTCCTTCATCCTGCCGTACTTTAGGATGACAGCTGGACGTCACACAGATGCTGTGTGAATTAGTCCCTGAATGTCATCAGGTTTGGATCCTGGTGCTCTTAATGGCCTAAGCCAGTCAAAGGTGTCGAAATACATTTCCTCCTTCTCGCTGATGCAGCTGACAGCAGCACTGCTGTGTTTTTTCTTCTAAGTGAAGTTAGATTTCACTTGAGTTTAATGTTAAAGGCTTGTGGAGAACACAGAGACAGGGTCATTGGGTAGATGATTCGCAGTCATGTTATTTATGTCACCCACCCACGTCTGTCATTTATGCACTGTTAGGTTTAGCTTAAGTTGGACATTTGAACTTAAAATGACATTAACACTGAATACATAAATAGTGTAATGCAGCATTGGCATCTCCAATGGTGTGTTAGCTACATTAATGTTATAATGGTTGTCGTCTGTCTTTTTTTATTTATTTATTTGCTTTGATTTATCTATGATGTCTGCTTGCAGTCAGTTTGATCAGGGTTTCCAAAACTTTCATAAATTGTGGCCTAAAAAGGCCATTTTGATTTTACCTTAGACCCAAACAAGAGAAAATATATTGAATGCTATTTTTTTTACATTTCTTATGGCTAAATTCACTAAACAGTTGCACACACACACACACACACACATTCTGTATATACACTATCAGTCAAAAGTTTGGAATAATTGCAAAAAAAATGTAATGTTCTTGAAAGAAGTCTCTTACAATGCCTCATTTATTTGATAAAAAATACAGTAAAAACAGTTATGTTGGGAAATATTTTTTACTATTTAAATTATAATAGAATATAGAATTATAATAGAACTGTTTTCTATTGTTATATATTTTATAATTTCATTTTTTTTATGTCCATTCTTTTTGGATGATACCACTTTGCAAAAAAGTTATATATAAATAAATGAAATAAAATAATGTATACAGTTCTTAAAGTAACGATAAGTTAAATGGTTCATGTCACATGTAAAAAATAGTGTTCTGTCAAACTTCTGTGGCCCAACATTCCTGCCTATTTGCCGTAAGCTTATAATTTCACGTTCAAATGAGTTTGTGAACTCATATTAAATGAAAGTTTGTCATGAGTATCACTGGAGAAGAAAATCATTTCCTTCTTATTGGTTTAACCTCAAAATTTTAATAAATTGAATCATGAATAAGTTAAAATATTTGAATAGGTTTAGTATTCAGTTTTTGAAGAATCTGCCCAATATCTTGAGAGCCACGCTTGACTCATCAGTCTGTTAAAATGTCACCTTGGTACTTATGGGTCGTCAGTAGCCGGCTCAGTGTGGCATAACTCATTCTGTACGGTTGAAGCGTTGGTTTCAGTCTTGAAATTTCTTGTCTCTCTGTGGCCCAATGCTCAAAGCCTCACTCTCAGCAGACAGTACAAGGCACGCCGCCATTTTCTCCTCAGAGCGTCTGACTCTTAGCTCAGTGCTGGCTGTGCCTGTTTTTGCTTCCTCTCTCTCTTCATCCTTCCTCTTCTACCCAGCTCAACACACACACATACACACTCCTACTGCAGAGCAGAGAGTGGGAGCTCCAGGCCTTGATTTGCCAACACATTTCCAATGATTAAAACGTAATTAGCACTAGCGAGCGCCTCCTCCCTGGCTAATTTCGCTGCACGCTGTGACAGGCAGGCGGCCGGCGGCGGCGCGGCCCCAGTGGCAGATGGAGAAGCAGGCAGCAGGAGGGGAAAAACCATTTTGCCGCGCCATGGTTTGCATCAGAAAACCATCAGGACGCGCAGCTTTTTCTGTGGGAGGTAGGAGGACAGGGAGAGAGAGAATGAGGGGGGAGGAAGGAGGTGGGGCACATAGCTCTCTGTGGCAGCGCATCAAATTGGCACTGTCAGAGCTGACCCTGGCAATGGTTGCCATTCTTCAAGCTGTCCCCCACCGCCACCCACCACAGCCCGCAGGCAGAGCGAGAGAGCGACAGGCAGAGGGTGAAAATAGCAAAGGAAAGAGAAGGAGGAGGGATGGAGGGAGAAAGAGCGTTCAAACCTATCGTCAACCTTCCGGACCCCCACTGCCTCTGTAATCAAGCACAGATCAGTCTCAATTAATTTCAGCGTTCGTTGACAGTGCCAATTACAACACAATGGCAAATAGACCATGAAATGGAACGTTGAACACTTTGCGTCCTAACTTGACATTTGATTGCGGTTTTACATCAATGACTGCTAAATAAGAATAGATCTCTTTATGTGCTGTTTTTAAACATATTTTTGAAGCATATTTTCAGAGTGTTTGCTGTGTTTGGCTCATAGCTGTGCTGAATTTAAACCACATATTTTTCATTGTGTTGGCCCTTCACCAGAGTGTGTCATGCAGTTTGATGTGGGCACTGAGGTTTTCGTTTCGAGAAGTCTGGTTAAGCTCGGAGCTTTGGACAATGGCAAAGACGTGGTTAAACGAGCTCAGAATACGGTTGCTTTCGCTCCTTTATTGTACCGCACTTATGAGGCCTTTGAGATTTGACTTCAAATAGGAATGAAATGAAATGTATTTAGCTTGAAGATATTTTCATGTAAATTCTCTGTTTTTGCCATTGTGGAAATTTGTCGTTGTGTGTGTGGTTGTGCTCGTGTTAAAAAAAGCTTAATTTCGATGTTAGTGGAAAACCAGCCAAATTAGGGACTTTGATTCCAGTCCAGACTTTTAAGAAACCATGACATTGTTTAAAGAGTGCTGGGTTGACATTTCATGTTGTAACAAGAAGTTGGTGACATATCAAAGAGCTTGTTTCTTGTTATAAAGCCAAGGGACAAACCACAAAACATTGAAGGCACTTTTAAAATGCCTATTCCTTTCAATTGATATGTGGGAAAGGAAATAAAGAGTGAGTGTTAGCACAAGTACAAGTGCATAATGAACCATGATTTCATACTTTTCCTGCTTCACTGTTATTCTGAAATATGTCAAATATGTCATTTTTGATTTCATGAGGATTTTCAAGATGTGTGTAGCTCCCATGCTGCACTGCTGCAGTACAGACTGCGTGAACACAGCAGGGGTAGACAGGATCTGTTACACTATTGGTCTCATTCGGAGGCCTAATCAGCTCTTCCTCATTCGCTGTATCTGAGGAGTGTGTGTCTAACTAAAGCAGATGGCTCTACTGTTCCACTGAGGCCATTGGCTGTTTTAATAAGCTTAACATGCTATATTGATCTGCAGCCAAGATCAATTGGCGAAGTGTTTGGCTTTGAAATTAACACCACACCAGAAAAAAAGCTTGAAAATGCTGAGATGGATTCCCAAGTTAATCCATCCAATATGACTGTAATACCAAGTATTTTAAAGGAATTAAATATGTTGGACTGACCATCATTTTGCCAATCTCTTCATATTTACTCTTGTCAGCATCCTTTACTGTTGTTTTCTTAACTTCAATCTGTTCAAATGGATGTTTTCTTGACTGAAGCAATTATAATATAAAATGAATAATGCTATTACATTATATTATAATAAAATATATAACTATAATAAAATATGAATTGTATAGTATAATTGTCAGTCAACAATATATTTTTCTACTTTATTTGATGAAACAGGACAGGAAATAATGGAGAGAAGAGCAAAGAATAGAAAAATGACACTGGACTTGAACCTGTATCTCCCACATGAGCACCAAAGCCCAATATGTACTAAGCACTATGCCACGACTCAGACGCTCTAATATACTTTGAATCACAACATGCGACAGATCTTACCTTTTTTTTGTTGTTGTTTTTTTTTTGTTGTTGTTGTTTATTCATGAAAAGTGCAGCTTCTCGCTGTTAAGGACAAACAAGCTGCTGCCCTTACCTGTCAGATCTAATCTTACTTTCTCCGTTACTTTTACTCTCCCTTTATAAAGGTATTTCCATCTGGGCCCACCCCCCTTTTCTCAATCTTTTCTCTCAGCACCAGTATGGAAATTTACATACCTCTATTCTTGGAAAGAAGGAGCAAGAGAGAGAGAAAGAATAATGACAGCAATTTCTTCCCTTTCTCCACTCGCTGGCTTGCGAGAGTGTCGTTTAACGGCACCTGTGTTAGCGACAGGCACGCGGATGAGAAGCGAAGGAGAGCAGTTGATTAAATCATCAAGTCGCGGCGCAGAAAGTCAATTCTGCTCACCGTCTACAATGATATCCTTTTATCCTGACGTAATGAGCTATGGCACTTTTGCATTGGGTAATGCGATGAGTTCTATTAGCGCGTTCCATTTGCTTCACAAGCAAGGGCGAGTCATTTCGTTCCTCTCATATCTCCGCAATCAAAGCGCTAGGCTGGGCACGGGGAGCACTGACACGCCAATGGAGATGCCGGCAGTGTTTTTTATGGATCACAACACACTGGAAAAAATGCATTTTGCTCATTATTATAACTCTTCAGGAACTTTGCCTGTGCCAGATGAAGGGAAGCCTCTGGCCTTTAGGAAGGCTTCATGTAGTCGTACATTTTAAATTGACCATTGTGGCCAAGTACATGGAAGGACGGGAAGAGTGTGGGTTATATTTCAAAAGCCTCAATAATATAATACTGATTGTGTTTCATAGCATTTTTACTGTAATGCTAACAGTATTACTGTACTGGCACACACAGGAGCAGTAGGTTATTAACATCTGTGTGTGTGTGTGTGTGTATTGGTTATGTATAATACATGAGCCCCGTATGTCTCGAATCCCATTGGACTGGGGCTGTAAATTGGATGCTGCTCAGCAGGCCCTGTATCAGGTCAGACGGGAGAAACTCGTGCCAGAAAATATTCTCCCCTCTCTCACTCTCTCACTCTGTCCCTTCCTCTCACTTTCTATCCCTAGCTTTCAGTCCTTGCAGGAATACGGCTCCCAGAACTGTCAATCATTCAGGGCTGCCACAAGGTTTATGCTCCACTGGGTGTAATTGGCCCTGAAGACCTTAAGCCCCGCCCCTAGCAGGCCTTCATTAGGGAGTCCAAACCCAAACCCTGTACGCATCTCTCCCAGCCAAGTCATCTGTGTGCTGCTAGCTAATTAGCAGATAAAGGATTAAGCGGACCTTGAAATTGAAATTGGACAGAAAGGCTTAAATTCAGCATTTTAATATCATTCTATGTTTATTAGCTCATTTTTTCATTGCTTTATTTTGAATGAAGACCCCATTACCCTCTGTTGTTTTGTTTTTGTTGTTTTATTTTAGTTTCTTTTCTTTTCATTCATGGTAATGTCTAAAATGTTAAATTCTTAAGAGCACACTGGAATTGTTTTTAACTTTCTGTTTGAAGTTGGATCACTATAGTCTTTTTTTTATGGCTATGTATGCACTGCAAAGTTTTTGGAGTGACAACCGTGGTTCTTTTTAGTTAATCAAAAACATAGTGTAACCAGTGTAGCCCAATTCTGAAAACAAACAACTCTTATGAACAAGTTCTTCAGCCAGGCATTCATATAATCCCACAGTTCAAACTACAATCCGGCCTCTAGCTCATAAATGCCAGAGGAGAACTGGCCCCCGACTGAGCCTGGGTTCTCCCAAGGTTTTTTTTTTCTCCATTAGGTCACCTGATGGAGTTTTAGGACACCATTAGGTCACTTGATGGAGTTTTTCGGTTCCTTGCCACATTTGCCTTTGGCTTGCTCAGTTGGGGATATTTTGGGGATATTTAATTTAATTTTATCAATCAATAAATTCCTCTTGAAACCAACTTTGTTGTATTATTTAAATTTAATACTGTGAAGCTGCTTTGATACAATCTGTATTGTGAAAAGCGCTATACAAATAAACTTGACTTGACTTGACTTGACTTTTTAATGAATCAAAAACATACAACAAGACCAATGTAGCCCTATTCGGAAAATAAAATACTCTTATTGACTTGGTTGTTTTAGTGAATCAAAAACATACAGCGCAACCAGTGAATTCTGATTCTGAAAATGAATGACTCTTGTGAATTGGTTCTTTTTAGTAAAAAACAAAAACGAATGACTCTTATGAGCCAGTTCTTTTTAATGATTCTGAAAAATACAGTGTGACCAGTGTAGCCCAATTCTGAACATGAACAACTCTTATTAACTGGTACTTTTTAGTGAATCAGAATAATCTGAATATAATCGGAACCACAAACTACTCTTACTACCGTATTTAACCATATCTTTATATGGCAGTAATAGTAATAGTACACTGTTCCAAACTCAGCAACCAGTCTGATTCATGAAAAAGTTAGAAATACACCCAAAGGATTCAGTATCTAATTGAATTAGGAAGTATGCAGTACCCAACCCTAAACATCAATGCCAACAATTAAACCCTTTTAATATGAGATATTTTTGACCAAGTAATCAATTTGTTGAATTTCAGGAAAGTGAATTTGGTTGTTTTGATTGTAAAAGGCTGTGTACAGAACAAGCTTAAGTACTCGGCAGCTGTATTTAGCTGCAGTGTGTCTGTGGCCTATGAGACGTGAAGATAGTTGGACTCGTACTCTAGTTGGTGTCTGGGAGAAAAAGCCCTGCTGGTGGTAATAGGCAGATGTAATGAGGCCTGGCTACTGAGTGAGATAAGAACAGCCTTTTCCTGCTTAGACTTTTATTACTCTGCTGATGAGCTGTGCAGTGCGAGACTGCCGGAATCAGATTTCCACTTCATAATGGCTTTATATTTAAAAGCAAAAAAAAAAAAAAAAAGTGTTTCAGCTTTTTCACATCTATTAGATTCTGCACTGTTCTAATGTTGCCTTTGTCTTTGTCTTACAGTGTGAAAGCGAGAGTGACCAAGAAGACAAGGTAAGACCATGCCTAATTATTTCTATTAATACAGAGCTCACAACAACAGCAGTGTATTGAAATCTCTGTATTTTATATTTATGGATTTTTTAGGAATTAAACATTAATGTTGAAATGTTTTTGTTATAGTACTGTTTCTTATCCCTACATATTATGCAAAGACAACTACAAAGTCCCGTTATAATAGCGAATACATCATTGAAGATGGTTTCTAGTAATCGTTCCTGTGTTTTAGGCAGCAGATCACTGTCTGTTCTCTTATTGGTAGTTGTTACGTCGTATCGATTCGCTTCTAATTTGCATAAATCGTTTGTTGCATTGCCTCTGGTCGCTGTTACTTTTCTCTTCGCAAAATCTTTCTTGAAAATGAATGATGTCTGGTCGCTTTGGTCACTCACTGTGAATGTCTTTTAGTTTAGTTTCTTTTTTGTATTTTTTTTTTTATGTAATATTCGGATTTAAATGTGGCCCAAAAAAAATTCAACATTGTAATTAATATACTGAATTGTGATTTCCTTTAGGAAATGTAAAGCTAGTTAGCGATCGTTTTAGTGCCAGTAGTGGTATTATTAATACCATGTTACATCATATAGCACTTCTAAAATCATCTTTATTCGTTTTTAATCAAACTTGAATCAATGAGAATCCAATATTAGACTCTACTTAAAAGTGTGTTTCTATTTAATTAGAATTACCATCTTGTTAATGACTGTGAGAAGGCCTTAATTAACTCTGCATTAATTATGAATGACTAAATGGTGTGCGAAATTTGAAAAGAACCATTACGAGCTTCACAAGTTACATTTTACACATATTAACATGTAACAATTCCTACAGATTTATTATTTGTAGATATAACCCACAAGACATACAGTATGTTATTTATAACTAAATCAGGCCATTATTTAAATGCATGAATGTAATTGAACACTAGGCTCTAGGCTAACTTTGATGCAAACTAGATACAAAAAGCTTTACAAGACACATTGCACCACTTATTTACTGTCTGTTGAACATCAGCATGATTACACGAAAATGTTGTTTTGTTCACTCTTTTAGAATTCTCCTCAGTTGTTGTTTTAACCAGTAATGGTTTGACGACGACGAGTGGAATTAGCCATGTCAGTCAAAGCCCTTTTGTTGTGGCATGGCAGAGATGTGTGGTGTACGACATTAATCGCTGTTTTGCTCGCTGCGTTCGTGCTTCTCATTATTCCTCTAATGATTTTCACAATGTCATGTCATTCTCTCTGCCTTTGATTAATTATGTGTCAAAACAATGGGAGGGTTTATTAGGTAAACAAAGAAACAAGAGCGCTCTCTTTCAAACGCACACACATTCGCAAACACTTCAGAGGGATCTCTTTCTGTCAATAGCTCTTAAAATGTGTTTACAAAACCGTCAGCATGTTGAGCTGCATTAGCAATAAGCGACACATCAGTGATATTTTCACATGCTTTACTCTGGGAATGAATTCAGTAGCTCTTCCCCAATAGCAGTTACTCTACAGTATATGTTCAGCGGCTGTAGGGGAGGACGACTTTTCACATTAATGGGTCAGTTCTATTCATCCACAGACAAACTGTCTCTTTTTATTCTCCTCCGGCTCAAATCAGGAAATGAAAAAAGACACTCTGGAGAAATCACTTTCTGACTGCAAGAATGATACGAACATTCTCCCTTTTTCCCTTAAATTACATGCATGCCCACTCTCCTTAAAGGGTTAGTTCACCCAAAAATGAAAATTCTGTCATTAATTACTCACCCTCATGTTTTCGGAACACAATTAAGATATTTTGATGAAATCCGAGAGCTTTCTGAATCAGCCATAGGCAGCAACGTCAATGCAACTTTCGAAGCCCAGAAAGGTAGTCAAGACATCATTAAAATAGTCCGTGTGACTACAGTGGTTCAATCTTAATGTTATGAAGCAACAAGAATACTTTTTTTGCACAAAAAACAAACAAAAATAATAACTTTATTCAACAATCTCTTCTCCTCCATGTCAGTCTGCTACGCTGTTCACGTAGTAAACTTCTACTCTACCTCAGAACGCCGGATCATCATTGGCCGACGCTGTTCACGTGAGCACCACGACACATGCGTGTGATGCTGACAAAATCTTAGTCTTATAAAATATAATTTTTTATATTATGTATAATTTGTATAAATTGATGATCAAATTAAAGAATAGTTTTATAAATGTATAATACAGTATAAATATATAAAACAGTATTTAAGGCGAGACACGGCAGGCAAAAACATCGATTTTTCATGCAGTGGTCAGTTTTGAGATTTTGGCCGAGTTTACTCCTTCAATATGTATTATATCAAGCTGCTATAAAGAAAACGCTGAAAATATACATTTCAATGTTTATTTTATTACATTTTGTTTACTTGCGGCAGTAAGTTTCTCCCGAATTTACCAGGAAGTTAGTATTCCATCGCGACATGCCGAGCTCCGTCTGTTCACTGAAGTCTGTCATGTCCGGGATCGTTGTAAAGCTCTGATTCTCATGCACAACGCTATGTAAACCAAATATGGGCATTTCCTTTCTATCAGTAACCAATCGTGAATGTCCAAAGGGGGATTTAAAGCTAACGACGAAATCTCATTTAGAGCTATTTAAATCTTTAACTGCCGTTTTCTCAAAATATTTTTTTTGCGTTTTTTTGTCATTCTCCAGTAGAAACATCTCAGCCTATGTAGCACCTATGTACACCAAACTTTCCAGTTATACACTTAGCAGTATTCTGAAGATCTGTTCAGAGGGATTTGTTAATAAATCATTCCTGGCCTGATTTATGTGACATTTTAATAAAAAAAATTTTCGAAAAATCGATATTTTAAGGCTATGGACAGTATATTTTGATTTCCTAGGTAATGAAAGCATATATCCTGAAATCCCTCTGAACATCTTTTTTCATCTTGTGTGTAATCAAAATGAAAAAATAATTTTGCGTCTGGATTTATCATATTTTCAGATATATCTACTGAAAAAATATGTAAAATTGCACATATTTAATGAGATAATACCTAATTTGCATAATTAAACATAAAAATTTCAAAAACTTGTAAAACATTTTTTGTATGAACTTGTGTAAGTAATGAACTGAGGAAGTTTCATGGTGATATCTATTATTTTAAAATGTTACCCTATTCACCTGTAGTGTCTCGCCTTAATAAAATATAAAAAAATTATACTATTGATTATTGTTTATAAATGTTATAATTCTTTTTTACTAGCTTTAAATGTAGGCTTAACTTTAAAGTTTTTTTTATATTATTAATGTTTTAAAATATATTATATTATTTATTGAATAATGTAAAATAATTAATTTCATAAAATATTTAATAGCAATGTCATTTATATTGTTTTAATATTTATATTATTATTAATATTGTTATTTATAAAATATTCGAACTAGCTTCTAGTTAAAAGCCTACTGTAAAAATAACTCCAGCAATGATTTATTTCTTTCACTTAGGTAGTTTACTTAGTAATAATGATGCATTAAATGCAGGTTTGATTAATTAGTGTAATTGATGGAATGGTGTTTTATTAAATTTAATTATAAAATAATAATTTTTTTTATGTATTTTTTATGTTAATGGGAAGCAGTATGTGTGTGTGTGGACGTGTTGCGTAAAGTGTGAGAGTGTTTAATGGCCTTTTGACATCTCGTTTGTGTTAGCTGGAGCGGAGCGAGAGATTTATTAAATGGTACAGTCTGTACACTGTTCATCACGCGGGCCTGGCCTATTCCAACTGGAACCCGGCCCTAGTCCTGCTGTCTGCCCTCTCTGGCTCGCTCTCCCTCTCGCTCTCCCTCTCCTGCTGCTGGATGAATTGGCAGCATGCAGACCGAACGGGGTCCAGAATGCTCTGAATGCATTTGGCTGGCTCTGGCAACTGTGGCTGGCCTCCACCTTCCAGGCTTTTGGCTCCGCTTGGGTCCCTGGTTGCCCCGTTACTTTCGTTCTCTTTCTCTTTCCCTCGGTGTGCCAGGGATCTTGTTCTCACCTCTCCCCACAACCTGCTCACCCACCAAACCCCAGGCCCCTGCCCTGATTTGTGTGCAGAAGAAGTGTGTGTTATTAGAGAGAGCAGGTAGGACCCTGTCTTCTCATTACCTGGCGCTCAAGGGGGATTATTATGTCTTCTGTGGCTGGCAGAGAGAGAAAGAGGGAAAGATTCCACCGCCCGGATCCAATAACGTCCCCTTTTCATGGCGCAGTTAACACTAACAGGTCTGTGCCATCTGAGAGCGTTTAAAGACCGTTGAGGCTCAAGTGAATCTGTGCCGACTTTAGCCAGCAACAAATCAGCACATGTGCTCAGGCTTTGTGCCTCTCTTCCCTCAGAATCCCTCTTTATGTCTGAGCCGTGGTGCAGTGGCTTGCACATGTGCTCTTGACATATAAGCCAATGAAGATCGCCGGTTTGAGCCTGACATGCTTCACATCATTGTTTACTCTTATTTTCCTGTCTCTCTTTACTAATCTTTACTTTTTAAAGACAGAAAAAGCTCAAGTAAAACTAGATTTTTACATTTCAGATCTCAACAATAAGGCCTTTTTTCTGCTGTCTCAGTCAGGAACAGTCATAAAGGAATAATCCATTTTTTGTTTTTAGCTTATTTACTATTTATTTTTTATATTTACTAGAGATAATATTTGTGACCCTGGATCACAAAACCAGTCACAAGTAGCACGGGTATATTTGTGGAAATAGCCAACAATACATTGTATGGGTCATAATTATCGATTTTTCTTTTATGCCAAAAATCATTAGGATATTAAGTAAACATCATGTTCCATTAAGATATTTTGTAAATTTCCTACCGTAAATATATAAAACATTTATTTTTGTGAGTGAATGCAGCACAATCGCAAATATAAATGGACAACATTTATTTTCTCAATGTCTAGATTTTTTGCACCCTAAGATTCCAGATTTTCAAATAGTTGTATCTCGGCCAAATATTGTCCTATCCTAACAAACCATACATCAATGGGAAGTTTATTTATTCAGCTTTCAGATGGTGTATAAATCTCAATTTCAAAAAATTTGACTGGTTTTGTGGTCCAGGGTCACATTTTATCTTTTTTTCTTAACATTTTTAATCATAAAATATAGATATAGATTCATGAAAAGATTGTTATATTTCACAAAATAAAATGAACACAAATAAATTTAGCAAAATGAAAACTTGAAACAAGTTGGAAATAGTACAGCTATAAATTCATGAACACACTTCATGAACTGGAAAATGATATTTTGCATACAATGCAAAACATTACTGATTATCACATAAAGCCCAACGTTTAAGCTTGCAAGTCATAACATGGATGTGCAAGATTAATGAATGTAAGATTTTTACTGACAATAATACTTATTATTAAATCATATGGTTCTCATCGTATGTGATGTATCATAACATTATGGACTTTTTTTATTTTTAAACTTGCTGTTTTTAACCACGAATAATGCTTTTAAACCATATCATAATCACAGCATAAGCATTATGCTGAAGCTCTGTGTTTAATGCCAAAAAAACATTAACAGCGAGCAAAAAGTGTGCTGAAAAATGGTTTTATGTGTAGTAATCAATTATCAGCCCATTACCTTTAAGAGGTAGCTGGAGATGACAAATCGCACAAGCATGGACAGATTAATCTTAAGTACCTTTAAAGTATCCCACCTTTGGCTCCAAATGAACATCCTCTTGCGTTTTAATGCACTTGATGAGGCCTTAAAAGGGAAAATAAGAGGACCTTTATCGCTGAACTCTTTTAACACCCCTCACTCTTTTCATGGGCCCTTCATTCCTTCTTGCATATTTTCCCCCCATCTGTGTGTGGCCAAGGGCAGAGGACACCATTTGAAAGCAGTTGCAGATTTATTAGCGTCTCTGCGTCAGAGAAGTGCTATAATTTCACTCACTCGCATCTCATTCGAGACCTTCACTAAAGTGTTGCTTTAGAAAATGTGTGTCTTTCACAAAACCATGATCAGAATTGCCCATATAGTAACTGATTACATGTAGTCTGGATTATGTAATCAGATGTCAGAAATTAAATACTTGTAATTAGATTATATTACATTTTAAAATATTCATAATCAGACTACAGTTACTTTTTTGACTACATGATTACTAATATTCACAAAATGGCAGTAAATTCATAATTCATTGATGTTTCCCTAATTCTTCTTTCTTATCTTTAAATAAGAAATATTTCCCCATAAAAAATAAAATAAAATAAAAACTATATATGTTCGAAAAGTCTTCTAGTTTTCAGACCGGCCACTAGTCTGGCAGCTACTGTATAGTCACACACACACACACACACACAAAAAACATTGAAAGGCCACACAGCAAACACAAATAAAATATTTATTATCTTTATCTTTATTATCTTTTTTATGTGTTTAGAGCTTTAAATATTATCCTATTCAAATCAGTAATGATGAGTTAGATCAAAAATAATGTAAAAGGAATTAAAAAGGAATATGATTATATTAGCTAAAATGTGTAATGTAATAGATTTGTATTCAGTAATGGACTATAATTAAGTAATCTACCCAGCCCGTATGTATAGTATGTATCCTGGCTTCCATTTCTCTGTCTTTTTCCACTTCATCCGCCGCTTCTCTCTTCGTCTTCTGACGATGTTTGCCCTGAGGCGGTTGGAGGAGGAGGAGGAGGAGAGGCACATTAGTTTCTCCATCACTCAGCCGGAGCACTGGAACATAAAACAGTTTTTTTTTATCTCCTCGCCACACTTCCGCACGGTGAAACGGGGCGGGTAATAAAGCTTCGCGAGCGAGTTGTCAGCGGTAAAAGATTATGTGTTTTGCCCTCCCTGCATCTGGAAAAAGGAGGGAGGACAGAGAGGGGAGCGAGCAGAGGGGTGTTTACAGGCTTGAGTGGGCGCTCGTGAGGCCGGGAAAGAGGCTGATTGCTGTAGAGTGGCCTGTCAGCCCGTGATTTGTCATGTACTTCATCATCTCTGTCACTCCGCGGAGCGTTGTCATAGCTAACGTATCGGCCCGCATTTGTACCGGGCCATGTAGGAAATTTGTATTTACTTTGGGGTTGGGGGGCGAGGGGAGCGAGGAAGCGGTGGGGGGAGTGGTGTAATTTGTTCCTCGTGGATAATGTGACCCTGAGTGGAGCCGGATCATGGGTTAGTTGAAGTGATATTTTCCGGTAATGGTAGTCGTACATCACGGCTGTCAGACAGAGTTAGGAGGCATGCACATAACAGCTCCATTTCAGCCACTGCAAGCATCTGGGATTATTTTCCATAACCAAGTATGACATGACCGCTCTGCGGAGTGCATTAAATTTTTACTGGCTTTTCTTCCTTTGCTCCTTCTATCCCTCCCTCTCTTTGCTCCCCAGTCGGGTCAGTGGCGTTTCCCCTGAGCCGACCGGGGGGCTCCGGTCTGGCAGGGTGATTGATGCTCGAGAGACTCGGCGTCCCTCACAAAGACCGGGACGCTGCTGCAGCGCTGACACGTCTCCTTTAAAGCTGCTCGGCTACAGTCCCGCTGCGGCACCCCCCTCTTTCTTTTATTTCTAATGACGTGTTTATTTCTTTAATTTCTTTCTTATGGTTGCCGGCTATTTTGATCCTTGTTATTTCCAGGCAAGGTCAGCGTTGTAAATGCCAGAGCTGTGGGAGACGGATCACGTGTCTGTGGAAGGCTAATCGCTGGGATCCTGGGGGCGGGTGGGCAGGCAGTGCTCATTATAGGGGCCTACCGCCAAAATTATGTGACGACCTTACAGCCCCTCAGACTTGCCAAGGCAGCAGAAGGATTTCGAGGGAGAGAGAGCAGGGTGATGCATGCTGCTTGATGGATGGACAGGTCAGCAGGCTATGCAGTCACACACCACCCCTCACCCCTGGCCGTCCCTCTCATTCCTGTCTGCCTCAGCGGTGCATTATGGGAGAAAGAGTGCAGCCCACTTATTGTACTGGCGGAGCGCTGCTGGTTGAGTGACACCAATTAAACAGAACCTCTTTGTGTTTGAGAACAGCATTGTATGGGGACTGTCAGCTAGTGATTTACTAATGGAATTTATGTATTTATTTTTATATTCTTTTAATTATTTACTTATTTTATTTATTAAAAAAAATATGATTTTTTTTCATATACATGTATAATTACTGTGGGTAGTATTGCAGTATATTATGTGTGTTGTATTTATTTGTATGCTTATTATTATTACTATTACTGTTGTTGTTACTAATGTTACTAAAACATTAAATTAATTTCGCATGTAAACAGAAAATATATTAATGACCAATATAATAGTCAATAATGTTAATGATAAAATCTGTCATTCTTTTTTACAGCTCGTAAAACATTATAAATGTACAATTTTGATAATCATATCTGTACATTTATATTAATATCTGCAAAAAAATTTTTATCACAGCATTCCTAAAAATATTTTGTAGATGCCACATAGCAATTAGCATTATATCAACATTATTCTTTATAGAAAACTCAACAGTTTGTTTGGCTTATTATAGTGGAAATAGTGACTTGCAGCTGTTGTTTGTGCTGAGCATAAGCAGAGAAGCATCCAAGTGCCCTAAGGCAGTCGGTAATGACCCCCACCGACCCTTACTTGCTAACACAATCACACTCACACACACATTTACACACTCTCTCCTCCATCTCCCCCAGCAGGCAGAGCCTCATTCTGTCATGGTGTATATCTAGGCGCTAACGCTTGCCTCTAACATGTGGACAACGATCAACTTGTTAGTGTGGATTCAGCATCTTCCTTTCCCCTAGGCCATGATGAGCCTTGCTGATGCCTCCAGATTCCTTACACACACATAGTCCCCGAGGAGAGCTCAGTGTGGTGGGAGGTTGTGTGGTTGGGGTTTGTTTCCAGGACTGAGACTCACGCTGTGTGCTCTTGCCATTAGGGACACAACCCCGCAGTAGGGGCCCTACGAAGAAAATACTCCTCTTTTTGGGGGGCCCTGCACACTCCTGTCTGACCTCTTATGGATCGGGCTGGACTGTAGACCTGCTACGACAGCGCAGCTGGTGCGGGCCATTAGACCTTTTCTATCTTGCTTTATCCTTGTTTAAAAAACTTTTATACATCTAGTCAGGAACTTGGAGAAGGAAAAAGGGTCAAGATCCTTCTTGGTTTGTTATGTAGCAATCCACTCAGTGAAAAGGCATAAATTGCTTTTTTTCTCTCTGAGCAAACACTATTATTTCCAACACAGCATAGGGAGGCTGGATGGAATAAAAGAAAGGTTAACCTGGAGAAATAGTTCAGTGACTTCTTGATTTTAAGTTTCATGTTGACTTCCAACCCAAGGCATAAGATATTTTACACTTTCCATTATCAGACCTTCCCGGGAGCCCTCAACCTCAGCATTCATTTGCACAAGCCAATAAAAGGTAATAATGTACCTGTGTGAATCAGACAAGGTTGCAAAGTCCTTGAAATAGAATTGAAGGGAAACATCCCTTGTGAATTTTGATACAGTGGCAAAGCTTTAGATGAAAATGATTCGATCAGTGTTGCAATCTACAAACAACTTCAAAGTGAGGTATTCAGACCTTATAAATGGTTTTGGAGGACCATTATATTATTATATTATATGATATTATATGATATTATATGATATTATATGATATTATATGATATTATATGATATTATATTATATTATATTATATTATATTATGGACATTAGGGCTGTGCAACGATCACATCCAAAATAAAAGTTACATAATATCTGTGTGTGTACTGTGTATAATTATTTTGTATATATAAATACACTCACATGCATGTATATATTAAAGAAAAATGTATTTATATATAAAATATTTTTATTTTTATATAATATAAATTATATATAAATAAATATACAGTATTGCAAATATTTCTTAAATATATACATGCATGTGTGTGTATTTATATACAAAATAATTATACACAGTACACACACAGATATTATGTAAACACAAACTTTTATTTTGGATGTGATCGTTGCACAGCCCTAATTATATTATATTATATTATATTATATTATATTATATTATATTATATTATATTATATTATATTATATTATATTATATTATATTATATTATATTATATTATATTATAATTTTTTCTGGATGAAGAATAGAAGTTGAAAAGAATAGCATTTTTTAGAATAGACATCTTTTGTAACATTATAAATGTCTTTACTGTCACTTTTGATCCATTTAATGCATCTTTGCTGAATAAAAGTATTAATTTTGTTTTTTAAAAGAACTTACTTACTTTTAAATGGTAATGTATCACAGTTTCTGAAAGAATATTAAGCAGCACAACTGATTTAAAAATGTATAATAATAATAATAATAATAATAATAAATGTTTCTATGTTTCTAATAAATGCACCTAATCAGCATGGTAGAATGATTTCTAATTCATCCTGTGGTACTGATGCTGAAAATTCAGCTTTGCATCACAACAAAACTATACATATTATATACACATATGCCAGTATATGTATATGAAAAGTTTGGTTCCAAAACGCAATAAATCCATTTTGATTAATTTGAGTAAAAAAATTTTCTTTACCAAGAAAGTGGCAAAATGAAAACCACTATTTTCTGTTTCAAACTTTCACATACAGTAGCATTTTTAGGTTATAATAACATAAAAAATTAAAATCCAGATTTTGATTTTCAAAGATTTATTATAAAAACAGTTTGTTTGTTTTTCCCAAAATGCAATAAATCCATGACATTTTTTTTTCAAAATGCAATTAATCCGTTGAATCAATATAAAAGTTATTTAGTATAATAATATTAGTATAGTTTCACAGACAAAAACACGCACTTTGTCATATTAAGAACACTGAAGATTCACATATTATAGTATCAATTTTATATCACTTGTAGGCCTAAAATATTTTTAAAAAGATTTTATTCAACCCATGGCCCTGTTGAGCAAGGTCACCACAAGCCATTGATAGGTAAAGGAATAGCTATCAATAGCTCACAGTGACCTTGCTCAACATGGCTATGGGTTGAGTAATGCCAGAGTTATGCTTCAAGTTTTAAACAATGAATAAACATCACATTCATTTTAAACACTGAATTTGTCTTCTTGTGCATACTATAAATCCATTGCATTCATATAATACCGGTGTAAAACTGTTCAAAATAGAACTGTAAAGAAGATTGAAAACTGATTTGCACATGACACCTCTTGTATTAGACTACAGAAAATTACATTCATATTTAAGACATCTTTGTTGTGTTGAATTGATTGTCTTGTGCATACTATAAATCCATTGCATTAATATAACAATATTCTTTGTAAAAACATTCAACAACTTATCATTCATTAAGAAATCAGTGAATGGTCACTCACAAAGGGCAGCTACTCTTCATGACTGTCACAGTCAACATCGTTCATCTGTTACTGAGAGAGTGCATTATCATAGAAGGCACATTGGCACTCACACCAATTTCAGAGAGCAAGTTCAGCACATCCTTCCTTTTTGCTTCTTTCACTGTGTTTTCATTGGGAAGCTGACTTGGCTTGAAGTTTGCTCACTTCTTTCCTCTCTTGCATCGTGTGAGAACAAGCAACAGCCGGCATTTTTCCTCCTCCCGAGTGCTTCATCTTCTTAATCTCCTCACGTAAATGATTCGATTTTGATGCCTTATGTTTCTAATCCACCGCAGAAACCACCACAGGTTCATCAATGCCGTCAAAATTATTATTATTTTTGTTTGTTTGTTGATTGAAAAGTACAAAGTAGATAAGAAAAACTAGAAAGCTGGGTGTATTCAAAGTGCCGCCGTTACTGTTTACAATGCGTGGAATGGTGCGCTGTGATTGGTTGAACGGATGTATAGCATTCTGCAGAGAAGGGAGACTGGCGTTTGTCGCGGTTTGGATAGAAAGGGAGAAAACATGACAGAATAACGTGGCGGATATCGTATTTTACATAAAATAAAAAATTTACTTTTCAATACCGACTCTTCATATATTTTTCTGGAACCAAACTCTTCATATATTCTACGTTATTTCCCACCTAACTACTTGTATAGTCTGGTGATGGATCTATGTGTGACTTGTGAGCCTGTACCTGTAAAGTGTTCTAGAATATTCTATTCCATGTGAGACTGGTAGGTGTGTGACACTTCTCACCTGGCCTGAGATGTGCCTATCTGCACTCATGAATATGAATGAGTCAGGTTGACTGTTATCTAGTTTAAATAATGTATGCGTTCAGACCTTGGGCTCAGATCCACGTCTCCTAACAGACTTTTTCCTCAAAACATGAAACAGTAGAACATGGAAAATTTCAGACATTGTTATGCAGGGTTTTGTTATTTTACTCTTTCTGTCCATCTCTTTGTTCTTTACCCTTCGTTCTGTCTCTGACTTGGCGTCCTCCGCAGGCTGAGTGCTGACAGTCCAAGGTTAAACTGAGGCCGTATGCATGGTGGATGTCTGTCAAGGACTTCATACCTACTCACAGACCCATACAAAGTGACTCATATACATAAACACGCAATCACATTGTTCTTGTCCATTAGCATGTTAGTTTTGTAGAGCAAACATCCATAGACTTCATTTTGAACTGGAATTATTGCCTTCAGAAAATTAAATTTCTGTTGCTTTAAAGGCACAGTATGTAAGTTTTCAGCACTAGGTGTCACTTTTTCAAAACAATAGCAAAGGCATAGCTTGATGACGCCATGAAACTATAAACTATGATAAACTCAAATAAGTTTGAAGTTGAAGCACTAACATTATTACCTGGAAATAAAAAAAGCTAAAAATAAAATTAAAATAAATTAAACCTAAATAGCATTATTTAAAAAAATAATACTTATAAAATGACAAAAACACATAATGAAATTAATTTAAAAAAATAATAATTAACCCTTTAATGTTCACTCCAAGAAAAAAAACAATGTAAAAATTACTTGTTTGCATTTTTAAGTTATTGGGGCACTAATAACACAATTAATAAAAATAAATATATATATACCCCCCAGTTTTTTTAAATATAGGCCTCTACCAAATGGTTGAGATGCTGCTTGATGGTAAAAGTACCTATTACATAATTATAAATGTATAATAGCATTTAAATGATCATTTAATACCTACAAAGACAAAAACAAAGTTGAAAACTATATTATATTATATATATATATATTATATACTATATTATAAACTATATTAAAAAGGAAAAAAAATACAGGCTAATTCAAAATATGAATAAAACTAAACTAAAATAACTAAAATGACACTGGTATGTCCTCAAAAATAAAATTAAAAACAGAATAGATTGATAGCGTATAATATCTGTTATCCGCTATTTCAGTGTTGTCCTCACTGTAATGTTTCCCCAGAGCATTTTTTGCGTCTACGGATTGAAAGAAAATGACCATAATGCCAGGTGTGCCGGCGTATACACTGAGGACACCGGACATGCAGACTCATGTGTAGACGCATCTTTAGTCGCCTGTCCCAAGTGCTCACTAACACGCTTGTTACCGCAGAATAATTGGAGGGTGTTCAGCTTTGCAAAAACAGGTCAGGTCAGGAAAATCTTGTCCGTCTATGTCCTGATTAACCCCAGGAGGATGATCAACAAAAGAGCTCGGCCTGTTGTGCGCGAGGCTCCAATTATGTGTACAAGACATCGTCGGCCTGAGGGAAATTAAATGGAGTCCCCCAGCTGGATGTGCAACCGAGGCCTCATGGGAGACATTTTGTCTCTTATTAAAACAGCCCCATTGTCTAGGCTTAAGGGTCCAGAGTGTCAAGCTGCAAATATGTAAATATAATGCCCATAAGGACTTTGGCTTACTTCCTTGTGTGTATGTGTGTGTTCATCCACACCCTACGCCATTTGTGACAGCCAGTATTGACTGGGAATAATGAGGCTGCCGCTGCCCTGTTGATGTCCTGCATTGTGACTGAAGCTCATTTCTGTGTGGACGTCTTGACAGCAGCATGATGCAATGGTTGTGGTATTCTCTCCACTGTCTTTCTGCTGTTATCAGGTCCTATTTAAACACCTCAGCAATGGTCCCTCGGGCTCTGAGAGCAGGACAGCCATTGATTGCGTCCAGTCTCTCTAAGTGAGGTTGTAAACAGCTCCGACTCAGGACAGATCACCGACACTAAGTGGCCCTCTGGAGAGAAATGAAGATTAATGAACCTCAGAGGATGGTTAGTTTGTTGTTTTTTTGTTGTTGTTGTTTTTTTTAGTTAGAAACTAATGATTCTCTCTAAGTTATTTAAACCGAATGTCAAATAAGCGTACAGACACTTAATTTAAAGGCTAATGTAAATCTAATGTCTGACAAATAGCACTGCTTTGAGGTAGCTTAAAATTCCGGTGCAAACCAGACATTAAAATTAATTGGGAACCAATAAGGTATTAAAAATTATGTCAACAGCAAAAGATACACTCTCAGAAAGAAAGAAAAATATACAAAAACTGCCACTGGGGCGGTACCCTTTCAAAAGGTACACCTTTGTACCGAAGAGTGCATATAAGTACCTCAAAGGTGCATATTGGTACCAAAAAATGCCTCCGTTTTTCTTCCATGCAATTAAAGTGAATGGGGTCCAATGTTGTTTTGGACCCTATTGACTTTCTTTGTATGGCCAAAAACAGAAAGGTAAGCAAGAAAGTTGGACAAATCTGGAACAATATCAAGACAAGTAAATTTTTGGGGTGAACTAACCAGGCTTATCCTTTGGTAAGTCAAATGTTAATATTAAAAACAAAGGAAATGTTTATAATCATTTATGCCATGTTTCGCCTGGTTTTAAGGAAGGGTGTGTGGTGGGATTGGGTGGTTTAAGAACGTTCCTTCCTTAAGCACACAAACATTTAAGTCACATTTCTTTTAATTATTTAGTGCTGTAGTGCTTCAAAATGCATTTAGCTTCCTTTCAGTCTGTCCTTCCTCTGAAGCTTCAGGCTTTTAAAAGCCTCAGGCAGTTTGTAAAGGTCTGTAAGCTGAAGAAACTGTTCTCAACACAACTTCATATTCTTGCAAACGCAAATCATGAGAAAACATCCTCTCTGCACAGCCAAGACCCCTAGACATATGACAACAAAATGTTTGAAGATAAAGGTGTTTACTGTGACAGAAGAATGCTGAGCCGTGTGTTTATGTGTTTATCTGTAACAAGGTAATTAGTACCCACAATCCTCTGTTTCCACATCAAGACAAATAGGAAGTAGTCAAGTACTTTCGTTGCACACATTTACTTTTAAGCTCTTTTTTAATTAGACTGTTCACATTAACATTTGTAATAAGCTGATGGTAAAAAGCTGATAAATGTACATGTAAATGTAAATGTTGCAGACTCTGTGTCATTTCCATTTTCCATATGATATGTTTTTTAATTAATCAAAGACAGTTATGAATCCAACAATCTGCTTTGGTTCGGAATTAAATCAAGCAGGGAAACATAAAACACAATTGACTATGCAAATTTACAGCATCCATTCACTGTAGCAAAGCACCAGAAGAAATGACTGTAAAATATGGACGTCTGACCATCATTTACGTGAGTATAGAGTGATTTTATCACCAATTTACCTTTCAGTGTTCATCAGACATGATACAGACTTGGCACATGTGGCTGCACACACGTTATTACGCACACACTCACACTATTACGTGCACAGCGGGCTAAATAACAAAGCCTGCAATGTGCCCTTTGGTGGGTAGATAGCTCATTTCTAAAGAGAGACCTTCCATCTGTGCTGATGGCAGCCGAGGGAACCGTTATGATCATGATGGAAATCTCAGCTGCCATTATGGGACGGCAGCACAGGGTGCACTGCACACGCACTAATGGACTCATTTGTAATTGGGGGAGAGGGAGATAATGTGTGTTTGCATGTGGGTGTGTGTGACATACAGGATCGAATGGACCAGGAAGAAAGTATAGATTTAATTTTGACATCAAAAAACATGTTTGTTTTTGTTTCTTTCAATGACGATCTGTTAAGTATTATTAAAAAAATCATCATAACATTATATATATATATATATATATATATATATATATATATATATATATATATATGGCTGGTAAAAACAACTGAAAACAGGCGTGAGGCTACATGAAACAAGTGTGAGGCCACAATAAACGAGAGAGGGAGACTAAGACAAGAAAATTTGGTCAATTAGATATAATTAGATATATGAAATAAACCACCGGAGCTCACTGCTGGTTTCCCACACATTATAGGAACCCAAACTGTGTAAGAAAATAGGATCAATGAGATTATATGGAAACATTCGGCTGTGGGGTGCAAGTATGTTGAGTTTGTGAGATGGGAGAGCAATGTGTGGTCTGGTTTTTAAAGAGTTCAATAAAACAGCCAGCTAAAGCCAGATCATTTAACATTAATGTGGTGCATAGCCTCTGTTTGTGTGTGTGTGTGTGTGTGTGTGTGTGTGTCTGTGTCTGTGTGTGTGTCTGTGAATGTTGCACTGTAGTAGCTTAAGGCATTTGTAGGCGGATAAGTGAGTTTGGGTACAACATGGGAGAAAGATAGTTAGCGGGAGACAGGAAGCAAACACTGATACTAATCACTGAGCTTCAGGGCGACAACTGTCCCAAACCCCAAACTAATTCACACAATTAACTCTTTTAAAACACTTATCTATCTTGCCAGCACTGAATGTTTTCGCATATAAACATCATCTCAAAGAACCACAGCAGGGGTCTGGAACATGATAACACCACCATTATCTGTGATTTTTCTATTGAACCTGCTATAGCTTAAATTACACTTAACAAATAATCAATGACAAAACTTCCGGGAGCTGTTTTATTTTAGCAATTCGTTGAAACTGAAACTGAAACTGAAATGACCTGAACCTGTTTCTCTTAATGTGCGACAAATATACCAGCAAATATACAGTAATGGCCAAAAGTGATGTCCGGAGGGGATATTTGTTCTTAACTACCCTACAAATTCAATTAAACCATCAAAACACTAAATTTGGTTAAGGTATTTATCTGAATTTTTTTTTTTTTTTTTTTTTTTTTGTGCCAAAAAAGCCAAACTACAGCTACAGGTTTTATTTTACTATGCAAAAAAGTGCATAGAAAAACAAAAAGCAAACAGGACAAAACATACACTTACTACAACATAATCAGTTATTAATATGTCATTGATTATTGCTTGCTTTTGCATGTGTTCATTTCTTTGTATGACAGCCTGGACAAAAATTATGTTAGTACAATTTGGCATGTTTCACTGCATTATCAAAAATAAAACAATTTACTCCGAGCACTACGTAATATGCTTACAAAATCTGAAAAAAAAAGTATATATATACAGTATATTTGAAAAAAAGGTGATGAAAATGTTCCTAGGCCAGACATCACTTTTGGCCTCTACTGTATGTATGTATGTATGTATGTATGTATGTATGTATGCATGTGTGTATAACCTTTAATTAAGATTCATTTTATAGTATTTAGTTGGAATGTTTTTGAATAGAAATATCAGATCAATACAATATATTTTTTTCCCTGAAATTTGTGTTCAGCTGGCAGATGCTTATAGAGAATTTTTGTTTGCTTGTATCTCTAGATGCTATATGATAATATGTTGTTGACAGTCTTGCGTAGTGTGTGCTTTCATCACATTAATTCTTAAGATAGTGAAGTATAACAGAGGGGTGTGGGTATAGATATGGTAATACTGTGAGTTATTATATATTCTGTTATATTTGCTTGGCTTGTGATATATGCATTATTCATGGAGTTATATTAACATCTTTCTTGCTTTCTCAGATTTGTAAACTCATTTCAGGTCAGCTAGTGTTTTCATACACATTTGATAGGAGGCCACAAGTGAACATGTAATTTAAATCAGACATCAGTCACCAAGGCATTGAGGGATGATCCAGCATTATCAATCAGCTGTATTATTTAGCAGTAAATGGTGAAGGATGCCATGAAGTAATTGGTAACCAAATGCCAGTTGACTCCTGTCTGCTTGCACGAATAGTTATTAGTTATTCTCTAACATCTGCTGCTGGAGTGAAGTCATGTGTGTTTGTGTGTGCGTACCACAGTAATGCCCTAAAGCCTTAGTAATGAGCTCAGTAGAGTGAAATAAGCAAAATCAATTATAGCTACAGTGTGTGATGAGTGTATTTTTGTTTTAATCATATCTTAAATCATCTAATTTAATCTAATATGCAGAATTAAACAATTTCATCATGATACATACTAAGATATTTAACTCGTGTAGTAGTGTTCCCCTGGGCAAAATAAATAAACAGACTAGTGAATGATGAAAGCTTTTAAAAAAATTGCCCATGCTGCTCATTTTAAAACATACTTATCAGTTTGGAGCAAATGGATGCAACACATCCAGACAATATGGGCGATTTTGTGTCATCCAATCATTACAGCAGTTTAATTGATAAACAAATCAATAATGTTTTTTGTTACATATTTATTTATTATTTATTTTAATAACATTAAAGTATATATATAAAATATAAAATTTATATTATATATTATATTATTTCCAAATAGGAAATAATGATTTATAAATCATGAATATATAAATGTAAATCTGATTATATAGATACGATTTGTTCTGGTTTTCGATTCTGATTGGCTGAGAGCCTTTTCCAGCAATGCGATATTCTACCAGTATCACCATAGGAACCATTTCACCGTTTGTATCACTCCGTTTGCGGCATTTCTCACAGAGAGCATCATGGCGGACGAGCAAACAACCATCATTTTACAAATACTACTGTTGTTGTGTCACGGAATGTAGTTTTAAGAGTTTTTTGAGGCAAGAATGTAGTTATTTAGACCTCAAACATGCGAAATATATAAGCATAGCACATATTTGACAATTTGTTTAGATATTTTCGGTCATGTGAGCATCAGGTGCCATTCAGCACTCATGTTAGATAATGTTTAAACATGAGCTATTCATGTATAATTCATTTTAGGTGTATCAAACAGGCAGTTTTTGATCTTATTTATATATGACTTTTTACAGATCAAACCGTTTTGGCTAGCCTAAGAGCAAAGTTACAAAGGACTGTTTGCTTGTTTATTTCCTGTTGTACAAACTTCTTATACTTTTAGAATGGCTAATATTGTTTATTTAAATATAATTTTTCAATAAATATTGTTTTATATAAATAATATGCTGTATTTGGTATTGAGAAAGGGTCTGTTAGTGATTGTGAATTTGACTTCAGTGAAAGTTACATTATTACACTATTACATTAGCCTGACTACGTCAGACTTCCTACTTCCGCTAATTTCATTTCGCTCCTGTAGTCAGTCTGAGATAGCAGCCTATCTTTCAGTTTTCCACCGGCCTGAAAACAGCCGGGCCAATCAACGAACAGAGGGCGGGCTGAGAGCCGTGACGTAGACGCTGATTGTACCGTGGATGCGTAGATTTACTTCACATAATCTGCAAAAGTCATTCACAGCCATGTTCACTCCGGTATTTCGCTCGATGGTTTAGTTTTTGCATCATACATGCGTTTTTTAGAGTGGAAGTTAGATGCGGCTGAGCATGCGCATAACACACGCCATAACCAAACGTTATGTGATTGGCTTACGGGTAACCAATGATTTTAAACTTCAGACAAGCGCCCCCCCGCGAGAGAGAAAACACTTCTCTATTATGCTATTCCAGACTCTGTATACGAAGCAAAGTGAAGTAGCAGAGTCTGGTATTACCAGGCTACTATTACATGGCAGCTTTTGCAAAGTCTTTAAGAGTGAGTCAGTAACAAAGGGTCTCATTCATGAAACATTCGTAAATATACGAGTAAATATGTGAGTGATTTGCACGTAAAGAGACATTCCCGAAAATTCTTCTCCTGATTCACAAAGACTTCGTAAACGTCAGATTTGATAGTGAAATGTGTGTGGGGGTTAATGAATTCCAATCAGTCGTAAATGGGACGCTCGTGCACGTTCATTCTCTCAATTACCATAAATCCCGCCCATTAAAACCGACTGACAACTATATATGGGCATTATATTATGACACGAAACGAAGGATTTCATATGTCTTCTCAAAAGCGAATGAAGAAGATAAATTTCTCAGATGCAGAAATTGAAGTTTTATTATCAGAAGTTCATTCAAAACGCCACATTTTATTTTCAAGTGTACATAGTGGCGTATCAGGTCCTAAAAAAAAGGATTTTTTAGGTAATAATGCTTTTACCTAAATGCTTTAGGTAAAAATGCTTGGCAGATGCAGTTAATGGAGGTACATCTGTTAATCGAACAGTCCCAGAAGTGAAAAGAAAATGGTTCGACATGAAGCTTGACTGCAACACTTGTGACTTGCGGACTTAAAAATGAAAAAACAGCTTGAATATAAAAAAATAAAAAAAGACTTGCGGACTTGTGTTCCGTTTGCAGATGCTATTACTGGCTCTCGTAATAAAAGTAAAAAGAAAACCCGTATGTAATTACTATATATAATATTTTTTCAAAATGCTGTGTAAATATGTACCCGATTAAGGTGAATTAAAATGCAGCCTTATTAATGAGCAAAACGTTCGGATGTTAAACGCACTATTTACGCGTGGCTGGGAGCAGGTGTAGATTTATTTCGTACCAACTAACATTTGGAAAATATCCGAAAATTTACGCCAGAACCACTTTACACACGATTTACACAAAAATTCGTTCTGCTTGTGTTTCATGAATGAGACCCATTGACTTTTGCATTGACTTGCGCCGTCGTGGGAAATCCCCTTAACTGTTAAAAGGACATAGACAAAGATATCACTTTCCTCAGCGGACATTCAAACTGATTTTGTCATTATCTCTCTCTCATAATACTCGACTGTAAATAATACATTAAGCTTCAATGAAGCAACTCTGTGTTTAGTGCAGCAGATTAGTAAAAAAATCGTTCACTTTGGTATAGAAGCATGAAATTTGGCACAGATACTCTCTAAGGGCCACTATTTTGGAAAAAGGCGTTGGCCACTCAAAAATTCAATATGGCGGCCATTTTTCAAAATGGCCGCCATTGCTATTCAATGCTTATTATATCAATTATTCAAACAGTGATCCAAGCATAACATTTTATACAAATACTCTCTAAAGGACATGTTAATAGAAAAAGATGCTTGTCCCTCAAAAATTCAAGATGGCCGCCATTTTTAAAGATGGCCACCGTTCCTGTCGAATATTAATTATTTCAAGTGTTCAAATGGTGATGCAAGCATAAAATTAGGCAGAAATACTCTTCAAGGAACACTCTTTTGGAAAAAGGTATGTGCCACTCAAAAATTCAGGATGGACACCATTTTCAAGATGGCCACCATTTCTGTCAAATAGTCATAATGTCTGCTTTGTCTGCCTCCTCTCCTTTGACCTGTCCAGCTTAGTTAAACTTGCCAGGGATATAAAATCCCCACCGGCATAGGTCTCAGGTTCATTGGAGTACACAAGCCTCTCCACCACGGCAAGGTGTAGTCCACAGAGAGGAAGTGCCACTGTTAGAAAAAGGATACGCTGCTGGTACAGGTTGCACATACAGTGGGGAGAACAAGTATTTGATACACTGCTGATTTTGAAGGTTTTCCTACTTACAAAGCATGTAGAGGTCTGTAATTTTTATCATAGGTACACTGAAACTGTGAGAGACGGAATCTAAAATCCAGAAAATCACATTGTATGATTTTTAAATAATTAATTAGCATTTTATTGCATGACATAAGTATTTGATCACCTACCAACCAGTAAGAATTCCGGCTCTCACAGACCTGTTAGTTTTTCTTTAAGAAGCCCTCCTGTTCTCCACTCATTACCTGTATTAACTGCACCTGTTTGAACTTGTTACCTGTATAAAAGACACCTGTCCACACACTCAATCAAACAGACTCCAACCTCTCCACAATGGCCAAGACCAGAGAGCTGTGTAATGGTCTACAGGACAATAGGCAAGCAGCTTGGTGAGAAGGCAACAACTGTTGGCACAATTATTAGAAAATGGAAGAAGTTCAAGATGACAGTCAATCTCCCTCGGTCTGGGGCACCATGCAAGATCTCACCTCGTGGGGCATCAATGATCATGAGGAAGGTGAGGGATCAGCCCAGAACTACACGGCAGGACAATGACCTGAAGAGCTGGGACCACAGTCTCTAAGAAAACCATTAGTAACACACTACGCCATCATGGATTAAAATCCTACAGCGCACACAAGGTCCCCCTGCTCAAGCCAGTGCATGTCCAGGCCCATCTGAAGTTTGCCAATGACCATCTGGATGATCCAGAGGAGGAATAGGAGAAGGTCATGTGGTCTGATGAGACAAAAATAGAGCTTTTTGGTCTAAACTCCACTTGCCGTGTTTGGAGGAAGAAGGAGGATGAGTACAACCCCAAGAACACCATCCCAACCGTGAAGCATGGAGGTGGAAACATCATTCTTTGGGGATACTTTTCTGCAAAGGGGACAGGACGACTGCACCGTATTGAGGGGAGGATGGATGGGGCCATGTATCGCGAGATCTTGGCCAACAACCTCCTTCCCTCAGTAAGAGCATTGAAGATAGGTTGTGGCTGGGTCTTCCAGCATGACAACGACCTGAGACACACAGCCAAGGCAACTAAGGAGTGCCTCTGTAAGAAGCATCTCAAGGTCCTGGAGTGGCCTAGCCAGTCTCCAGACCTGAACCCAATAAAAAAATATTTGGAGGGAGCTGAAAGTCTGTATTGCCCAGCGACAGCCCCGAAACCTGAAGGATCTGGAGAAGGTCTGGAGGAGTGTGCCAAAATCCCTGCTGCAGCGTGTGCAAACCTGGTCAAGAACTACAGGAAACGAATGATCTCTGTAATTGCAAACAAAGGTTTCTGTACCAAATATTAAGTTCTGCTTTTCTGATGTATCAAATACTTATGTCTTGCAATAAAATGCAAATTAATTACTTAAATCATACAATGTGATTTTCTGGATTTTTGTTTTAGATTCCGTCACTCACAGTTGAAGAATACATATGATAAAAATTACAGACTTCTACATGCTTTGTAAGTGGGAAAACCTGCAAAATCAGCAGTGTATCAAATACTTGTTCTCCCCACTGTTTCTGCGAGACGGAAGGCGGAAGGACCATCAGAATTGAGACTGGTTTCAACAATATAGGTGACCAGTTCAGAAAGAGCCATAGGAAAGATGGCTGGTTGAATCGTTTCACTCTGTGACTCTTTCTCAAGCCTTCTGAGGTTTCTCTCTGTTGTAAAGATGAATGAGACGCAAATGATGGTTTTTCAGCTCCTGTGCAATGGCATCAGCACCACTTAGTTGAGACAATAATTTAGCATCATTCAGTGTTTGTGCACATTCATGTTGTCTGTCATTCAGTTGCAGTGTCATTACCTGACGTAGGTCAGATTCAGGAGATATGTTATCACAAAGAAAGCAAACCTGATCATCTAGACTTTTCTGCATCATGGTTCTGCGATGCTTTGTTTGGCCTTCATCTATCTCACTACATTGAGCATCGGATTGTTGCTTCTGGGCATGAAGTAACTTTGTGTTGTTGAACCGAAGTCGACAATTGTAGTGATACTTCGCTTGGTTCCTTCTCAAAGCTTCTATACCACCACCTTCATCCAGTCGTTCCAGGTCCAGGGTCATTGGCATTTTGTTCATCTTGTGTAAGAGTGGAATGTTGGTGGCAATCATTTTATAGCCATCATGTTGAGAAACATGATGGGTAGGTGATGATTGGAGGGGTTCCTTTGTGTCTGTCTGACAAAGACAACATTTCTTCCAATCAGTTGGCCTCTTGGCTGACATGGGATTTTCATTTGCCATTTTGGGGGTTTGTTGTCTGATTAAGGCCGAGGGGTTATCCTTTTACCACCTCAATCATAGACATAGTACACATTCAGGTATGGGATACAACTAGGTACGGGTCGCCTACACCTAGCCCTGTCATTCATCCAGTGCCATTTAAGTCCAGTGTGATCTGTACACCTTCCAGGTAAGCATACATGAACAAGTCATGTATTGCCCCGCTTACCCTTGGCTCGGCTCTCCCGCGCTGGCACAACCCGTCAATTCAGGTGCGGCTATCTAACTACATCTATTACTAGCTAATTGATGAGGGGCTGGTAGACAGCATTTGGGACACTAAACTTAGCTATACTATTACTACTAGTCAAGAACTACAGTGTAAGTAAAACTAGATCAGCTGACACTAAACCCCATGCTGAGTTCCACAGCAGTTAAGTCACCAGTGTGCCCTGGTTGTGTAATGACGTTCACTCTATTAAACAAAACCTTCCTTAACACATTAAATTGAGCTCTGACAGAAATGGTGGCCATCTTGAAAATGGTCACCATCTTGAATTTGAGCGGCACACACCTTTTTCCATGATAATGTTCCTTGAAGAATATTTGTACCAAATTTCATGATAGCAGCACCATTTGAAAAAAAGATGTAAGGATTCAAGAGAAATGGCGGCCATCTTGAAAACTGGTAGCCATCTTGAATTTGAGGGACAAGCACCGTTTTCCAAAAAAACATTCTGAAGAGAGTATTTTCACAAAATGTTATGCCTACATCACTGTTTTAAAAATTGACATAATGAGCATTTAACAGAAATAGCGGCCATCTTGAAAAAATGGCCGCCATGTTGAATTTTTCGGTGGCCAACGCCTTTTTCCCAAAAAGTGACCCTTAGAGAGTATCTGTGCCAAATTTCATGCTTCTATACCAATTTGAACGATTCTCTTGAAATTTGCCATTAATCTGCTGCACTAGTTCTATCATTGATAGTTGAAGTGAGGTTTAAAAAAATTAGTAACGAAGGCTTGGGTTCAACTGTTAAACTGTCAACTTGAGATTTGAATCTGTGGTGGAAGGAAGTAGTTCCGCACAAAATTCAATTCAATTCATCCATTCAATTCACACTTCACTCGAGAAATACCGTTTCTTTTGTTGTGACACCATAGATTCAGCAGGATTCAGAGGAAACATTTAAGATATGCCCTAGAGTTTACCAGGTACAATTTTTTGATTTGGATTTGATTTTAATTCTCGTTGAAGTCACGTAGACGTCGAAAAAAATGTTGCAGCCTTTCGCTGTCATCCACCCTGAGACCACCTCTCCATTTCCTGTCCCCTTGTTTCCCTTTCTGGTTTTTATCTGCTATTTCATTTTTCCACTTTGTCTTTCTCTACCTGTATCTCTTGTGTTTTCTCTGTCTCTCTCCCTCTCTCTGGGGATGGTGTGATGAGTGGGATGAGTGCAAGCATATGTGTGGAGTGTATGATGGGTTGTTGACAGGCAGGTCTTATCTCCTCTGCTCCGCACCAGTAGTCCTCTGATTACAGCTGACAGCTTGAATCCTCGATAAAAGAGCCGACATTAAAGAATACAGTGGCGAGGAGCAGTCCCTCTCTCTCTCCCTCCCTCGTACGCATGTCAATGCTGTCGGGGGAGGAAGTGACATCAGAAGATTCCGCTGACAGTCTCAGGCCCGTCAAGTAAGACTAAGGGAGATTTGTGGCAGGCTTCCCTTAGGCAAGCTGTGATACCACATTTCTCCCCGCACATCAAGCTATCGACGCACTTTCTTTTGCATGCCTCTTTTTTTCTATCTCTTCACAAGAAATTAACAGCATCCTCCTGTACCGCGCACTGACAGCATTGTTCACCTTGTCAGAGAGCGATATCTTTTGAGATTCAGCCTGTGATTGCCATTTGAAAGTGGGGGAGGTCTGGTGATACCATGCAGAGGCCTTATCAGAGGAGTTTGATGGAGCTTTGGTCCAGACGACATCCCAGTGCAGAGCTCAGAAGGTCTGAAGACAATCTCAAGCATCTTTTCATTGAGACAGAGAGGAGAGACATACAGCATTTCAGCCGTAGTCAAAGCCGTAGTAGCGGTTAGCGCACATGCTCCAACATTTATGTGCAACTTTGACAGCAATGAAAATCTAAACAAAAATAGGGAAAATTAGTATGCCTGTATAAATGTCAAATATTGGCCAATATACACTACCAATCAAAAGTTTGGGGTCGATAAGGTTTTATTTTTTTAGGTTTTTGAAAGAAGTTTCTTATGGTCACCTAGGCTGCATTTATTTGATCAAGAAGTTATATTGTGGAATAGTATTACCAATTAAAATCACTTTTTTCTATTCGGAAATCATTCTAATATGCTGATTTTGGCACTCAATAAACATTTATTGTTATTATCAATGTTGAAAACACTTGTGCTGCTTAATATTTTTGTGGAAACCATTATACCGTTTTTCTTTTTATTTGATGAATAGAATGAACAACATTTATTTGAAATATAAATCCTTTGTAACATTATACGTCTTTTGTCACTTTTGACTAATTGAAAAGAAAAATTGGGGGAAAAAATCTTACTGACTCCAAACTTTTGAACACTAATGTATAAGCAATATTGAAAATACCAGTAAATCCTGTTGTTTATGTGTTTATTTGACAATATATAAGTGTGAGTATGTGGCCTGTGTATGTTAGACTGCGTTATTTGTCCTCCACTTATTGTACCTAAATCTTATATCCAGTGAGATATTTCCCCAAGCCACTGGCAATGTTACACACACACACATAGACACACTCATCTCTCCACAGCCAACTCCCATCTCACCCGTCTGGCCCAGACTCAACTCATTTGGCCTGAGCCAGGGAATTTCAGCAAAGCGTTCTTTTCATTCTGCTCTCATTTATTTTAACTGATATACTCTGATTAAGAGCTTTGTGTCTGTCTCTCTCTCTCTCTCTCTCTCTCTCTCTCTCTCTCTCTCTCTCTCTCTCTCTCTCTCTCTCTCTCTCTCTCTCTCTCTCTCTCTCTCTCTTCATAGCGTCAGGGAGTTAGGAAGGGAGGGAAGCAGGGAAGGAATCTGCTGCCAAAATATGTGAATAATTAGGGCGAAGGCAGTGGGCTGGTGCCAGGCCGAGGGGAGGCATTTGCCCGGCTTATTAGATCCACTAAAGCACAGCTGTAAATCAGCATCAGGTCCAAACCCAGCAGCGCTTCAGAAACTTCCTGAGCCAGGACGTGTCAGTTAGCCTGGCTGACTATGGCTACGAAATTAAATTATAGCTGGGCGGCTCGATTTGAACTCCATTTAGCACTGTCATACATTTTTTATTGTTGTTTTAGTATTTCTGCTTTTCTGATGAGATTAAAGTCACAAATTTGTCTGTGAAACATGAATTTACCTAATTTAGTCACATCCAAATAAATATGAGGAATTACTTCCAAGCTTTTGTTAAAAAAAAAATTCTGGCGAACTCTTAAAAATAGCAAGTTTCTGGTATCCATGGTTCCATGAAGAACCTTATACATCCATGGAATGTTTCCATTGCACAAAAGGTTGTTTATAATGGAAAAGTGTTCTTTAGATGTTCTTCACACTAAGAAAAACCTGGTTCTTAGGCACCCAAAATGGTTCTTCTGTGGCATCACTGCGAAATCAACCTTTTAAATGCAATTTCTTCTGTTTCAGCATCAGGGAGTTAATATTGCATTAGCACTATAGCTGGATGGGGTTTGTTTCCATTGTTGGAAATGTGATTTAAAACAGTGGAAAGCTGATTACTTTAGCGTTTGAGAGTTGGCGGTGTTGATTTAGTGTTCGCCTGATGAAGGCCAGTAAAGACAGGCTTCCTCTGCCAGGGTGTTTAGAGAGTGACACATCATCATTACTGAACCGTTTATGGCCCTTCGGATCACAGTCCAGAGAGCTGCTCTATTGTTCTATGCAGAATTACAGAGTGAGATAGAAGAACAAATGAAAAAGAAAATGAGCTGGACAGAGTGCAGGAGATTGAGGCCCAGTGAGAGACTCAGTGGACGATTGGCATTCGCGGATTCAGCGGAGTCTGCCCTCCGTGCCTGAGGAAGTCCAATCAGCTTCTCTATTCAGCTCATTGACAGGCTGCAAGAGGGTGAAATCAGAACACATTGTTCCTGAGCCTAAGATAATAAGGACCTCGGCAGTGGTGACAATCTCTTCTTTATGCCCCTCATCATGACAGACTCACAGTTGCGCTCTGAAACGCAAAGACCTTTTAGACACGCATCTCCTTGGGGGCTGTGACTCTGAGATGGATCATGTCTTACATTTTGAGCGTTTTATTCCCATGTTTAATGCTGCGGGCTTATATAGCATACTTGAAGGTCGGGAAAGCACTAGAAGTTGCTTGAATTTTTGGGGGAATTTCTTTTTTTTTTCTATTGCCGTAATTTTTTATGTAGGGTTCTACAGTTTCAGTCTCTCTTGTGCAGTTCACTTAGCTTCAGCTAACTTCACCTTTGTCCAGTACGACACTTCATAGTGGCTCTGATAACATTGAGAAACACTATATTCAGAACTTACTCTTATTCATTAATTGAACTGTAATAAATTGTGTGAACTTGAACATAAATAAAATGTCAGCAAACTTAACTTGGCTTACCTTCAGATTAGCCTTCAGACACCATACTCACAGCAGATAGACGTCTTTGTACATTGCGTTGCGTCTTAAGATATTTTATGATCATTGCATTTAAAAACTTACGGAGCCCACGTGTTTAAGTAGCCTATATTAAAGTAAAAAGTAGAGGTGTGAATCTTTAGGCACCTCACGATCTGAGTCGAATTATGATTTCTACATTTAATTTTTTTGTTTTTGTTTACCGACTTTGAATTAGTGATGCACCGATCATGATTTTTATGGCCGATTCCGAGACCGTTTTTTTATACAAGCATACTGGCTGATTCCGATACAAACAAAAAAATAATATAAGTGTACATAAACAAGATGTTTATTTGGTATTTAACAGGCCAAACTGGCTTTTGGCTGTTAAAAACAATAACTGTAACCATCTGAAATTAACGGCAACTTTTGTTTTTGCATTTGTTTTTGTTTTTAAATTTGGTGTAAAGAAAAAAGGTATTTACCAGTGAAACTAAACAAAACCCCCCCAAAAAAGTGTATTCTAAAATGTTAAATCAAATAATGTTTAGTGCAACGAGTAAAACATAGCAGGTGCTTTTTAAATCAAATTAACTCAATGTAATTTTAAGGTAACATAAAACTGATCATCTAACAGAAAAACTATACAGAACTGACGTTTACCTCTAGCTTTTCAAAAGTGCATGCAAGTTTTTCTTTACAAAAAGAAGCATTTCAGCTTTGTCACATGTTAGTCTGTTTCGTTTCTCATCAACACGTGAGAAGCTGAGCTGAACATACAAACGTTCACTGTCTACGCTAGTGCAGGGCGCGGACAGGTAGCTTACTCTCGCGTAACTTCAGCGTAGGAAAGCGGTCACTACACTAACGGCTGCTCGCTTATCTGTGCCTCAGACTAGTACCTCTGCATTTCCAGTACAATGCTTCCAAACAAATGACATTTTCGCGAATAATTCCAAAGTAGTCTGTGCACTTCCGGAAAAATCGGCCAAAAAACCAACAAAAACGTCCGATTCCGATTTATGATCGGTCAGTCGGTGCATCTCTACTTTGAATATCAAATGTTTTTTGCTTTTTTATTAAATTATTTATGCAATAATATATATACTTTTTTAAATGTCTTAAAATGCAACTTAAGTTTTATTTTTTATTTTATTTTTTACGTCACTTGAAACCTCTCTTTAATTCTGTCTCAAAAACAAGAACACGCCTTATGTAAACTTCTCACAAGAAATGTGCTGACCTGGGTCAAGCGAACATGAAATGATTAAGGAAGACCAATTCATCGGCAACCCACCAAGTAGTCGATTTGGAAAATATGTAGTTGTGCACAAGTTTTTCTTACATTCCTTTAATCTTTCTTTCCATCATCTTCCATTATCTTTCCTCCCTTTTTCTTTCTCGAGCATTTTTCACTTCTTCTACTTAAATGCAGTGGCATAGTCAGCCAAAGATGGATGGGTGTGATACGCCTGTGCCAGATAGTGAGGTGTGTGTGTGTGTGTGTGTGTGTGTGTGTGTGTGTGTGTGTGTGTGTGTGTGTGTGTGTGTGTGTGTGTGAGATGAGGTGCTTTCGCAGGGCTGAGCTGCAGGCACAAGAGGGGAAGATGTATGAGCCTCAGGGTTCTGGGCAGTGGAAAACAGTGCTCTAAACTAATGATCCACAGCCTGATCGTTAGAGCCCTTACAGCAGCCCGCAGCAGCACGAGGTGGCGTCCCTGGGAAATCAATTCTGGAGACGAGTCCTGGCGGAGACCCAGAGTGAGAATGCTGGTGGAGGGGGGGAGGCGACGGCGGACGAGGGGAGGATGGGTGGGCAGTGGTGAAGAAGAAGAATGCTCTTTTGATCATAAGAGCCTGCAGGCAGAATGAATCTAGGTCCCCTAGAAAGCGGTTCCAATGATACGCTTGTTCCGGCTCTGTGCCCTCACGTCTCTCACAGCCAGCCCCAGCCGAGCGCAGAACGCTTTGGAGGGTGTTCTGGGCTTGATTAATCTCCCCTAGCTGCAGTGCCATCAATCCTAATACCGCAGTGATGAAATGGTCGGGCGTCGGGGGAGGGGAGTTTCATAAGTCACTTTCGTAACATATCATGATAAAAAAGGCATCGATCAGGGCGTACGGAATGATGACGGATGCCGTCGCTTTGGAGAAGACGAAGAGGGCGAGAGATGACACTGTATTTGAAGGCTTTTAAAGCTGAACGAGTTTGAAATGAGATCTGGATACGAATCTGTCATATGCCAGAGATGAATATTTTATTTTGTGGTTGACAGTGAGTTCAGATTTTAAGACATTGCTCTTTATTAAGCCTCACAATCAAACACCAGGAACACACACACACACACACACACACCAGCAGTTGGACTCAGAATCTCAGAATCTTAAACTAGTGGTTCTCAACTGTTTTTGATTCATGGTTCCCAGATTTTTCATTGGACATTAGTTATGGACACAATCAAACTCCAAAGGCCCAACAATATGCAAAATAATGAACATTTACCTGAATTGGGAAAATTGACTAAAACATGAATTTCCAGCCAAACACATAAAACAAACTCTGGGACAAATATAATTTCATTTTAAATGATTTATTTGGGGTCAGTAACAGTAACTAAGGGCCCTATCTTGCACCCAGCGCAATTGACTTTGTACACCGGCGCATGTATCATTCCTATTTTGCACCCACGCACAGCGGACTTTTCCCTCGACAGACGCACATCGGTAAATTAGGGAATGAACTTGCGGCCCCGGGGGCGGTTCAGCTTAAAGAGGAGGCGTGTTCCGGCGCAAACGTTCCCTGGTGCTATTTTGCAGTTCCAGAAAACAATTCCACCACAGACCAGGAAAAACCTAGTCTAAAGTCTGTGGCGCGTTCAGATGCTTATTTTAAGGGCGCATGCTTGGCCATAATGTAGCGTGTGCACAACACGCATACACTTTGCTTCTCTCATCTACACACAGACGCAGCAGTTTCCATTTTTGCAAACCATACATAATTACAAGGAAAAATATTCCACATGAGGGAAATCATTGTTGTGTCCATGAAGATGTGAAAAAATAGGCATAAATCTAGCTTACACATTTACCAAAATTATTATACACCTGTTTAACCGAAGCTAATTTTGGTGGGTTTCTCCCATCCCCATACAATGTCACTTCTCTGTCTTTTATGGGCTTGACGAGAACGTCGGCCTCCTCGGCTGTGAACCACTCCTGGCGCGCGCCTGGCAAATCCGCCGTTATAATAACCATCCGCCATGGAACAAACGCGCCTGCTCTTAAAGGGAATGTGAGATGATGCTCCTATTGGTTTATTTCACGTTACGCCAAAACCACACCTATGAATAATGAAGCTACTTCAGACCAACCCATTTTAGATTTGCGTCGGGCGCAAGAGTCATTTATCCCGCCGGTATAATAGCAACAGCGCCCGAGATCCACCCACAAAGTTACTTGCGTTTCGTGTTTGATAATTGCGTTTTAGATCGTTGAAATCGGGCCCTAAAGGTTTCTATTTCAAGGAAATGATATTCTTTTGAACTTTCTATTCATCAAAGCATCCTGAAAAAAAATGCATCACAGTGTGCTCAAACATATTAAGCAACTGTTTTCAACATTAATAATAAGAAATGTTTCCTGAGCACCAAATCAATATATTAGAATGATTTCTAAAGGATCATGTGGCACTGAAGACTGGAGTAATGAAGCTGAAAATTCAGCTTTGCCATCACAGGAATGTTAAATTGTAATTATATTCTAAAATGTTACTGTTTTTTGATCAAATAAATGCAGCCTTGGGGAGCACAAGAGACTTCTTTCAAAAACTTTAAAAACATCTTACTGACCTAAATTTTCTGAATGTGTAGTGTAGTGTGCGTGTGCGTGTGCGTGTGCGCGTGCATGTGTGTGTGTGTACGAAGAGTTCAGATGCAAAAGCCTCTAAGTGCCATCTGAAAATTTCTTCTAGAATGGTCATTTTTATCAAGCTTGTATATTTAAGTTCAGTAATTTCACTTAAATGACAATCAATAGGTAATTTTCATTGCCATTTAAGTGAAATTACTGAACTTAAATATACAAGATTTACAAAAATTATCATTCTATAAGAAAATTTCAGATGGCACTTAGAGGCTTTTGCATCTGAACTCTTCATACATACATACTATATGTACACAAATATACATATATTCTATATATACAAATATTATCCTGTTTGTTTTGCTGATCTAACCTTGCATAATATTTTTTTTTTATATATATATCATTTGCATTTATCATTGTTTCCCCCCCTCAGAGCAGACCTCCATCACATTTGTTTGGTCACAATCCATCACTTTCCTAAATCTTTATTATATCAACTTGCCTTGATTTCATGAAATGAGTCTTATTTTAGCTGTATATATTTGTTTCCCTTAAGCACTGATTAGATTCTTATACCCAAATCCTGATCTCAACCATCACACAACTGATTTGAAACCAATAGTTACCAACACCTCCCCCCTCCTCGTTCATTCCTCATTATACAGGCAGTCCGGCAGGCAAAGGCTATCAGACTGAAAGCTGCTATCTCTGTGGCCCAGCTGTGGGCTCTATCTCACTATCGCTTTGGGCTGAACCCAGCCATAGACAACCAGGAGATTCACATAGCACTCAGGAAATTAGTCCGCTATCTAGATAGACAGCCATATTGTGTGTGCGTGCGTGCGTGCGTGCGTGCGTGTGTGTGTGTGTGTGTGTGTGTGTGTGTTGTATCAGTGCATCAGATCTTGAAACTAAATTGTAATTTAAAAACAAATTTATATAATTGAGTCAGAAACATTGTTATACACAGCAGCGTTTAAGTATTCACTAAGAATAACATGTAAAAAACTGAAACAAAAATAAAATAAAATAGGGCTTATGTGCAGTAAATCAGTTTTTATTTAGTTCATGTATATAAATCATCTGACTGAGCCAATTCACTAAGATAAATCAAACTTCCCAAACTATACATAAGTGTGAGGATATTCTGTTTATTTATAGTAGTGTCTCAACTTTTTCTAGTATCTCTTCTCAACAACTCTGTAAGATTTTGTTGTTATTGTACAATTTAAATGCAAATGCTTGTTTTGATTTTGATTATGAATGGTTAAATAGTTTTCAGTTCTGTAATAAATCAGCCTGAAAAAATGTGTATCACTGATTGAATTTACAAAAACATTATTTTCTGTGCCGTGGTCTCCACAGAAGTTGATTATACCACGCATAGAGTCGTGTTGGAGGAAAGCAGTATCATTGTCCTGCTAATAAGCCTGTGACTGTGTTCAGATCTGCTCTCCATCTCTCCAGAGACCCACAGCAAGCCTTAAATTAGCACAATAACACTGAAACATGCAAACAAACAAAAGGCTTACAGCACAGAGCTTTCAAAAATATAAAAAAAAAAAAAAGGCTTGAGGTTCTGGAGCATGTTGTGTGTTGCATGGATAATTTGTAGGTTCATTTGATAGGAAGCTTATTTATCTGGGTTAATCTGTGGTGTGGTTTATTGTAGAACAGCAAACATGAGAATACCAACAAAGAACAGGCTGTTTTCTGGCAGCGAGAGATTTGTGTGTTTAGTTTCTCTCAGCACTTTGGGGAATTGTTAAAAGCTTTAGTTCACAAACACACACGAGCGGAAGTTATTTTTAGGAGAAATGAAATCTAAATGGAAAACTACCTTGTGTTTCTCACTGCAGTGGTAAAAACATTCCAGTCATTGGAACCTTTTCCTATTTCTTATTTCCAAAAAAATTATTCTTTCTAAGAAATTCAGTTAATATTTCTCTTACATAATTATGTTCCCCATTAGCCTCTTTTGTTTAATAAACAAATGCATTTTCTTCAAAATAGATGTTTTAAATACACAGAGAGGTTAACATAATGACATCACGTGTTGTCTATACAATGTCACTCACTCACAGGCCTATTCACACCAAGAATAACTACGTTAGCATCCACACCAGTGCATGATAACGTTCTATTTAATATACGCATGCTTCAGTTTTGTCGTCTACCGCTTTAAATGCTTGAGCTCTTTAAAGTCGTGTGGATTCTGATTGGCTGTCAATGTTTCGATTGTTCATCCGCTGAAAAAAAAAAAACTGAAATTGATTCCAACGATATTGTTCTTCTGTGTCATTATTGGACATCTCTATTCTCAAAACAGTAGAATGATAATGAAAACTTTATAGCTGAACTTATTGTTATAGTTATTGGCCCTTAAGACATCTTAAATATGTAACCCATCAGTAATCTGTGCTAATGCTGTAGCATCTATGTTTCAGACCTGTCTAATTGTCTTTGACGACAGTACTTTCCTCCCCCCGGTCCTGTTTCCTACGTTTGTCTGGTTCCGTCTGCCCCAGAGGTGCTTTTGTTAAAAGCTGTAGGCTGTTAGCAACAATCAGAAGCCGTCTGACTTTCTGTCTCTCCCTCTCTCTCTGTCTCCGAACAGCCGGTTTGATTTCATCTGCATCCCGTCGTTTATTATTCTATCCCAGCGCTGGGCCGAACTCCTCGGAGAGACCACGGCCTGATCAAACGCTCTCTCCCAGGAGCCGATCGCACGGCGCTCCTTTCCCTCTCTTCCCATCGCTCTCCCCTGTTATGTCTAAATCCTCCATACAAATCGCTGTATTTCTGCTCTCCCAGTGGGGCCTATTACTGCCTGTGGGGCATTAAAGATCATTAATAGTTCTGTCAGAATGAAAGAGGGAAAACGAAAGGAGAGAGCGATAGAGGGAGAGGTGGAGGAGAGTTGCTTCTCTGCTCATAAATGGGAAATTAATACATCTGCCTCATTAATGCTGCCTGGTTTTTGATGTTTGTTAGCTGGCAACTTTAATGATGTAGGTCTGAGCCAACAGGGTGCTTGACTAAATTTGATTCCTCCAATTAAGTAGTCAGAGTTCTTTTCTTTCGGGAGGAAAAAAAGAGAGAGAGAGGCGCGGAGGGTGAAGAAAGAAAATTGGACTCCCCCAACCTTCAGTCTTTATTTCTCTCTTGCTCTTTTTAGCACCTCCGAGACGTTTTTTTTTTTTTTTTTTTTTCAGCTTGATTGCAGCACCACGTTCATCAACCTTGGTCTTCAGGAAGTTGTTTACCGTTGGCAAATCAAGGGGAAATATTTTAATCAGCGTCTGCCTCTGTCTTAATCACTAACATTAGCAAGCCATGTATGTTAATTGCCGTGTAGAGGAAGGTGATCGTCGTCGGTCTCGAGTGCAAATGATGGAATCTAACACACTGACATGAGCAAACGAGCTGGAGGCGTCAGCCGGAAGAATGAGGCATGGAAATGACATGAGGCTTTGTCTCCAATGTCATTTTTTTCAGGAGTGTGTAATATGTGTTGTCTTACGTTGCAGGTAGTCGGTGGGTTTTTCTTCATAGTTAAAGTGAAGCTAAGGCCTGAAAAATACAGTGCGAAAGTACATGAATGCAAACGGTTCAAGCTACACGATCTCAGTTTGTAATCCTACAACATAGGGATAGTCACACTTGTCATTCCAAACTTGTTTGACTTTCTTTCCTCTGTGTAACACAAAAGAATATATTTTGAACAATGTTTCAACAGTTTGTGTCCATACAATGAAAGTCGGTGTGGTCCAAAACAACATAGGACTCTAATAACTATCAATAAATGCACTAAAAACACTTGTTTTTGTGTTCCACAGAATAAAGAAAGTCATCCAAAATATCTTTTGAATTTAATGCTCCATTTTAGATGTCTTTGTTAGGTTTTGTTGGAGTGTGTGATCTTGTACATAATAGCAGCTAAACATTATTGGTTTGGCCTGCAGACGGCCGGTCTGCTGGGCCTTCACTTTAACTTCCAGTACGTGTGGAGCTGCAGACAGGCATTATGGGAGAAAGCTGAAACAGAATTTTAAATCAGTTTAGCCTGCTAGCCCTCAAAAGGATTATTCATCTTCAAAAGAGTGTGATTCATGCCTGCAAGGCCCACCGCTTCATCTTTCACCTCCACTTTCCTTTCTCTCTCCCTTTCTTTCTGTCTCTCTCTAATTTAAAACGGCCCCTTGACAAGCTGAATGAAGGAGAATGAGTGAGCAGATGCATTGTTAATGTACTGGTCATGTTGAGATTTGAGGCAGTGCCGTCTTCCGTTTACAAGTGTTACCTACGGCATGGGAGGAATTGTCCTGGACACAGGAAGTGTTGGCGTGGCCACCTGTGTGTGTGTGTGTGTGTGTGTGTGTGTATATATATATATATATATATATATATATATATATATATATATATATACATACACACACACACACAGTATATTTGCCAAAAGGTGTTACCAAGATGGGGTTTAGTATATACCAGCCAGTCACACTAGGTTGTCATCTTACGGATAAATGTCTTGTAGTTACTGTCAATACACCAGGCTTAACACCACATCCAGTGGTCTTGGATATCAGCTGTACATTTCATTGAGTTACTTGTGTCTCAGCTGGTAAAGAAAGAGATTGAGCTAGAGGAGACAGTACTAGTGGAGGCCTTTCTGAACATGGGTCCTCGGCTGGGCATTAATAATGCATCTCTGCAATTGTCACTGCTGTTAAAGGGCTTGTTGGAAAGAAAGTACAGTTGCATTAAAGGACCTTGTTGTGCAGGCCCAACATAACCCTGATGCTGGCCCTGAACATCATAGAGAACGTGGAGGGCACACTTTGCATTCATCAAATGGATAGATGGAGCAAGATTAAGGATTTTTTTCATCAAGTTGCACCACCACAAAACAAAACACTAAAAATCTATATTTATACACTACTTTTCAAATGGTTTTTTTTTTTCTTAAATAAATGAATGCTTTTGTTCAGCAAGGATGCAATAAATTAAAGCTGCACAACTGTTTTCAACATTGATGATAATAAGAAATATTTCTTGAGTACCAATTCAGCATATTAGAATGATTTCTGAAAGATCATGTGACACTGAAAACTGCCGAAAATCCAGTTTTGCCATTACAGGAGGAAATTACATTTTAAAATGTATTAAAATAGATATCTGAATGACTTTAATAGGCTACTTCAAAAAGTCAAAGTTTCAGGTTGACGCATATATCAGAGAATAGACTGGGCATGCAGCTGTTACTTGTGACTTGCGCACAGAAAGCTGCCTCTTTGACAGCATGCAATCCCGAATTCAGTTCTCTTTTGTGACTTATTGCTCTCGAACAGTCAAATAACTCGAACACAGTTATGTTAAAATGCCTTAGCAAGTATTTATGTAAACACAGACGATTATGTTTTAAGTGAATGTAAACAGTTGGGAAAGAAGGATCCGTGCATTAGTCTTAAAGTGACAGCAGCCTAATACAGTATACCTTCAGCTGTCATTAACGAAGAAAATTTTAAATAAGAAGAATAACTAATCATCCACCATCATTTTCAGTTTTCAAATGTATTTAAATATTATTTTAATTGATTTTACACACTTAAAGCCTTATTGTATTGCATATCGAATATCGATTTATTTAACAAGGTATCACATATTAAATTGGTCTTCGATATCGAGCAGCCCTAGTCTAATGAAAGAGGGTTTAGTAGAGCTGTCGCACTGTGCTGCATTTCCGTCTGCCGCAGAGTAATCTACAGCACCATTACAGGCAAATGATTAGCCACAAACACCCAATTAGGGTGTAAATGTTTTAAGGGGGTGACAGGTTGATCAGTGATAATGTTGGCCGTGTGGCTGAACTAGTGGAAATAAATCACAGTGCACTTACTGGGGCAGCCCATGTGAAATGTTTTAGTTATGCTAATGAGAATTGCCATAATTCAAAGTGAGCAAACTCCTATCTGAGCTTGCATTTCATTTAAACACACACACACACACACATAGAGGAGGAGAAACATCAAATGAGTTTCTTGGTATTCTCTGTTTTGCGTTATTTTTGTTTTTCAGATGTATTGCAGGCCTCAAGCTATGTTTTCATTTTCCCCTAACTGTGTTTTGTACGGTTTTTTTCTGTCCTCGTTTCTGACTGAATTTCTGAGGTAGGATCATCAAATGTATAAAAAGCTCAGCATAAATACGTTTTTATTTGTTTACCAGTTGAGAAGCTGGTGGCAACTGTTGACGACTCTTCATCCTTCCTAAAGCTCCTTTCACCTTTGTCTGGTTCCTCTTCTTCTCTTTGTTGTTCCCTGTTCGCTCTTGCTCGCTCTCTCCCAAACAGCACTCGCCGCCATCTGGCAGGACCTGTTGGCTTGTTTGTTTTTCAGAGCAAACAGCAAATCACTCCCTTCCTCTTTCTGCCTTTTACCATATGCCGCAGCCTGTGTATTAGAGGATGTCATGTTTATTAATGAAGCTTATCAAAGGCACTCACACACACTCAAACCTGCTGGATGGGCTTCAACGAAGATGCTTCATAGGAAGTTGTCTTAAGCGTTGTCTCTATTTAATTGGCCACTTTTAAATACTCACATGACGAGTAGATTTCTTTATTGGCGTATTTCCTATAACAATGTAAACAATGCTAATGAGATTTTTGTACATTAAATGATTTTGGTTCAGTGTTTGGTCTCCACTTGAACCACCTAGCATATTACACGGCTTCAAGGCTAACAGACATGGACTAAAGGCCACAAAACTTCAATATTGGTTTCATGCGGTCTCTCACCTGAATACACATGCCATAAAGAATTAAAGCAACCGTTCTGTGGCCAGTTAAGAGGATAGAAATGCAGAGAGAAGGTAGTGAGTGAAAGAGAGATCAGCTGAGAGAGAGAGACCTCAGGGTGCACTGGGAGGTAGGTAGACCTGGAGGAGCCCGGAGGGCCATTACCATAGCTTTAATGCTAATCAGTGGCTGAGCAAGCTAAATAATGCATCAGCCACAGATGGCAGGCACTGAGCAGGACTGTGCTCGAGCATATACAGCCACCGCTCTCAGGGCTCACGGGCCTTAGGAGAAAATTAGGCTGGAATCATTGTTGTCAGATATGCTTAGCATAAAATGATCCTTGATCAGCATTCCTATTTGAATTTTTCAGCAAGTCAGTGCTAGTCAGTATAGAGGTATGCACTATAGATGGCAATGAGCAGTTGACATTGGCTAGGAGGTCTGACATTTCCATCGGGGCTCTGGTGGACCTTCCACATTTGGTAGCACATGTGTAAAGATGTTAACTTGAACTAACATGGAGGTTTAATCCCATTCTCATGTCACATGACTTTGGCTAGTGCAAAGGCTTCATGGGTCAGTTTGAAGGTCAGTTAGGGGCCATTTAAAATGTAGGCGTGCGGCAAGTGCGCTCATAATTGAAGCGACGCGATCGTGATGCGCATGTGCTGCAGCGTGCTCTTTTTTCCAGGCGCGCCTATGCCGCGGCAAGATTAAAACATCTCAACTTTTCAGAATGCTGCAAGCGCACTGCAGGTCATGGAACAAAAACCAACCGATCAGCTTCCGTAACAACATCGAAAGCTGATCATAGCTGTACAGGGCGGGTTTTTATTTCTCATCTCCATAAATATAGCTAGTAATAAAGCTAATGCAACGGCTAGAAATCAATTAATCCTTTGCTGATACTTCTTCGTCATCATGAAGAGCGCAGTTCATGGTTGCATAGCAACGACAGACGCCATGGGAGCGCAATTGCTTGTGAGAAGAAGGAAACGGCGATTTTTCCCGCGCATTTTTAGACGTGATATATGAACAGCCCCTTACTCTGTTCTATAGTAAAGGGTGTGTTAAGTTTGAGCAATTTTTTTGTTTATAATATTATATTATTGACGTAAATTATAACTAAACTATAAATTAGATTTATTTATAGCACAATTCATAAATGTTATGAATTATCAGTGTTATTATAGTATATTTATATAGTTTTTATTCATATTTTAAATTTGCTTTTATTTTTATCTTTTAAGTTTTCTTTTTTGTTGTCAATTTTTATGTGCTTTTTGTCATTTTTATTATTCTTTTTTCAAATATTTTTTAGTTCCATCTTGGTTTATATTTATTTCCAGTTAGTAATTTCAGTGCCTCAACTCGGACATATTTCAGTTTGTTGCCAGTTAGTTGTTTTAGTTTTAGTTAACAATAATAACAATATATTTACTATTCCATACTTCTATGAATTGTCTCTTTGTAAAAGCAGCTTTTTGCATGGTGACTCATATGAAATGTAAGGAGATATTTCTTGTTTACATTTGCAAAGCTCAGCTAAGCTTTAGATGCTCGTCAGTAGTATCATTATGAAGCAAATGGGATTTCTGCTGAGAAATGTTACCGCTCAACGCTGCTTTAATCTCACTTTTGTTTCGGAGACGTCACAGGCTAATCCTAATCTATGTGATTAACACATTTTGTGCTCTTACAGAAGTGTATATTTGCGCATGTGTTCGTTTGTATGCATCACCTACTGCTTTTCTGCATGAATTACGTGCTCTATCAGGATTAATGAACTATAATGCTGTTAGCTGAGGAAGTGTATCATTGCCATGGTGTGTGTGTCAACAATATTATAATGATAGTTAAATCCTCTGCAGCGCTGGCTCTCTCACAGTTGGGTATTCTTGATATGTCATGTTCAACTGCTTATCAAACTGAATAAGTTTATTGCTTTCAGCTCATAAATCTTTAGCTACATGAGATCAGAATCTCATTACATGAATGTTTCTGAAACAGCATTTTCAAAGAATTGTGGTCACTCTCTGATCTTACATACCGGTAATCAACTTTAATCTCAGCATTTGTCATATTTTAAAGAGTCAAAATTGGATTTTTGTAACATTTAGTCCATGTCAAGATATGCATAAGTCTTTCTCTTCTTTTTTTTTTGGCCAATCAAATATTTTGCAGAGTGTAATGTATATTTTGCAGAGTTCACTACTTGTTAGAAATAAATATGGCATCTATTTTTTACTAAGGCTTTTTCTGGGGGAACAAAAACGGCCATATCCGGAAAATCTGTGGGAATGTGTTTTTATACACAGCACCAACATTTGTACACCTGACAGAAATGAAATAGTTGAGCTGGAGGTTACCCTGGCCTTCTCTCCTCCATGTCAGTGTTTGAGTGGTAGATGCTATGGTTCACTTTAAGCCTGGCAGGACGGGTCCAGTCTGTTTGTAGGCCCCGACACCTGCATGCATGATTTAACATGCTCTGTAACTGCCAGCAGCAGTGCCTGTCAGGAGCTTCACCCCATCCACCCTCACGGCTCAGTTTAAAACTCTTCGTGCCCGTGTTTCGGCTTTCTCAAGGCCACCTCCAAGGCTCAGCATGATGATTCACTACGTGGCGGAAGGTGTAGCCAGGAGCAAAGTTTACCCACAACATAAAAAACATGATCTGCTACAGTGGAGGAAACCCAGGAGGGGAAAGCTGGAGCTGAAGGGCTTTTGCTGATCACATTACACCATGGGCAGAGAGTTTGCTGGCAGGATTTCTGCAAGAAACAAGTCCACAGGCTTTTTTGTTGTTTCTGTTATTCTAGCTAGCAATGGTCCTCAGTACCTGCAAAACATGACAGAACTGTTTACCACTGATACATTTTTGATTTTCACTAGCACTTTTAATGAAGAGCTGAGAACATGGAGTATGAGTAAAGCCTGAAGATATGTGAATGCAAGCACTTTTAGATGCAAGTTCGATGTTATGCATTGTTGTGTTCTGAAATGTTTTCCTATGCAATTAGGAAAGTGGCAGATCCTGTTACGTCGATAATTATTTTCATGTTATGGTCTGTAACCAATAAATGGTGATATTAAAATTCTATTATATTTTGTCTATACAAATTCAAGGGATAGCTCACCAACAATGTAAGTTATGTCATCAGAACCTCATGTCATTCCAAATCTGTATGACTTTCTACTGCGGAACTCAAAAGAAGATATTGTAAGAATGCTGGCAACAGTTTTGGTGACCAGTAACTTCCATTGTATGGATGAAAAAAAAAAATATATATTTCTCAAAATATCTTCTTTATGCTTCACAGAGGAGAGAAAATCATACAGGTTTGGAATTTTGGGTGAACACAAAACTGAAGCTCTAAGAACTAAAGTGAAAATCATTTGTTTTAAATGCTAAAGTGAATTTAGGCATCACAACATTAAAATGTACATTGTACAGTATGAAAAATGGATATTCATTTTGAGATTTGCTATTTTTAAACTTTAAATGAGCATTAAATTACAGCAAAAGTGTTAAAATAGGTGAAATGAGTGTGCAAATGGGAATCCACATTTGTACAATGTGCACACTTTCATAGAGTATATTTATACTCGCTGCCTCTCGTTGTCACCATAGTTCACTGTTAATCAGAGATAATGGTGATCTTAATGAATCTGCTGTTGACCCCCTCTTTCTCTTTTTCTTTCTGACCTTATCTGTTCTTCAGTACATTTATCAGGCCCTGTCTCTTACACACCACCTCATGACTGATCACCTCACGGTCAACAGAAGACATGGCCACCGCTTAAACACACAAACACATCAGATACACACCTAAGCCATGCCACCCAGAGGTCGTCTGGACTGACATGAACACTAAAAGAATCTATCATCCAGTGTTTTTGTAATCTTATACAGTGTTTTGTTGAATAAACACAAAATCCAGCCAAACCATAACTTGCAACAACAATGCCCCACAGCAAAAAGCTTCATAAAAAGCACTTTGTAAAGCTTGTCGTAATATAACAGCGGGGTGCAGTGAATGGCCGGTAGCTCGGTTGGATTTCCTGCCGGTACCCGTGGCAAGACTAGTTTCCTTGTAGCACCATTAACATTGTCATCATCATCATCATTTTCGTAAATGAACTTGAGCTCTGACCGCCTCACTGAAGCCCATTAGACAGCACAGATGGCCCTCTCTTGAGGCTAGGCTATAATAACATGCAGTTTAGTTATGATCTGACTTTAGGGCTTCGGGGTGCTAAGCCTCCGTCATTGTCCTCAGCAACACCCCTCCCCCTGTGGACTCAATCCAGCAATAACCGCGTTCCAGCTGAGACTTGATCCATGGGATTGACCTCTGACCTCCTGCCGTTGTTAGTGCCTGTTTACATTGAGCAGATTGAAGCTGTTTTGGTACTTGATTTGTCTGGCAGTCACACACACACACACTACATGAGTGTCTCTGAGAAAGAGAGGTGAAGGTGGTTAGGGAGGAGCATGTTGGTATGCTGTGTCTGTCTACTCACATTAGGGAGGGTATCAAAGTGCAAGTATGAATCTGGCAGTTCTCATAATGAGAGAGGGGGGAATGTATTATAAAATAACTAGAAGTGACCGACAGCAAGAGACAAGACACGCACTCCTTTGAATACCAATTAGAGACCAGAGAGACAAAAGGGAGAGAGGAGAGGGAGAAATATAACTGAACTAGAGTGGAGAGAACTATGTAATCTTTTGTAGCTTTGATGGTCTTATTTATCTGTTAATGATCATGATTATTTGCATTGCCCTGCTATTTTTTAACATTGACATACAGATTTTTCAGAGTTCATTGTAGAAGATGTGTTAAGAGGACACTAAATGTAGTCAAACATTTGATTATGGGTGCAAAGTTTGATCCAGTTTGCAACATGTTTTGGCCCAATTATATAAGAAGGGACCATGTGACTGACATGTACACTACTGTTCGAAAGTGTGGGGTTGGTAAGATTTTGTAATATTTTTTTAATTATTCTCTTATTTTAAACTAAAAAACAAACAAACATTATTCCAGTCTTCAGTCTCACATGATCCTTCAGAAATCATTCTTATCATTCTAATATGCTGAGTTGGATTATTTGATTAATAGAGAACTCAGCATTGTTTCATCATTTATTTGAAATGTAATTTTTTGTAGCATTATAAATGTCTCTACTGTCACTTTTTATCAAATCAAGGCATCCTTGCTGAATTAAAGTATTCATTTCCTTCAAAAAAAGTACTGATCTTATTCGGTAAACCATAATTAGCTTGTTTATGTGACATTTAAGGCCAGATAAATCTGAAATGAAAGCAAATATACAGGTGTGAAGTGGTATATACAGGTGTGCAGGTGAAATGGATAATAAAAAATAAAAATAAATGTTTATTGTATATTATTTTATGGAAGGCCTGGTGTCACAGACAGGGCTTAGATTAAGCCAGGATTAGACTTTAGTTCAATAAGGACATTTAAGTAGCTTTTATAAACATTTCTGTAAAAAAATGTTTTACTGGTGTTAATTTTGAGACAAAACAATGGCACTGGCATTTTTTAAGTTGCTTTCTGTTAAAACAGCTCAAACATGCATTGTAGTCTGGGACTACTGTTGGCTTAAAATTAAGCCTTGTCTGTGAAACCTGGGATTAATGTCAAAATACTTTCTTATGCAATGATTTTACATTTTAGTATTTAATGTTTAGTCATATCTTACTTGGATTTAAAATTGAATATTATAGATTCCACTAAGACGTTTGAAAGCCAGTAATGAACATTAAAGACTCAGTAATGAAGATTAAAGTTTTTAGATGAGGATACACAGGAAATGTTTGCTTCAATTCTGTCTTAGGGCCATAACCAGAGTGCATTCTGGGTCTTGCTTACCCAAAGGAAGTGCTTCTAGTCAGTGCACTCAAGCAAATAAGCTGGTCCATGCAGTCTAAGATCAGGTCCCTCAAGTCATAAAAATGAATCCTAGATGACAGCTCTGGTGCATTTCACAAACACAAGACCTTAAGATTGAGGGAAAGGACAGCGAGCCGCCATCACCATGGGCCCACACGACGCTCCCTCACGCACGTATCATCCATGGAAGGGAAATCAATTAGAGAGAGGGAGGAGATTCTCTGCTTGCTTCGCCATTGAACTCAAAGCGCTATTGAGTTTTCATGATTGGCTTTGACTGGGATGAGAGATCAGAGGTAATACTGATAGTCCTGCCATACTCTGAACACATTATCTGCTGTATACAATGGAAAACACTTCATCAAACCAGAGAGGCGCTGTAGGTCTATTGATAGATGGGCTTTGTCTGTGTGGGGAGGCCGAGCGAGGTGAAGGGAGGGGCAAAAGAGAGAGAGTTTGTCACAGATGTCCAGCCCTTTGAAAGAAAATTAAACAAGTACCTCATTAGCAAGCGTTGGGCTGCTCCCGTGAGGAGAGAACTGAGCCAGGCCTTTTAATAAGCTGGGAACTTAATCGCTGCCAAAGTCTCCCTCCACCCTGCAGTTTCTGCTTACCCCGGTGGCTCCAACTTTAACACCCCTGCCCACCCCTTTTTGGACCTCCCTTTCCTGTTGAAGTCCTCCCCTCTGACCCCCTGAGAGGCCGTCCCCATCTCCCAGCCTCTTCTATTGACTGCGGCTGATGTGGAGGCCCAGGGAGAGATACCACGCTGGTTCCCTTCTTTTCAGCTTCAGAGAGAGGGGATAATGTCTTTTTTGTGCCACGCATCCAGCTGAATTATGTGCGCTAATTTGATTAGGCAGAGATTTGATTAACTGGAAAATGAGGGCTTTGCGTAGACTTTCACACGCTTAATTTCTTCCTTGCAAAGCAGACGCAACATTGTGTCATGAAACTCTGAGGGCATATGGGAACCCCTTTCACAGGCTAGAAGGGCCTTTCAGGCCTTACAATATCCAGGACTGCCACGGTTTATGCTGGGATAATCAGTTTAGGGCTCTTTGCCGGGCCGCAGAATACAAATTGCATTTGGCATCAGTGGTGAAAAGGTTCAAAGGATAATGAGATTAATGTAGTAGAGAACTGAGCTAAGCAAAAAAAAAAAGAAAGAAAGAAAAAAAGTAAAAAGGCTAGAAAGTGGAAAAGCGTTTTAAGTGATGCATGGACATTTCTAAGTATTCATTTTATGATAAACAGTCGCCTCTGCACTTTTTTATTTGATTTTAGCTGACATTTACCATGTCCTTTATTTATTATTGTGTTGTTTTTTTAGAACATGCCTTTCAGTTTTGAAATGATTTGCCTTATTTTAAAGTAATTGAAAGTGACATGTGAAGGCCAAGTATGGTAACCCATACTTGGAATTTGTCCTCTGCATTTAACCCATCCAAGTTAGTGCACACACATTAGGAGTAGGGAGTAGTGAACACACACACACACACACACTGCAAACCGTGACACCCGGAGCAGTGGACAGTCATTATGCTGTGGCGCCCGGGGAGCGATTGGGGGTTATGTGTCTTGCTCAAGGTACCTCAGTCATTTACTTCCAGTACTGGAATCGAACCAGCAACCTTTGGGTTACCAGTCTCCGACTCCCCCCTGATATTATTAAATATCACTATACTATAAAGTAATTTTTAAAGTTGTTAACAGGACTGAGAATGCTGTGAAATCAATGAATGATGTAAACAGCCACTACAGAATATGCACATTTTCACATCATCTGCACTGATTGTGGGGGGTAATCTACAGAATTGAAATGTTTAAAATGTTTTAACGAGACTATAACACTGTATTTGTAGTTGAATTCATTTTTGCATATTGCATATTGCATAATAAGAATTAGAGCAGAACGATGACAAATCATATTTTTTCCCCCATGATTCTTTTCAGTTGATAGAATATTTAAATAAGTAATTTTGTAAATGAAACATTTTGACGCAGTAGGAGTAGACCTAAATGGAATGGTATAATCCAGTGTTTCTCAACTCCGGTCCTCAGGACCAACCTTCCAGAATGTTTTAAATGTCTCCCTATTCAACACATTAAGAAGATGATGAGTTGAATTTAGGTGTTTTAGGGTGTGTTCACACTTGACAGGTTTGGTTCGATTAAAACAAACTCTTGTGCGATTGCTCTGTTAGTGCGATTCATTTGAATAAATGTGAACACTGCCATCCGAACCCCGGTGCGTACCAAACAAACTTTTCAGGTGGTCTCGGTCCGGTTCCAAACAAACTCTTTGACTGAAATATGAACGCAACATGGACCAAAGACATCTAAACTAATCAAAAGAACCAAGAGAACCGAACTACAAGTGTGAACATACCCTTATTTAGTGAGACATCTAAAGTATTCTGGTAGGACTGGAGTTGAGAAACACTGCTATAATCAACACTTTTGAATTAATTGCCACAATTATAATCACAATCTTGAATTTATTATATCAATTGCAAGGGCTAAGCTCTTTGTCTTTTTGTACCCTCACTTCAACAATAAAAGTCAGTGGGCTCCAAAACAACACTGATTTTTCAAAATATCGTCTTCTGTGTTCCACTGAAGAAAGTAAGTCTGGAATGACATGAGACTTAAAGTCACCTATAAGTAAGCCGGTTGGATTGTAAAACAGAATTTCTGTCCGGCTCAACAGGCCTGAGCAAACCTGTTTTACCTCCATACACTAATTACCTACCACTGTCAGATACACACACACATTCTCTTGCTGATCTGGACTGGCCGTCTGTCATCCATCCAGAGTGGAAGCTTTAAATTGGGAGGTTATAGAAAGCCAAGGATTCATTAAAAAGGATAGAGTGAAACAAGATGTACGGTGAAGAGAAAGGGAACTGAGAGAGAGAGAGGAGAAATGGGGGAAACGAGTGTGGCTCAGACAGATGAGCTGTCTCCTGTTGGACTTCCTTCCATCTCCCCCCATCTGCTCACCCCAGTTTTAATTAAATCTACTGAGATGAGGACTATCTCTCTCTCTCTTCTCTCTCTCTTTATCACTTCCTCTGTTTCCAGCGACTTCTTTGTGTGTGAGCGTATGACAGCGAGTAAGCGGGTAATGCCATTCTGTGCCAGTGTCCACTCATCTCTCATGTGGTGTTGCCAGCTGCTAATGAGAGCCAAGCAGAGAGAGAGACAGGCAGGGCTCGAGCATTCATTTGCCAACCCGCATGAGCTGTTAATGAGGGGGATTGTGGGAAGCCCTGCACCCAACCACACACACTCATGCATGCCCACACAATCAAATTCACTCCACACTGTGCCAAAGTTTTTCGTTCACATACAGACGGACCATGGTTGCATGCAGACAAACAGATGGATAAACAACAAAATATCCACATTTCAACATTTTGAAGAAAAGTTCTTTGGTTTTTGGACTTGTTCTCGGTGTTGACAGCATGCCATGTTGTTGTTCATGGCTGGGCCTGTATAGAGATACAAGCACAGCAGAATATTCCTCGGCTGATCAGTATCAAGGACTGTGGAGGACTGTTTTGTTCTGCATAGTGGTCCTAGTTAATTAATGGTGTTGTGCTTGCCTTTATGGCTATTCTTTAATCATAGTTAAGCATGTGTAGTCATGTATTTCATTATTTATCAAGCATTGTTCATTTATATACAATGTACAATTTCAATGTTCAATGTAAAATTTTATATACAATTTCAGCAAAAACAGTAATATTGTGGAATATTATTAGAATGTTAAATAACTGTTTTTGATTTTATTCTATTTGATTCATGTATTATATTTGATTCATTTTATAAAATGTAGTTTATTCCTGTGATTCCTGTGAAATCACACAATTCATCTTTAAAATTCAAAGGAAACACAAACAAAATCCTGACCGCTGTCCTTAAACATCTCTGTGTGATCTAATGGCTTTATAGGGAGCTTATTCGGTCCTTGGTTATTAGTCACTCATTAAAATGTACACTCACTCATTCATTGCACAGAGCTTTATCCCAGTAAAACTCATCAGCACTAGCGTTAAGTGCTGCCTCTTGTCTGGAACACTGGTTTTATCACTTCATCTATAGGATGTGAACTAGAGACCTTAATGCTATAACCACATGCCAGTGAACCCCTGTGCTTGTGTGTCAGCCTGGATGTGTTTATGTACACTTGCGTGTGTGTGTCCCATGCACTAATCTCCACATTTAAATTTTAATTGATCTGTACAGTCTTCCTGTTTCTGAGCAGTTATGTGGCTTGGCAGCATGCAGGTTTGATAGGTAATTATGACTCTCTTCAACTCTGATGGATATTTGAGCAGTCAGAGTGGAATGAGGTACCTGTCGCCCAGCACCGAGATCAAACACATGTTTTCATATTTGTCTAGACAGAAACCCTCAGGCACGAAAACAGTCCATTACAAATGATCACACTAGCGGAGATTCACACAAAAACATATGACAGCAGCTCATTTGAATAATACGGCATGTATTAGGCCATCATAATGAATACTCTCAAGATCTGTTTTTAGTCAGATTTTGACAGGAAGGGATTAAGAGCTGCTTATGAATGCAGATCACCGTTTCAGACAGCGTTTGTGTGATTTTTATGCGAACATGTTGCTGTTTAGAAATCTTAACAACGGAGTCTCTTGGGAAAGGATGAAGACATTCTGTTTTTTAATCCCATAGGAGAAAATTGTCGTTGTTTGTGAAGTACTTAACATTGATGTTTACGATGTGCTTACACCACCGTTTAGATCAGATACCGCATTGTGGATAAGTGTTTCAAACAAGCTTAGCTCCTAAAAAATCAATCATCATGCAAGTTTGATTCTAAGAGTAAAAAAAGTGAAAGTAGGCTAAAGTCATCCTAAAGACAACAGGTAAACTGTGAAAAGCTCAATACTTAACCCAATAACCTCTTCAGTTGCCATTAATAACATCTTGGCAAGCAATTTATTTCAAGGTCAGTTTCATGCTGACTGAAAAGTGCTCTTAGGGTCATATACCACTGCATGCTCCACAAAATCAACATAATGAAGTTTGTGCGCCCTCGACATGCAGCATTACCTTTATTTATAATGACTAGAATATCGTAGACTTGAGGGTAGCCTTTTTTCTTTTCTTTTTTTACTTGAGCCAGTAAACACCCACCTAGCACCATTCAAGGCCGTATTGGCTGTATGGGGACAAGCTCCACACACATTTTCACTCTAATATTTTCTTCACAAAATGTAAAAATCAAATTAACTGGTAATAGCTCAGATATATTTTGTGGAGATTTTTGCATCCTATTAATGAGTGGATGTTTATGAGCTCACAGGGGAAGTGCAGTCATGTGCAGCACCAGATTTCATCATTTATTAAGCATTATTGCTACATTTTTTATACATTGATAAGCACATACAACTGTTTAAAATGAAATAAAAATAAAACCGTTGCGAATGAATTATTAATCAGATCAGTTTTATCAACATTATATAATCATTATTAACAATGTTTTTTTTTGGGGGGGGGGGGTCAGACTGGATTGTATATTGTTTGTGTACAAAGTATATTTTAAAACTATCAACAAACAACATCTTGCAGTTACAAGTACAATGGGGCCTGAAAGTCTGAGGCCATCAGTGAAAATGTGTCGATATTGTATTATTTTCTAATTGAACAAAAAGTATTAAGTATTATCAAAGTAAAATTTTACATGTATGTCTTAGTACTTTTCAATGTGGACTCTGCTGTATAGGAAGGAATAAATTAAATAACCACTTTCTCTTTACTAACCTTTACCTATAAGAGCTATCATTTTATAATAATGTAGCTTTTTGTTGTGAGAAATTTCAAACCTTCATTTCTTGCGTTCTTTGTTCAGCTCTTTTCAGCATTGTGCTCTTTTTTTCCCTTCAAAGTGAGTAACTGACAACAACAGAGCCTGATGCGCAGAGGCCTTGAGTCGTTGGCCTATTATCATGATAGAGCTTCAAAGAGTCTCTGAGCTCTAAAGCAGCTGAGACCCAGAGCTCTGGTGTCATGTTTGGCCTTCTCAAATTCCCCTCACTCCCATTGAAAATCAATGATTCTTTGGTCGATTGTTCCAGCCTGGTCTTTGGGAAAAGCTTAACGTGCCTGCCAGAGTGTGCGAGTGTGTGTGCGTTCGTAAAAATATTGGTGCTAGTGTGTATGTGTACAGGTGTGTTGTAGTGTGCGCTTTCTTTGTGCCAGTGTAAATTAGGCTCAGGCAGATTTTCTCGAGCAGTTTTCAGTGCCTGAGTCGAGCCTGAGCCCTGGGCATCGCCAGAACAGGTTGGGTTTCAAAAGGCTTATGGGGGAATTAGTCAAATCCATGGAGTTAAAACGTGGCCTAATTCCGACTGACCTCTCTCTGGCTCCACTTTGACTTTCTACAGTGATCAGCAACGCTGTAACAAGCTTTTCCGTCTGTGTGGCAGGGGATTACTGAAGCAAAACCCTCTCCCTCCTCAGCCATCTGCAGGGAGAGGGAGGGAAAGGGCTGGGAAGGGAGAAAGAAAGGAGAAGAAAGCAAGAGGGAGGGTGGAGAGAAGGGCTCTGTGGAGAACCCGGGAGAGAAAGGAGGCATTTGCCTGAAGGGCTATTGTCTTGTCTGTGTGCGTTGCTTTGGATTCTTCTTTCGCCAGTGTTCCCTTTGTTGAGATTTGGGCTGTTTTGTCCTGTGTGCAGTTTGAAGTCTTTCCAGCTTAATGTCTTTGAACAGCCAAGGTCACTCTAATCTAGCTCAGGATTCCGCATTCTGCCGAGTAGCTTTGACAGGCGCTTGGGATGTTTTCGTGACACTTTTGGTCACAGTCTCGTCTGCTGCTTTTGCTGGATGTAGATCACTTGGAGTTTAATCAAGAGCTTGTGTTTAGATAAGCATCTTCTCATTATTCTTAAGAAGCATTGCAGAACTGAGACGTTAATTTTGTACATGTTTTAATAGAACTGCTCTACTGTGTATGTATGTTGAATTTGTTTGAAGATTCACAGTGCATTCATACTATTTACACATGATTGCTATCTTTAATTTGTCTGTCGTCTCATTTTTATTACTTGTTTTAACTTTGGATTGGAGGGTGTATGCGTTTGCAAATGACAAGAAAGGCACTTGTGTAACACTAAATTAGAACTATAAAAGTCTATAGGAGTAACCATTAAATGAGTGTAACATTCGCCATTACCATTCAGGTTTTAAAAAGATGTTCAATATAAAGTTGGGTTCAAAGGTCTGAGACCTCTAGTATGAATACTTCTGTTTTGTATTTGTCTTATTTAAAATTCCATATATATATGCAAACATTTTTAATATTTAATATTTGTATTTTATAGTTTTTTGCCCATTTTTTGTATCTGGTCACAGTTTTGCTTTAATGACTGCAACATAAACTCCTGATGAACCTAATGATCATGTTATCCTGCATTAATTTAGAATGATCCAAACAACATCTGACCTGTAGTTCATATGATCAACACAGTCAAGAATAAATATTTTTTGTTCATTTTAGATCATAAAGTGTTTTTGTTTCCCATTTTTCCATTTTGAAATACATTTTTGAATCCCATATTTTTTGGATACATAACAGTAATCAAGCATTAATAGTTTTACAGTTACATTTATGCATTTGGCATTTGCTTTAATCTAGCTTTTTACATTGCTTATATTTTTTCATGCATTTTTTCATCTGTTCATACATTCCATGGAATCAAACCCATGACCTTGCGATGTTTTTGATTGCATGTTTCTATTGCCCAATAAAGATGAGAGCTGTAAGGACACACTTTGTGCTGGTTATCCTAGAATGTAAGTGATTGTTTACATTCTACATATTCAATACTTTGATTCTTTGCACCTGTGGCTTACCATATTGTATGTGTGTGTTCAAAAGCACAATGAAGTCATGTTGAAGGACACTGGGCCTCAGTCTATCACCATGCATTCCATCTGTGTGTGTGTGTGTGTGTGTGTGTGTGTCTTCTCCCTACGCTCCACTGCATTATCATAAAGAGTGATTTGGAAATGATAGATGCAAATGGCTCTCTTCTATCATTAACAGCCTTCTCTTCTCTCTCTTTCTCTCTCTCGACGGCCACAGGCAGTGATTAAAGCTGTCATCTACAGCTACTCATTAAAAGAAAACAGCTATAGAGGATGGAGAGAGAGGAGGCCAGAGGGAGAGAAGATGATGCTGGATAGAGAGACAAACTCTGATTTTCCTTGAAAAACATAAATCAATAGAGAGTGGAAAAAGGGAAATTAGTCAGAGTTTTACACTACTCCTATATATATACTTATGAGCCAAAATATTATGGCCAGTCACAGGTATACCCCAATATCATTGATCGTCTCCTTACAAGGCCATATATTAAGGTCTAGGTAGATGAGATGGTCAGAAAACAATCAGTTCTCATAATCAACGTGTTAGATGCAGGAGAAATGGGCAGAAACTTTGACAAGGGCCAAATTGTTAGGGCAAGGCGACTGGGTAAGAGTATCTCTGAAACGGCAAGGCTTGTGAGTTGCTCCCGGTCAGCAGTGGTGAGAATTTACCAACATTGGTTCGAGGAGGGACAAACCACAAACCGGCGACAGGGTGTTGGGCGCCCAAGGCTCATCAATGCACAAGGGCAACAAAGGCTATCCCATATAGTCCAAGCCAACAGGAGGTCTACTGTGGCAAAAGTCACAGAAAAGTTTAATGATGGTTATGCGAGGAATGTGTCCCACTTTTACACACTGTGTATGGGGCTGTGTAGCCGCAGACCAATCAGAGTGCCTATGATGACCCCTGTCCACCATCGAAAACACCTACAATGGGCACACAATTGAACTGGACCTCGTGAACTGGACCTTGGAGTAGAGGTAGAAGATCGCCTGTTTTGTTTTATATCACATGGACGGGCGTGAACATGTGCTCTGTTTACCTGGGAAAGTGATGGTACCAGGATGCACTGTGAGACAATGCCAAGCTGGTGGAGGGAGTAGATGTTCTGGGCAATGTTCTGCTGGGAAACCCTGGGTCCGGCCATTCGTTTGGATGTAAATTTGACACATGCCACCTACCTAAACATTGTTACAGACCAGGTAGACCCCTTCATGACAACGGTGATCCAAGTGACCTCTTTCAGAAGGATAATGCACTGTGCCACACTGTACACATTGTTCAGGAATGGTTTGAGGAACATGATGAAATGTTCAAGGTGTTGCCAAGTTTTTTTTTTTTAGCTTGTAGGCATCTGAAATCTGAGGTGATTTGAGCAATCAGATGCCTCTTGGAGGACGTTTAAACTTGATCTCTTAGTGATGGGATAACATGAAAGTGAGCAAGTGTAAATATCCTCAGAGACAGGGAAGTATCTGATTCATGGATACACAATGGACCTCTCAAGAACATGTTTCTTTCCCGTTCTCTTTGCATTTCTCCTTTAAGACTCATCAGCTGGTTTCCTTGGAGCAGTGATCCCTCCCTGAGCCGCATCTCTTGCGTGATACATTAGAAGCAATTAGCCACCAGATGAAAGCACTTTAATTACTAGCCGCAGGCAAACATGCACAAATATTTGATGGGAAATTACTGGTGATTTAAAAGCTCTTTTCTCTCTCCCTCGCTGTCTGTCTCTCTCTCTCTCTCTTTCTCTCTGTCAGCAGCTGAGCTGAACTGCTGTGATAGAAGAGCTCACAGCTGTGAGAGTCTGAGTTCAGAGATCAGGGTTTCTCTCGCTCGTATGCTTTAACTCTGCTGGTACTAGTGACTGAAACAACTCGCTCCGGTTTAGTTCATGGCACAAAGCCCAAAATTGAAATCATCTCTGATTGTGAACCCCTGGGTACTATTACCTAAACAGAATTTTTAAAAGACTGATGTAAATTCAATTTGCTCTCTTTATCATCAGCTCTACTAAACAGTTCTATTAAACATCTTAGGGACTAGTTAACAGTATCACTTAGCAACTATCAATAAAGGTTTTTTTTTTTGGTTTTTTTTCACGTAGTGGATTTTCTAACAACTTTTTTATTCAGTGGGTGGAAATTGAGAAGCTTGTCTCAGATTTTTTAAGTTCAAAACTCCATATGGCGACACATATGTGGAGTATGCCACTCATTAAGCCAGCAAAATGAATGTATTTGGGACAAAATCATGATGTTGTCGTCTTCAGGTTTTGGTTACAGGTACAGTTGTACAAGAAATGTCTTTTATATGATGCTATTTTATATATATATTTATATATATATAGCGTATTCTATAGTTTATTAATACTAATGAAGTTCTAATAAAAAAAAGAAATATTCATATAATGTATCATTTTAATGTCATTTAATTTGTTTGTTTTAATATATTTAGTTATATAGTTATATTTATATAAAATTTGAATGTATATATAATGCAAAACATTTCATTGCCAGTAAGAAAAATGTGTGGCTAGCCTTTGGTACAAAGACTTGACCAAAAAAAAGTCAACCTTTTGGACCCTGTTTTACGTTTGTTTGTACTGTATGTATGTGTATATTACATGCCTAAGACATAACAAGACGCTAAATGCCATGTTCATGGCTCTTGTGAGATTCGGTCTAATATAAATCTCAATCCTGTGTTTATTGCCGATTAAAGAAACCTTTATTTTATAGCAAGTGTTGCAGTAATTGGCTTTTTCTCCAAAGTATTTTTTATCATACATGCACATTTTGAAGAGGAGGCTGCTATGGTATTTTCTGTTGGGGCTTAATGGTGCAATTAATTCCCCTCCATCTGTTCCAGAGACTTTTAAAGAAAATGGATTTTTTTTTTTTTTTTTTTTTTTTTGCTTGTGCAGTTCTGTAAACGGGCTCTAATGAAGGAGATAGTCTATATCCTTGCCCGTCTCAGGGGCTCGATGTGGAAAGTTAGTTTGGAGGTGCAGAAGACTGCCAAGCTGGGCCTGCCTGCAATCCCTGCTGTGAATGTATGTGTGCATGTGTGTGTTTGAAGGTCAGTCCACACACACACACACACATCTGTCCACAGACACCACATTTAGAAGGATTAGCCCTGTTTATTAATGGCAGTGTAATTGGTGCCCGGGACGGGGTGTGTGTCGGAGCCCAGAGAGCAGTGGCTCTCATCATTACTCTCTCCCTGCTCCCATCTCTCTGTCTGGCTGTTCCTGCCTCCCTCATTACTCCAAAAGAACGATGGATAGCTTGGGGGCACACTCATCTCCCTAGGAGGGAAGGAAAGGTTGATCAGGTCATTATGGCTTCAGCTCCCATCATGCCTTGCAGTTCGCCTCAGAGATAAATGAGCAGATTAGCATTAGCTTTTAGCTCCAGACAACCGAGTATTAGCATAGCCACAGAGTTTGCACTGACGTGATTGGACGGGAGGCATGTAAATTAGCATGTTCAGAGCAACCGTGAAAATGTGATTGGCCGGGAGGAAGAGTTGAGCCTCCTAATTAACACTTCTTTGGTGTTATCAGTCCCTGGCATTAGTGCAGGGTTTTAGCCTTGAGTTAGTAACGCTCTCTCTTTTTGTTCTTGTTGGCTTATGTTCCCAAGACAATCCCAGTCTCATGAAATCAGCTTCTGCAATCTCTCTACTTTGGTCATCACTGTGTATTTGATCCTTGCCTCTGTCTGAATAAAAGATGGCTGATCTTGGATCAGGCTCTGCATGCCTTTCACTGATCAAAAACCCTGCGCCTTATTTAAACAAACTGAATCAGAACCAGTTAGTAATTTGAAGAACATGATTAGCGAATAGAATACTGCCCTTAGGCCTTAGCTGATTTCTGTGTGTTTAATGCCTTTAGAGCAGAATCTGGCTTAGTGCAAAAACAGTGTAAATCCCTGTTTAAAAACTCACCGCCGGAGGAGCAGAGTCCTCACTCTGCTCTGTATGATAAGAGCTTTTCATACAGTTTGTCTCACAAAAGGGTTTATTGCTTAAAAAAGAGCAATATAAAACCTCAGAAGCTTAAAAATATTTAGTTCCAGGTTAATATGCATAAGTCTTGAGATTCAAAATGTTGTTATATTGCATATATGCAATTCACTTTAGCAGATGAAAATATAATAATATACCATATTATATTATATTGCATACGATCATAAAAAAAAGCTTTTTATCTTATATGGCCAGTAGTGCCACTTAGTCGTGACCAGAATATCATCCCAAAACTTCCTAGCAGCCACATGGTACACTAACGACCACTCAGGTCTAACAAACACCTCATCAACAGCATAGAAACACCTTGGCAACCAGTCACAACACTTCAGCATCAGTGATGCTGAGCCCTTGGGTAATTTTGTTCAAAATATATATATATATATATATATATACACAGTGCTGGTCAGAATTATTTGCCCCCTTGGTAAATATGATCAAAGATGGCTGTAAAAAATTAATCTGCATTGTTTATCCTTTGGATATTTTATTAAAAAATAAAATAAAATAAAAACACTTTTATTGAATTAAGAGAATTGAAAGTTGGGGGGAAATCACATTATGAAATAAATGTTTTTCTCCAAAACACATTGGGAACAATTATCTGGCCCCTTTTATTAAATACCTTTTGCAACCTCCTTTTTCCAAGATAACAGCTCTTGAGTTTTCTCCTATAATGCCTGATGAGTTTTGAGAACACCTGACAAGAGATCAGAGACCATTCCTCCATACAGAATCTCTCCAGATCCTTCAGATTCCCAGATCCATGTTGGCGCTTCTTCTCTTCAGTTCACTCCACTCCTTTTCTATAGGGTTCAGGTCTGGGGACTGGGATGGCCATTGCAAATGCTTGGTTTTGTGCTCAGTGACCCATTTTTGTTTTGATTTTGATGTTTGTTTTTGGATCACTGTCCTGTTGGAAGATCCAAACACAGCCCATTATAAGATTTCTAGCACAGGCTGTCAGGTTTTGATTTTTTATCTGTTGCTATTTGATCTAATCCATGATATCATGTATCTGAACAAGATGTCCAGGACCTCTGGCAGAAAATTAGGCCCACAACATTAAAGATACAGCAGAGTATTTCATTTTACACATGGGGTACTTTTTTTTTTTTACTCATATTTTTTTTTATCTGTCCATTAACAATGCAGATTTATTTTTTACAGCCATCTTTGGTCATATTTACCAATGGGGCAAATAATTCTGACCAGCACTATATACTGTGTGTGTGTGTGTGTGTGTGTGTATATATATATATATATATTAGGTTTTGAGAGTATTATAGAAAATAGACAGGAAAAGTCTTTACCTGTAGCCTCAATTCCCTCACACCCAACCTCATCCCCTCCCCCCCACCCCCCACCCCCCCTTGTTTTTTTTTCCTCCCGTCATTTCCAGCAAAGTATAGTATTGAGAATCCAGCTGTTAGTGATTAGAGATCCACATCATGCTCAGAGATTCTGTCGACTGTTTACATTTGATTAGCAATTACACTCGTTCCCCACAGCAGAAAAAAAACAGCCGTGATGGGGGTCGGACAGAGAAAGAGCATGTTCCTTATGTGTTTCCATTAGGGCTGGGCTCTGCCAGGGCGTCCTAGGTTTCTCCGGTTCACCTCCAGCCGGTCATGAGTTTGCATCTAATTGGACCCAGTCGGGCCAGCTGGTTCTGTTTTGTTCCGCAGGGAAAATAAATGTTTTGTTTCTCTGTTTTGGGGCTTTCTCATTAGATACTTATAAAACAGGACTTTGAAGATTAAAAAGCAGTGCTCGCAGAGCCAGCCAGTCAAAAAAAGAGCGAGACATTCTGAGTTCACTGTGCACATCTTTTTCAAATACAGTTTGTCTCTCAATTACATCGCACAGCTTTACTGTGGCATTGTGGAGGATTAGTTCAAGAGTTCAGCATCTTTCATTGATTAAGCCGGCCCCTTGGGGGGATATCATCGCACGTCACACTCCTGTTCGTGGTTAGGGCGGGAACCGCAGCTTGCACAAACTAGTTCAACTGTGTGCTGGTGCGATCTTTGCTGCTGTCATGGATGTTTTAGGTTGGCTAGCCTTGCACAGCCAACTTGAAGTTGTGCAAGTTTGTACTTCGTGTTGTGGTTTTACGTTCCAGTGCCAGAGAAAGACCACTGTAGACATTCAATTCAGCAATCATAATGAAAAGCACTCATACCCCTGATGAAAACATGATGGTTCATGGTCACCCGGTCTGGCCAAGCTGGTTAGGTTGGTCTATTTTGATGGTTTTACTGGGGTTTTGGACACTGGCTAGGTTCCCATTTCAAAAGCAGTTGTTAATAGTATTTTCATGGGCTTTTAAAAATCTTAAGACTCCTGTATTCTGTTCCAAAATATGTTTTGCTTGATCCAGCTGTTTTTAAAGTATATAAATAACACACAGTAGTTTTTTAATATAATTATTAAAATGTTCATTCATAAAGACATATCGTTTGTTTGGTTCTTGAATGAATCAACATTTTTGAACAATTTGATTCAGTTTAGTGAATGACATTTATAAGACAGTGACTGCATCCAAATATGCATACTTCTCTACTGGGGTAAAACGGTATGTCCGAATTCACGTTATTCATAAAACATGCATAAAATTAGAGAGTCTGAAGTGCTCCTCCAATGGACACTTTACTTTCCCATGAGACCAGGGGAGAGGAGTGAATGCGCCGTAACTGATGCTGTAAAAGCCCATTCACTCCAAGGATGATAACTGTAACAATAACGATAGTTCACACTATAACTACAACGATAACGGCACAGAGATGAGATATCATTGTAATCACTTTCAGAATGATTTTTCCAGTTGATGAACGATAAAAACATTGACAGCCAATCAAAATCCATCCTTGCTTAAAGAGCTCGAGCATTTAAAGCGGCAGACGTGCTTAGAACAAACAGAATGATATCATGCATTGTTGTGATAACATAGTTATCACTATAGTTATCGTTCTTATTGTGAACAGGCCTTTAGTCACATGACAATGACAGCATGACGAATTTGGTACGTCCGGATTACTATCATACTATATAGAACATAAACTATTTTTTGTTTGTTTTTGTTGTTGTTGTTGTTTTTTAAAGGACAAGTTCGGTATTTTACACTTAAAGCCCTGTTTACAGATCGTATCTGATGAAATAGAACGGTTAAGATAAAAATTTGGACACATGCTCCTGTCCCGAGAATTTTAGGTTTATTTCGCTTTTGTGGACCTATTTTGCCAAACGCGTCACACCCGTGATTCTTCCGTTGAGAGCTTGAATAATAGACACTCCAGCCCAGTTGGTGGCAGTTGGGAGCGAAATAAACCTAAAATTCTCGGGACAGGAGCATGTGTCCAAATTTTAATCTTAACCGTTCTATTTCATCAGATACGATCTGTAAACAGGGCTTTAAGTGTAAAATACCGAACTTGTCCTTTAAATGGTTGCAAAGTAATTACTTTTTCAAAAGTAAAAGTAACTTTAAAACTTTAATCTTTAAATATGTGGTTTAATTTTGTACTTTCTCCTCAACAAAAATGTTAATGAAGTATATGACGATGAAATATTGACTAAATTTAATGGGTAACACTTTACAGTAAGGTTTCATTAGTTAACTACTTGGTTAACAAGAATTAAGAATGAACAATACTTCTACAGCATTTATTAATCTTATTTAATGTTAATTTCAACATTTACTAAAACATTTTTCAAATCAAAAGTTGCATTTGTAAACTTTAGTTAATGCACTGTGAACTAACATGAACAAACAATGAACGACTGTATTTTTATCAACTAACATTATTGAAGATTAATAAATACAGTAATAAATATATTTCTCATTGTGAGTTTGTGTTAGTTAATACATGAACTAATGTTAACCAATGAGACCTTATTGTAAAGCGTTACCATTTAAAGGATATTTTTGTCAAAATACAACAGCTGTGTTATACTGCTGTTATACTTTACTTAAGGTAGCATTTTATAAGAAAACTTAACAGCCTGAATATTTTTGAAGGCCAAACCATGCAATGAATATCTTTTAAAATGTGTTTACAATCACTCTCTCACATCCTAGCAGATGAAAGTGTGCAGTGGGTATCGTTTCCTACACCAGCGATGTGCTGTTCTGCTTGAGAGAGACAAAGTGTGTGTGTGTGTGTGTGTGTGTGTGTGTGTGTGTGTGTGTGTGTGTGTGTGTGTGTGTGTGTGTGTGTGTGTGTGTGTGTGTGTGTGTGTGTGTGTGTGTGTGTGTGTGTGTGTGTGTGCGTGTGCGTGTGTGTGTGTGTTTGAGAGGGGGAAAAGAGGCAGAAACCACACACCAGAAGTAATAGTGTGTGTGACTACAGGCCAGAATCTAATAGCGAGGCTGCTATCATGCTGAGCAGCAGGTGTTATTGGCCTCTCTTCCCGATTGCCGTGCCCTCTTGCACCCCGGACGACTGCTGACCGTAGGGGGTTCAGAAGAGCCAAACACTGGGTCAGCCAGCATAGCAGGCTCGGGTGAGAGGCCAAACATATGCCTGAAGAGAAAAAGAGGAGGGAGGGGAGGGATGGGGGGGGGTCTGTTTGAACAGAAACAGCTTGAGATGCCCCCATCTTCTTTTTGCTTTGGATTGGTGTTCTTGTTCCGTTCCAAATAATAGATCTCTCTCTAAGCCGGCAGCTTGACGACAGGCGCTGTTGCTTTGATTTAGGGCTTGTTTTTCTGCAGCGAAACTTTGCGCCTCTCAGGGAAGATGTTTGATGAATGCGGTGCGATTTATTTGTTCTTTTTATTTGATGTGAAAGAGTAAAAGAGAAAACACCCGCCTTTTCTCTGAAACATCTTTCAACCTTACAGATTCGAATCCTGTTGCCATGGATATATGATGGAATATAAGGAAAAATGGCATTAATGAATAGGCCATTCTGTGAGGGTATATGATCGTGTACACAAGATGTTTTTCAAAGTGCACTGCTTATTTCAATTAAGACGAGTTGAAATCAGTATCCCATCGCATTCTTTTTTTTTTTCCCTAAGGGCAGTGCGTCTGATGAGTGTATAAACTTATGCTACGGCAGGTCCTGGAGAAAAAAACAGCTCTTTTACCATGATTTTTACATGTCTTGTCACTATAAATGTCAGGGTTGAGCACATTAAGCAGCTCATGACTCAAGATTTACATTTTCCACTTTGTCTGACACGTCTTACATCATCAAGACTGTTGTTGTTCCTAACCGTGGCTTTGATGCTCTTTAATTAGTCTTTCTCAGAGCGAGATGTCTTCAGAGAGATACAGAGACATGCGGGGAGACGTTGCGTCATCATGAACTGTCCTGTAATTGGTTTTGTAACAAATAACTTCCTATTTTAATCAAGCCTCACGACAGGCAGGCAGAGTTCTAGCATCTCTGCTTCTGTCAAAACGTCAGCGGCGTCTCGGAATAGAAAGCAACATGCAGGACGGTCTGTATTGTGTACAAACACGGGGAGCAATGCTCAGAGAAACAGCTCTGTCAGGCAGATGATGCCAACAAACAGAGACGACACCTGCCTCTGTGCTTGCTTGCGTGTTGTTGAAGCTGAAGTGTTAGAAGTAAATAGACTTTAACGTTAAGATCACTGATGTTTGCTGACAAATACAACAGATGGACTCTATAGCATGACGCATTCAAAAAGATTGCATTTTTCTTCAGAATAAATATTTAAGAGGCTAGTTAGCTTACAAATATTTTTCTACCCCCTTTTTAAATGTGATACCTTTTAGGATGGATGGATGAATACATAGTTCTGAATAAAGAAGAAAATAATCTTTTAGTAGCATAAAATGAAGTAGCGTTCATTTGCTAAATATGTACTATTACTTTAAAATACAAAATGCAATAAAATATACAAAAATAATACAAATATTTAGCAAAAAAAATGCATTGCTGTATGGTTATATATAAGCATGCTTTAATTTAATTTCCAAATTTCCGATATCACAGAAATAACTGTATTGCTAGAGCAATATTTCTGTGATATAAAATGACACCTTCTGTAATATAATATTTTGGCTGTACCACCCAGTCATAAAGCACAGTCAGGAATTGAAGCAGTCAAAGTAAGTCTTGTATGTGTGTGTTCTCCGGTCTAATACACTCAACTCAGTTGAAAAGCTCAGAGGTGTCAGAATGTCTGACCTCCCTCTACGTTTTGACTGAGTGACATTTCCCATGATGGTTCTGCGGTCAGAGGCACGCCACCAGCAAAACAAAGGCTAGTGCAGGGCTGGGGGGAGTGTGTGTGTGTGTGTGTGTGTGTGTGTGTGTGTGTGTGTGTGTGTGTGTGTGTGTGTGTGTGTGTGTGTGTGTGTGTGTGTGTGTGTGTGTGTGTGTGTGTGTGTGTGTGTGTGTGTGTGTGTGTGTGTGTCCTGCGTCTTACTGTGTTACTCTGACCATGTGTGACAGGTTGACAGTCTGTGACATTTGATGTGATCTGGTCTCCTGGTATTTTCTGAGGCTCAGGTTGTACATTGTGTCCCTCAGACATGCTGGTCACCTGAGGGCAACTTCTTTTAATTTACCTATTTAGCACTGAAGCATCATGCTGCTCTCTGTATGAATATGTAATATGGTGATTCAGGGTTGAACTAGCCTAGTTAACGTTTCAAAATCATTTTCAAATATGTTTTCAAAAATATTTTCATTTTGGAATTTGCTGTTTCCATATTTTCATAACCCGCATTTTTTAATGCTTTTAATAATCTTGACAAAATAGGGCTATTATCAGTTAACTATGGAAGCTGGTTTTCGCCACGGAATAAAAAATGTAAAAGATAATTGCAACTTTTTATCTCACAATTTGAATTTTTTCTCACAATTCTGAATTTTTCTTGCAGTTCTGACTTTTTCTCGCAATTGCAATTTAACACACAGGGCTCTATCTTGCACTCAGCGCAATTGACTATGTACACCGACGCATGTATCATTCCTAATTTGCACCCGCGCACAGCGGACTTTTCCCTCCACAGACACACGTCGGTTAACTAAGAAATACACTTGCGCTCCCCGGGGCGGTTCAGCGCAAAGAGGAGGCGTGTTCCGGCGCAAACGTTCCTTCATGCTATTTTGCAGGTTTAGAAAACAATTTCGCCACTAACCGAAAAAATCTAGTTTAAAGTCAGTGGCGCGTTGCGCATGTTATTCATATGCTATTTCAAGGGCGCATGCTTGGCCATAATCAATGTAGCGTGTGCACAACGCGCATGCACTTTGATTCTCTCATCTACACAGAAGCAGCAGTTTTCATTTTTGCAAATCATGCATTATTACGATAGATAGATAGATAGATTAGATAGATAGATAGATAGATAGATAGATAGATAGATAGATAGATAGATAGATAGATAGATAGATAGTTTATTATAAAAGCATACATCTAGCTTACACATTTACCCAAATTATCATACGCCTGTTTAACCGAAGTTAATTTGGGTGTGTTTCTCCATCCCTAATGTCACTTCTCTGTGTTTTACGGCCCTGACGAGAACGTCGGTCTTCTCTGCTGTGAACCGCTCCTGGCGCGCGCCTGGCAAATCCGCTGTTATAATAGGAATCCGCTATAGAACAAGTGCGCCTGCTCTTAAAGGGAAAGTGAGATGTCGCTCTGATTGGTTTATTTCACGTTACGCCCAAACCACACCTATGAGTAATGAAGCTACTTCAGACCAACCCATTTTAGATTTGCGTCGGGCGCAAGAGTTATTTATCCCGCCGGTATAATAGCAACAGCGCCCAAGATCCGCCCACAAAGTTACTTGCGTTTCGCGCTTGATACTTGCGTTTCAGATCGTTAAAATAGGGCCCACAATTTTCTCAGAATTGTGAGGGATGAACTCACAATTAACTTTTTTATTCAGTGGCTGAAACAAGCTTTTTTTTAACATTTCTCATTTTGTTTAGTTTAAGTTGAGGTTCTAAAATAGCTCTAATTAAATGATAAAACTTAATTTAATAAATATTTATAATTTTTTTAATCTTTTTAAACAATTGATTAACATGATTTTACTTTAGCAGGCTGTCTTTTTTGCTTTGAACATTAAGGGCCCTATCTTGCACCCAGCACAATTGACTTTGTACACCGACGCATGTATCATTCCTATTTTGCACCCAACGCATAGCGGACTTTTCCCTCCACAGACGCACGTCGGTAAATTAGGGAATGAACTTGCGCTCCCGGGGGCGGTTAGGTTAGCGAAAAGAGGAGGCTTGTTTCCGGCGCAAACGTTCCCTGGTGCTATTTTGCAGGTTCAGAAAACAATTCTGCCACAGACCAGGTAAAACCTAGTCTAAAGTCAGTGGCGCCTTATTCAGATGCTATTTTAAGGGCGCATGCTTGGCCATAATGTAGCGTGTGCACAATGTGCATACACTTTGCTTCTCTCATCTACACAGACGCAGGCAGCAGTTTCTATTTATTTTCACAAGACTCATTTATCCGGCCGGTATAATAGCAACAGCGCCCGAGATCCGCCCACAAAGTTACTTGCGTTTCACGTTTGATACTTGCATTTCAGATCGTTAAAATAGGGCTCTAAAACTCTACTTAGAATGTGAACACTAGAAATGTTGAAATATGGAGGAAATGAAGGTGTTTGATTTTATCATATATCATATAGAATACGTCTGAGCACACAAACATCAACTCTTGACAGAGGTCGGCAGAAAGCGCTCAGGTCTCAACAAGCTCCTAAAATGTTGTGAAGCAGGCTGACACCTTGCCTCATAATGCAGTCAGTGTATTCTCCGGAGAACAATTCTCTCTGATCCAGGGAGCGCGCCAGTGCCGAGCAATCTCTCCCCAACATCCCTGCAACACTTAATTAACTGTTAGCACAGTTTGCACATGGCGGAGAGGAAGATGTCACAGATCATCAAGTCTCTAGGTGCAGTTACAGCAATTAAGGGCCTTATCGCACCTTCTCTTGCTTTCTCTCTCACTTTATCTCTCTGCACTCATTTGGTTCACTTCCAGCTCGTTTTTAAGAGCCCAGTATGCTAATCAAATCATTTCTACTATGCAATTCCACATTGTTATTTAAAGTCTTAATAATGCAACTCTACACCTTGACACACACACAAACTCATATTCACACCTTACACACCACTTCTTCGAAATCAGAGAATACACTGGTGTTTTGTGCTTTAACATGTTGTCGCCAATTAATCATTTATTAGAGAATGACTTACTCTTTATCTCTCTCTGTTCCTATTCTGGTCTCTCTCTTATAGATAGAACTGTTTACTTGCAATATATGTGTGTGTGTGTGTGTGTGTGTGTGTGTGTGTGTGTGTGTGTGTGTGTGTGTGTGTGTGTGTGTGTGTGTGTGTGTGTGTATACATACAGGATGGATGGATGGATGGATGGATCAATCTTTCACTCTTCAGAACTGATTCACAGAAAGTCATAATGCTGTTTTGTCAATCATATATGTTATATTGCCCAGCCCTAGTACTAACAGATGTAGAAAGTACCATTTTAAAGTATTTTTCTTTTAATTTCGGCATGGGCTTCAGCTACAGTCACCTTGCTTTCTCAATGATCTAATTGAAGTCATGCGGTTTCCTTTCCTTCCAAACGTTCATTAATTTACTTTTTCTCCAGCCCCCAGTTCTTTTTTTCCTCTATTGGTGGAGCTCACCAGTGGGGTGCTTAATGCACTTGGCCCTGAAGTGAGCTGAAGTGAAGTGTGCATGATGGTCCTCGAGTGTTGCCTGTTGAATACACACCCTCTTGACTATAGGAACACACAGCTCTCATTCGCTCTCCCCCTCTCTCTCCTAGGCAGGATGCTCTATTTAACTTTCTCTTTAACATCTAGAACAGATACGGTTTTGAAATACCACACTGTGCATAAATTTAGTAGCAAAATTACCAGTTTTCCTTATGTCTTGACCGCTGAGGTTTTGGAAGCGCTTTATTTGAAGCCTGTGTTTGCAATATAGTTCTATAGTGAAAATGTAATATATTATAATGTGCTATTAAAATGTGAATTTAATCCCAAATTAATATTGCAATAGTATTAATTTAGTTGGTAAGTGGTAATTTAATTTAATAATATATTCTCAATGTATTGAAATTCATAATGAATACCAATATAATGCATGTGCATTTAATTTATATATACATGCGATAAATTCAAAATCCTTAACGCGTTAAAATAATTGTACGCAAAACCAAATAAATTACTAAAGCAATAAAAAAAACGTATTGAAATTGAGTCATTAATGTAATTTGCGTCATGCAGTTATATGATCTCAGAAGTCGAGCGCATTACTATGGCACAAGCACCTGTAACCCTGGCTGGAAATTTCTATTCAAACCCTTTAACACGATTTTGCTTCTCTGTTTGCAATCAGATCATTTTAAGACGCTAAACTCCAGGAAATTTTTCAGTTCAATGATCCAGTAAGCAAATTCATTGAAACAATCAGTCCATAACAACGTTAAAAAAAAACAGGCTGATTGCATTAGAGATGGCAGAGAGAATAGAGACTCGCTTTGCGTTTTCAGTGAATTATTCATTCCAGTGTGTTTTTCGCTTTAAAACACAAGCTCTGTCTAATTCTGGATAAAACAAAACAGTGTCTTGCTAGTAAAGTTTTGATGGATGCAGTTTGTAATCAAGGTAAAGGCGATTGCGGTGATGTACAGGGGTCGTAAAGTAAGCACGCGTGAGTCCGTTATATTGATGCACAAATATCAATATTGTGGTCCTGTTTGGTATCGCAACTTGACTTAATGTAAGCAATATCTTTGCCGTTGCACTGTACAGATACTGTACACTGTACATTTTGAAAAGTTTGTTTCTGTTATGTTTTTTTTGGTTGTTGTTGTTGTTGTTTTTTCATGGGTGCTTTGGTGTGGATAAAATTATGAATTAAATGGACTCCTTATATCATTTGGTTATTTGGTATCCTTTTGGAGTCTCCAACTGTCCTTTTTTTAAAAGACACCTACATTTACCTTGAAAAAAGCTTGCAGAAAATACATTGTTGTGAGAGTCACCCTTCAGTCTGATGGATTACTTTGCTGGATATAGCAAATGATGACAAAATAAATGTGTTAAACTATTTAAACGTTGAATGCTTAATTTCACGATAACGTATTTTTTTTAATCTATTGACAGCCCTAATATACTGTATATCTTATATTAGTATAGTCAAAATCTGCTAAGGGGTAGAATTGGAAATGGTTTTAAAAACTGATTTTTCACTATTATTGACAAAAGGATCTGCATTTGCATGGTTTAAAACAAACAAACTTGTTACAAACTTTGTGCAACAAAATCACTCTTTTCCGGGTAAAAAAAAATGAACTTGACTTTCAAAAGTCAACGAATTTGCGACAGCTGAATGTACCATTTTTGACAAGCCAAACATGTTAGTCTCTGAGTAACATGTTATTTATTTAAGCCACTTTATTCCTTCAAATAAGTACAGTGAACTACAGAAGAACATTTCAAACGTCTTTTCAGCACGTTTTATAATTACACAAAAATCAATCATAGTTCACCCCTCACGCACGTTATCACGTCCGTCAAAAACTTTTTCAATTGACATCATTAGCCGGGTTTCCATTACAGATTTTCTAAATGTTGATAACTTTTGTTATCTATAATTGTTAAAAACTATTGTGAAATGACTGTGTTTCCATTAATCGATGTTATGCAACTAAAACATAATTGTTTCCTCTCGCGATAAGTCGTTCCAAAACTCATGGCACCGGATGTAGTAGGTTTAAGTATATCGCAGCCACCGCACTAGCCATTATTTTTAATCGAAGGAGACGTACTGTAGGCGTGTTATCCAAGCATTAATGGTAAGGAAAGCCCCTTATACTTGGGAGCTGCACATATGAGGTGTTTCTGGGTGTTTCTCCCTACTATCTGCTTCGAGGTCTTGATAAATTGTGGCATTTTTTTGTTGTTGCTTAGAATCCAGTATTCCCGTATTTCTTTTGTCTTTTATGAGTTTAATGAAGAACTCTGTCTCGTCTTCTGTCCAAACATACTGCGCCATCTTTAAAGAACGATCTAATTTTACGTACGCCAGGTGAACATTGCAGTTTTGCAAAATATTCCTTTTTCAAATTGCCTGAAAACCACCTCATGCAAGCGTAAAAACTTTTAGTGAAATTGATGCATATATATGTATTGTATCTGCCCAAACTAGGAAGGGCCGAGTCAGGTTATAAACTGTGTTTTGCTGTCTTTATCTGCCTCACTCGTACTGGCCTGAAGCCTGATGCTTAGCACTGACAAGGCTGCAGGTTGACCCCTGACCCCTGCCCTGTGCTTGTCTCTCTGGTGTGTTCCTCTTTGTCAGGTGTTAAATGAGAACTCTACATCTGTTGGCCCTGACAGTGCGACCTGGTATCGATCCTCCCGACAGCCAGAGGAGCAGTGGGGGGTGGGCTATATACGGACTGGAGCAAGAGTAGATATTGCACAACAAAATGGAAGAGTAAAGAAATTAGATTTTTACACTTTCAAGAAAATACAACTGCTGTTGACTAATGCAAAAATCATTGTCACAATTCTGACTGTTCTAGGTTGTTGTTACTGCGTTACAAAGGTGTTCAAAAGAATTCTGGTCCTGAGATGGTGCTCAAGTCTTGTGCCAAAATTTAATACGTTGGGTTTGGTTCAAATAATAGTGATGCTTGCTTTAGCAAAGTTATACCATTCTATGCACCTGCTGTTTGTGTGTATTTGTATGTGACTAGGTCTTTTGTACATGATGACCCATCACAATGCCTCTCACTTCCTCTGAATGCCCTACAAGAGTGCTGTTAATTTACTCTTGAGGCCAGCAAGTGCTCTCTCATTTGCATAAACTTGATGGCGGAGAAATCAGTAAGCGTTACACGTTCACATTCTGCACACGGCCTACCAACCAGACAAATATTAACACATTAGATTCTGTTTTTTTTGTTTTTTTGTAGCCAAATCAAAACTAAGATGTTTGTTATACAGGTAGCATCAATCTTTGCACATGAAGGAATAACTTCATGCTGTGGAACACCTTTTGACTAAATCAGGGTTATTGTAGTTAACAAAAATTTAAACTATTAAAAAAAATTACGTTTTCGTCACTTGAAATAAAATAAATGGTAACTGAAATATAAATGAAATCTAAAAAAAAACTAGATATGTATATATACTGTGTGTGTATATATATATATATATATATATATATAAATTATTTATTTTTTTAGGTACACCTGTTCAACTGCTTGTTAATTCGAGGCATTTGCAATCGATAATTAGCACACAAAAAAATAGACAAATGTGAAAAATCCCTGGTGGATAATTTCTCAAAGTGTTGAAAGTGAGTGACTAGATTGGTGAATGGATGGATGGATGGATAGATGGATTGATTGTTTCAGCTCTATCAATCATTGGTCTGGTACCACAGTCACCTTCACATTTCCCTGAGCACCTCAACCAGACGCTCTACAGAAATAATAAGACCACAGAGAGGGGAGAGAAACGGAAGGAGGGAACACATTTCTTTCTCTTTCTCTCCCCATGGGTGCAGTGATTGATGTGCTGTGTTAGTAGTGTATTTCCCCCATGTCTCTCTCCCTCCATCTCTCTTTTCCTTTCTTGCTCTCGTTTTCCCAGATGAAGGTCTCATCAGACGTCTCTTCTAAGGCAAGTGGACAGGTTTCATTTTGCCTCCATTACAGAAGCCACAGGAGAATCATTCTGCTTCAAAGGCCTCTGATTGTGTAATCAGCCATTTGCTGGAATGCTTTGAGTAATCAGGGAACAATTGTATGCTGAGAAGGATTGAGCGTCTGTGTGTGTGTGTGAGTGCGTCCCTCTGTCTGTCTGTGTGCCCGTGACTTGGCCTGCTTCACGAGGGGTCGTTCGGATGTCAGTCAACCCTGAAGTATTTACAGCTGACCACCTGAAGCCTGAAATGTAACATTTGACCTCTCTCTCACACATGACCCCATGACAAAACAGCTGACAGACTGGAAGACAGGCCTACGGGCATGATACTTACTGTTAAAGAGAACAGATTTACAGATCCGACTTGACTACTGTATCAGGTGGTTGACTTGGTCCCCATTATTGGCGGTCTGCCTGAAATCTGCCTGTCATTCATATTGTTCTTGTTTGTTGTTATAGTAGAGCTTAATTTAACTACTTTTACCATTGCAATTTGAGTAAAAGTGCCATATATTTTCCTCCACAATCAGTATATATATATATATAATTAAATTTTTTTAAGATTCTGCTTATCTGTACTTATCTATTGCCACAGTTGGCTTGTTTACTGGATGATTTTATGGGATAGTTTACAAAAAAAATTAATGTTTTGGGCCTCTCTCACTTCCATTGTATGGACAAAAAAGCATTTCTCCTTTTGTGTTCCACATAAAAAGAAAATTCATGTAGGTTTGGAACAACATTTTATGGGCGATTAAATTATGACCGAATTTTTGGGACAGAACTATTAGTTTAAGACATTAAAGTGTCATGAAACGCAGATTTGGGGGTAACCTATTTTTAAAATATAACCCTATGACGAAAAACTCACAAAAATGTCATTAAAGACTACTAACAACTATCATGATCAAAACAAATACATTTTTATAAAAAATAAAAACATTTTAAATAACAAATCAGCATTATAACTTTGCAGCGCTGTTATATTTCTTTGTTTATTTTTATTTCGAACAACAAAAAAGATACTAATAAAATAAAATATATAAATACAATAAGTATGTTGCAAGTATTATAACAATAATTGCAATATGTTTGAAAAGGAGCAGGATGAAGCAGAAGCTGAAAGCTGTTAGAAGCTGTTATATGCAAAATGAGGAAAAACATTTAAAAGGTCTGATTATATTTATATTTATATTTTCATTATATTTACAAGCTCTACAATCTTTGTAGAAATTATACACATCAGTTTAACACAGAAAAAATAAAGGCATAGTTACTTTTTTGTCCATTCTTCTTTGAATTTTCCGTCTACTTCATTGTCTTCTGTGTATCAGAATAATTCATTGTGTCATCGCTTTCATGATCAGACGTACCGAAATGAACAGGCAGAGGTAAACGAACAGCGCTGAAATGAACAGCGTTCATTCTCATGAATAAATGCGGATAAAAGTTTAGAAACTGATGACATAAACGCGTACTATCCAGTCATGGCAGCCAATCATCACTCTAAATAAGCGCATATACCTCACTTTTCGAAATGGCTCAGAAAAACAAATTTTCCTTAATAATAAACTGGAGTGCTATAATTTTTTTCATTGATGTGTAACCTGTACATAATTATCTGATAACATCTCAGAAAAAGTGTTTTAGGGTTTCATGACACTTTAAAGGGATAGTTCACTTTGAAATTAATTTTTGGTATGTTTTAGCTTACCTCAAGGGCATCCAAGATGTAGGTGTCTTTTTTTCCGCAGTAGTTTCAATTTCGATATTTTTAGGTCAAACCGTTCTTGTCTGTCAGTCATATAATGCAGGTCGATGGTCACTGTCTCAAAGAGCATGCACAGAGTCCAAATTACTCAACATCGTAAGTACACATTGATGGCCTAAGACACGAAACGAGCGGTTTGTGTGAGAAAACGAACAGTATTTATATCGTTTTTACCTCTTATACACAGCCATGTCCAAGTGATCTGATCTGACGTGTACGCAGACTGGTGCATAGATATATACACACTAGATGTCGCCTTGTCTACGGCAGTTCATTGGAACGAATGTCTTTAAGGCGACATCTAGTGTATATATCTATGCACCAGTCTGCGTACACGTCAGATCAGATCACTTGGACATGGCTGTGTATAAGAGGTAAAAACGATATAAATACTGTTCGTTTTCTCACACAAACCGCTCGTTTCGTGTCTTAGGCCATCAATGTGTACTTACGATGGGGAATTGTTTAATTTGGACGACGGGGAATTGTTTTAATTTGGACTCTGTGCATGCTCTTTGAGACAGTGACCATCGACCTGCATTATATGACTGACAGACAAGAACGGTTTGACCTAAAAATATCAAAATTGAAACTACTGCGGAAAAAAAGACACCTACATCTTGGATGCCCTTGAGGTAAGCTAAAACATACCAAAATTTTATTTCAAAGTGAACTATCCCTTTAAGGTAAAATTTTTTATAAAGCTGCTTTGAAACAGCATAGATTGTGAAAAGCATTATGCAAATAAAAAGACTTGACTTACGAGGAAAGCAAAATACCAGCGCAATCCCATGAGTTTCATTAGCCAATGAGATCAGCCACAACAAGACAGCAAGATATTTCATTAGAAACCTGTACATGTCAGTTATAGTTTGTCATTTGTAGGAGATGCACTGGAGTCGGTCTAGTGTTGTAAACAATGTTATTTCCCAAAACACTCACACCTGCTGCACTCATGGGTAGTTTGTGTGCAAATATAATCCAGCAAAGGGGGATTCCCAGCATCGTGAGACACTTGTTCAGCATTTGTTCTATCAGTTTCAGAGGCAGTGATTGGGTAATTACTCTCCGTGGTGGGATAGTTTGTTTTGAGTGTTTTGTGAGTGAAGACGTATCGACACATGGGGAGAAATCGATGTTTCGGGTCTGAGGGTGAGACAGACACAGAGAGAGAGCATGTTCAATTCATGTCTCCACTCGTGTGAGCTTCTGTATCCCAGTGTTTTTGCATTTCACCAGCAGGCCTTGTGGATGAATTAGTAATGCTAAAAGAAACCGTGTTATCTTTTAAATGCAGTTCACGCCGCTCAGCCTGGTTAATATAGTTAGCTGCTCAATTTTTTATGGTTGTGCCAAGTGTAACCTTCGATTTAACAAGAGCTGTTAATCCTGGGAGCTCTAAATAGTCTTTTTGATGCGTTGGAACACAATGTTTGCTGCGTAACTTCTAAAAAATGCATCAGGAAAGGAGCGGGGGGAATCAGACACGGCCAAGTGAACAAAGCAACACCACGGAAAAGTGAGGAAAAAAATGGCAATGTTGTTTTGACACCACAGTTCCCACCGCAGGGCCCGTGAGGATACACAGCAGTGCTGCTGGGGAGAACAGACAGTGGCTCTGTGTGTGTAAGAGAGAATATGTGTGTGTGTATTATAGATACAGTATATATTTTTTTATATGCAGTAGAAAATTATTCTTAAGTTGATCTGTTAACATTTAAAAGTGTATTGTGATTATTCCATCAATGACTAGCAATGTTCCTTTTAAATTAAATAACATGATTTTTATTTTTTATTTTTAGTGAATCGATAACACAGTGCACGCAATAAAGTCTTGATTACTGAATGAGTCTATGACATACATCTATGTAGACCGATTGCCAAACGAATTACTCTCTTAGAGCCATGACAAAGTTAAGAGTTTTATTTTTTGTCTGGATATTAAGAGTGATTTTTGTATTTTAATATTTGTACTGTATATTTTTAATATTTAGAGTCTATTTTATGGCATTAGTCAATTTCATACATTATACAAATGTATGAATAACCTTGTTTTTTAATTAGGAGGAGGAAGAGGTTTGTTACTAGACAGTCTTTTGACCGTGAAATCAGTAAAATCTTATTTAATTTAAATCTTGATTGAGTGTAAATGATAAAGTTTGATTTTTGTTTTTGTAAGCAGACAAATGAAAAGTAAACTGTTACACTACAAGTTTATGGTTTTAAAGCGGAGAATGGAAAATGGATTAGACCACCATTATAGACTCGTATAAGCTGCTTCTTTGCTGTGAATCAAATAAACAGTGCGGCTAGTGTTGTTCGATTCCCCAAAAAATGACTTTTTAGTTTCATCTAAACAAAAACTCTTTTCACTTTATAATTACTTTATACTATTCCCTTTTCTGCTTAAGTATTACTTATTTGCCTTAGCGAACACTAATTAACAGATTTTGAATGTTTGAGAGTTGTTGAACTCTCAAAGTCTTGAGACCTCACAAAGCGTGAATGTCAATCCTGTTTTTTTAATATCCTCAGGGCCCGTGTTTTGAGGTGCCATTTGGTTGTAACTCTCAGTAGAGATCGCTCTCAGCACCTGGAAAAGTAGAGCTTTATTCTGGCACAGATTATGTTTGCTTTATGAGCCGCCATCTGGCTACTGATGGCTGTATGTGTTGTTAGAAGGGTTTGCAGTGGGAGCTGTCAGACATTAAGGTTTTACTTAAAATTGTCTGTGCATGTGTTCATGTTTTTTTCCCTCAGTGTCGCAGTGACGCAAAGGCCCAATGGCTTTTTGAAGCTTCAGGATGCTGCCTTATCAACGCACTAAAACTGTTGCCCTCTCTTGTATGTGTGTTAGTCCAGGTTTAGTGTTCCTCCAGAGATTATCTTTCCCTCACTACAGTTAGATCAGTGTGTGCTGTGAGACTTTATGGAAGTCAGTGTGTGTAGATAATGTGTTCATTGGTAAATCCTCTTACAGTCTCTCTCACTCTGTTTTTGTGTTTTTCAGTCTTGTGTTGTTAAACAGAGGTCAGACTAAGCCAGGCTGACACGACTAATAATGATTGAATCGTACAAACACACATTATCCAATTTGCCCACTTCCTTCAGACTTAGACGCTCAATCAAATAGCTCCACTATTTATTTATTTATTAATTAGATGTTTCCTAGCAAAAAAGGGCCATGTTTATCAATTTATATTAATTTATCTGGATTTACATTATAGCTTTGGAATTTCTTGGTATTATTGCAAATTAACACAGTAATTTTTTTTCTGGCACATTGACAATACATAATAGCGCTAAAAATTAAAATGTAAATAGCGTCAGTGAAAATGTTGGCAGAGCGCATAATAATCTTCACTAATGGTCCGACCGGACCAAGAGAAAAACTGTTCTGTTGAGCCGTGTTACCCTGACAAAGCCAGCTTTCACACACATTCACACACAGATCAACCTGACAGGAAACTCACCTTCACACATTTCTACATACATACATATACAAATTACACACACATATCATGCACATACTGTATACTAACACTCTCCCCACATGCTCACACTCTTTCTCACCCATTCAAAGCTGTGCAAATCTATGTAAAAACGAATCAACACCCCTAGACTCACTTTGCGATGTGTGCACATTCTGAACGCGTGTGTGTGGAGTCGAGTGGAATAACTCCATCTTACTGTGAATGTGTGCTTCTCTCCTCTCGGGGCAGAGGCCTCACAAAGTCCACATTTAGCTCGTCAGAGGGATGTAAGTGTGCCGAGAACGTGAGGAATGCCTCCGCCGACTCGACGCGGGTTCAGTACAGGCACTCTCAAAGGCATCTCTATTACAGCCAGACAGGCGGCCCTTATAACACAACACACACAGATATGCATTGCAACCACCTGGAAATCTACTTTACAAATCAGGCCACACAGGAGATTGAGCGTAAACATACAAACACACACCCTGAAAGGACTCATTTAGAGGAGATTTAACATGATATAGTGGCTCTAATGCTTTTGAACACAACTTTATTAAACAGTTCCGGCTCTATCTGATTGGATGAGCCACATTCAAAGCCTGCGTTAAAGGGATAGTTCACCCCAAAATTAAAATTCTGTCACCATTTACTCACCCTCAAGTTGTTCCAAACCTGAACACAGAAGAATATATTTTGAAGAATATGGGTAACCAAACACTTGTGGGCCGGCTGGGCCCCCATTGACTTCCATAGATGCAAAGAAAAAATATTATGGAAGTCAATGGTGTCACACAACTGTTTGGTTAATAATAATTTAATAGTGGTTGACTAATTTGTTTGTGTTTTAATGGCCAGTGATGATTTACATAAAGCAAGGTGGATGGTGAGGCAGGCAAGACATTTATAATGTTACTAAAGTTTTCTACTTAAAATAAATGTTACAAACAGTGATACTTTTCTGTAAATGTATAAATGTAATTATTACATTTTTGAAAAAAGTTGGCTATGGTAAAATCACTGTAATGCCTTTTATCTTGTGCCCTTCTTCAGTAAACTTCCGTTACATTATTTTTTGTACAGCCTAGAGCAGAAAATCTAATGGTTAAAATCCAGAGTGTGATCCTGTATGTTGTATCACATCTGCTTGTGTAGGCAGCTCGGCACACTCGAGATAAGACAGCGATTAGCGCTCCTCCTGATAACAACATGTGTTAATCAGTGCAGACATCTCGTATCTGTTGTGTGTTTGCGGGCTCTGATACACCTCTCTTATCAGTAATTGTTTTAATTGGCGTGTGCGGTTAATGAGATGCTGTCACAGATAAGGCCAGCGCAGATTGTAGGCGAGGACTGTGACTTGCCACCGCCGGCCCTCTTTGAAGGGGAGATAATGAAAGGCCACAAACAAGGGGAGGGGCCAGAGCTGAGCATGAAATATTTAAATCCAGACAGCTTCAAAGTAGATCCTCATGTGCCATTGTCTTGACTTCATCTTCATCGCCTTGTTGCATTACACACTCGCACGCAAGCGTTCGTGTCATCCTAAGGGTTATGAGTGCTTTATTCCATTCTTCCCATCACTCCCTCTTTGTTCATTCTCCCCCATCATTCCTCTCGTTCGTTCTGTCGTGTACTTCTGTTACCTGCAGGGAAATCAAAGCTCTCTGTCTTTCTCTCCCACAAGATTTCTGACATGTTAAAGCTTTCTGTCACACAGGGGAGGCACACCTCCTCTCGATCTCTCCGTCTCTCTGCCCCCCAGCAGGGTAGCAGCCAGAGAGAGAACAAGGACCTTATTTAGCTGGGCTCTCCCTGTGAAACGCAATTAGAAACCCCTCCAGGGCTGGTGGGGGCATGGGGTGAGATGCAGTTAGAGAGACGGAGAGGAGGAAAGAGACCTCCCTCGCTGCCTGTCAGCCTGCTGGTGTTTGAAGTCTTGAGGCCATCTCTGATCCCCAGAGAGCCAGTCATCAGACGCCCACTTTGTAGCATTTCAAACCAATGAAGCCTGGAGTGAGTCAGTCGAGGCGGACCGGGGGTGGGGGCTGCGCACTGGGGCTGACAGAGAGGTCCTGACAGGGCGTTTGAGAGACCTAGTCCTCCCCCCACTGCCCGCATGTTTCTGCTGTCATCCAGAGCGCTTTGGGCCCCAGCGATCTATGGCAGGTCAGACAGATTTTGATGGCACGCTTCCTGGTTATTTCCTGCCGTGATTTACCTTAAAGTCACAGCGGGATTCTCTGTCTTGCTCGCCCTCCCTCTGTGTCTGTCTCTCATGATCCCTTTATTTAGCTTTCTCTCTGTCTATCTCTGTCCTGTGCTCTTTATCTCTTCCTGTATTTCATTCATTCAAAAAGGGATGTAATATTGGCGGCCCTTATCTCACTAATAAACAAAAGCAATCTTGGAAAGTCTTCTTATTTTTTCAAATGTTTATGAGCGACATCTCTTATGCTCACCGAGGCTGCATTTATTTCATCAAAAATTCTGCAAAAATAGTAATAGTTACAATTTAAAATAACTGTTTTGTATTTTAATATATTTGAAACTGTAATTTATTCCTGCAATGGCAAAGCTGAATTTTCAGCATCATTACTTCAGTCTTCAGTGTCACATGATCCTTCAGAAATCATTCTAATATGCTGATTTGGTGCTCAGGAAACATTTCTTATCATTATCAATGTTGAAATCAGTTGTGCTGCTTTATGTTTTTGTGGAAACTGAGATACATTTTTTTTTTCATTATTCTTTGATGAATATAATTTATTTGAAATAGAAATCTTTTGTAACGTTATACATCTTTACTGTCATTTTTGATCAATTTCGTATGTCCTTGTTAATTAAAGGTATTAATTTCTTTAAAAGAAAATCTTACTGACCCCTAATATAATTTCCTTCTTTTTCATAACCAGTTTGAGTCCATTAGACAGGGGTATTAATAAGGGATGTTCATAAGCCTGAACCAAAATGGCCACAAACCAGATCAGTGTAATGGTTTCACTGTTTTTAGCTCTGAGCAGTTACACCCCAATGATACTGAGGAGGAATTAGATTTTTAACATTGCGCATATTATGACATAATGTTTTGCTTATGTGTGTTTCCATGTGCGTTACAACTTTATATAACTAAATAATATCCATATGGCACAGGTTTATTTGAATGAATAAATCCTGGATGTGTTTAAACACTATTATTATTATTTTTGCATTCATGCATGCATTGGTTTTTCTGCTGATTTTTATGGCTGTTTTGTGTGACTGACTGCTCTGAGATGACTCTTGGCACTGCGACCTGTACTCTCAGTCATGCCTGTAATTTGGACCAAAAGGGCCCTCTGCTTTTCTCTCCTTTCCTTCCCGCTGAAAATATGTTGAGTGAACGACAGACGAAAACATATTAAGGGCGTAACCAGAGCATTTGAGACAGGAGGGATAAACCAATTTTCCTGTCCAGTTTGTTTTAAAAGAGCGAGAGAGCGGCTAGACCTGCACTGGTGCTTATCAGCCAACTGGCTTGACTCTGGCCCGTGTCATTATGGGCTTCCAGATGGTGATAATGTTGAACATTGTACTGCGCATACCATTTGCCTGCTCTAAACCGCCTTTTGACTGAGGGAGATAGTATCTAGACAAACTGATAATACTTCAGTTACACACTCACTCTCTTTTTTTCCCGCTGGGTAAGCTAAGTGCGTGCGTTTCCTGGACCTGTGTGAAATGATACACGTTATGAGGGTCATATCACAAAGCGCGGAAGCCGAAGATGATTTAGTCTGAATAGACAGCTTGCTTTTAAAATTCCTAATGTCTCGGTGGAACTGATGGACGTCTCGTACTCCCTCCTCCCCCTTTTTTCTTCTTGTTCACATATGTTCATCTAACTTGTATCTAACTTTCTCCATTCTCTTGATGCGTCCAATTGTCAGTATAATTTTTTTTAAATCCCTGAATGAGTGTGTTGTGAAGTTTGCGTTGCACGTCACATATTTGTGTGTTACTACAGGCTGTGTACGTGTACATCTTCCCCCTACTGTTATGTGCTGTGTGAATGACAGATTAATATATGTATGGTAGGGAATCTGAGGAAGGAAGAGAGAGCGGCTGTCAGCGCGCTGTGTTTGGGGAGGAGGGAGATTAGAGGAGCTGTCATAGGCTGCGTTGAGCGGTCTCACACAGATAAGTCTCAGCAGCGAAAAGTGTTGTACCACTGCCTGTAAACAGGGAGTGAGAGATGGAAGATTATCTGGAGTTTTGCGTTTCGAGTTTTGTGTGTGCGCGGCTCAAGGTTCACCTGTTTTGTTGACTGTTCCATTTCAAAGCATTCAAGACTTTCACATTCTGGCATATTTAATAATGCAGGCAAATACCTCTAAAAGTAAATCAGTTTTATTTTTTTGCTCTTTTTTCACTTATCTTAAAGTGATCCTTCACTCAAAAATTTAAATTCGGGTCCATTCAAATTCATTTGTAGAAATTTGTTAAGTAGTTTCAAGCCAACAAAAGGTGTTGCTGTTCCAGTACAACACGCGTACCTGTACATACACTGTGCTATTATTTCTTCTCGTGAACAGTGCAGCGCTTAGCAGATTGCAGACAGTGGCTGCCGGTGGAACCGGAGGAGCCTTATCGCTCTGGATTTTTGTTTGTGGAAAAGAACCGAGGAAAGCAGATCGCTCCATCTTTGCATCTGTGTCCGCAGCTCTTTTGTCTTGTGAAAAACCTCTCCCCTCCTCTGGGCTAGCATTGTCGATCTGGTGTTTTACACACCACTAATACCATCCCGAAGGCCTCCCAGATGATCTGGTCAATGTTCCCTCCTGACTGGCGAAGTTTTAAGTGTCACTAGAAATGGACCTTTCTTTTGAGTGTCTCTCAAAGGCTCTAGCTGAAAAGAGCACAGAGAGAATACAAGAGAGGAGATTACAGACAAGGGCCGGTCAGAGCTACCCTATTTAACACATTATATCCAATCCCCTCAGGTTACACTTATGCACAGCAATATTTTAAAAGGGAACGAGAGAGAATGAGAATGAGAGATTGCTTCCGTAATAGCTGTAGAGACCATAACAGAGTACCGATCTCTTGTGATTGCAATCTAGCACCGAGTTCCTATGAAATTAAACCATGCGTTTTGAGGGGGAAAGAAAGCAGGGAAGGGAATGGGAGGGAGGTATAAAGGAGAAAGGCAAAATGCAGCTCTGGTTACTTTGAAGCAGTGGATAAAGGCCAGAAAAAGGAATAAAATATGACAAAACGACAGCAGAAAGGGCTTATGGTCTATAGGCGGAATTTTACAGGCACAGACAGCAATTACTGGCATGCATAGCATAACTCTCGATATTAATGTTTGATCTCCTTTTCCACTTTTCTGGCAAGCTTCACCAAGTGCTTTTCCATACCCCACTGCCACTTTAAATTAGTTTCTTGGCAACTCTGCGACATGTTCTCTCACTGCATTTCCTTCCACTTCTTTCTCTCTCTCTCTCTCTCTCTTTCTCTCTCTCTCTCTCTCTCTCTTTCTCTCTCTCTCTCTGTTTCTCTCCCTGCTTTCTGTAGTCTGTCAGCGTTTCATTTGAATTAAAAATAATCTGCGCTGAGAGATCCGGACGTTGATTGTGGAGCGGAGAGCGGTAATCACAGGCTTGAGGTTTCGCTCAAATCTGATGATAGGCATTTAGGAAAGCGAGCTCTGATTTTGGGGACGAAGGCTGCTTTGGTGCACCTCATCCAAACCCTTACATGCTCCATATGTAATCATAATGTAATCATATCTATTTAATCAAATATAGATGAAAAAGGGCCCTTTTTTATAGCCAAACCAATTTTGCCACGGTTACGTCCAAATAAAAATATACTATACGGTTTAGAAAAAAATGACAAGCATAATATATTATGTAGTAAATGTGAACCTCAAATGAAAAAAAAAAAAAGAAAGAAAGAATATTATTATGATACATGGATCTGTTTCAATTTTGAATAAAATTGAAAATGTTTCCTGTTACAATTTTGTCCTGGCATATTTGTTGCAACTGCAATTAAAGTGCTTAAAAGGGTCAGTAGAACTCATTGCTTGAACATGTATCCACTGCACTTTGTATGGATAATTACCAATGATGTTTCCTTGAAACTCTCAAGGGTTTTTGATAGTGGCCCTGCGCTGACCACCTGATCCTGGGAATGGGAGCAGGAGGCCCCTAAGCAGCACTAAACCTGTCCTCCACAGACTCCACTTAGCTCATTTAGAGTCTGATAGACCTAATAAGCTTCAGATGCCTCTGTATTCTGAAAGTCTGTGGGCTAAACCTAGATTACCTCAGGCTTGTTGTGACAGAAATTAGCAGAGGGCAAAAATGTGTGAGGGGAAGTATTTTAAAAGCCTACCCCCTCCTCTCCCTTGAGTGGCATTGACTTCTCTCTGATCCCTTGGGATCACTGCATTTCATTTCTTTGTCATTGTCAGTTTATCCATATGATGAATAAATAGCCCCTTTCACACATACAGTCTTTACTGGTAAATTACCAGTAAATTACTGGTAAGAGATCATGTGTGATCATGAGATCACATACCTGTTCAAAAATACGCTGCTTTTCAATAGTTTTTTTATGTAAATCTATATGCACTGGATGGATATCTTTGACCGTTTCGCCACATCTTGCAGCTTTTTCAACGTGTTGCGCTTGAGACCAAGCCTTCTTTTCCATCAATCAGCGCTGCGGCTCTGTAGTTGGATTCTATTGTGCGCATCTCGTATTTTTAAGAGCAAAAAAGTGTTCTGTTTGATCATCCCCTTATGCCTGTCACTCAAATGTAAACATTTGATAATAAACAGATATTTAAACTGAAGCGCTTCTCCTCATGCGGGCGAATGAAGATAATGCCGCGGCGTTTAAAGATAATTTCCAATGACTGACATCACAGAATTGACTGGTATTTTGGTGCTGAAAGTCATTCTGGTAATTTTACAGTAATTTACCGCGATTGCTGCATGAAAGGGGCTACTGTGAGAAGGATGACAAAAAAAACTTTTAACATTTTTAAATAATCAAAATATTTTTTACATAATATTACATTTATTTTTTGCAATTCTGAGGTATTATTCTAAGTTCAGTTTTAATAACACAAAATATTAGTTTTGTTTTTTTATTGTATTTTATTTAGCAATTCTAAGAAATAATCATTTCAAATATTAATATTTTTATTTCTTTTGACTTATTATTATTATTATTATTATTATTATTGCAATAAATACAAATAATTATAATAATTTGTATTATTAAAAGTTTTAATTTGTGCAAATAATGTAATAATACTTTGCTTTTCCAGCAATGTTGGTCACAATAGACTATACATGTTGAACTTAATTTTAACTCACACAGAAAAATAAACTCATGTCTGTTGTTTGGTTGAGGCAGATGTTGGAGGTTGAGTGCATGTGGTGTTATGTTGATAGAGCATGCAGCTCCTTTTTCCCCCCTGGCTCAAAGGAGAAGGGGTGAGAGATATAGAAAAGAAAAGATAAACATCCAGCAATAAGCTAACTCATTCTCTTACTCTGTTGGGGGCAGTCAAGGTCAGAGGTCACTGCAATGCGAGTCCCTTGTTAATCCATTGACCCGCAGTGCAGAGGGTTAATACTGGTTTGCTAAGCCACGGGACCCCAAATCAGTCAGATTAAGGAGATTTTCCAGGAATGTCCGGCTTTATCTAAAGATTGCTGGATTGTTTGGGTTTGAGTGGCCATGGATTGAGATTTAGTGGAATTAGATCTTCAGGCTTTTCCTCAAACCCTGGGGGAAGGAGGTAAATATTACACCACGGTTTGGAAACACAATTAGGATCGGTCTTAGCGTATAATTGCTAAAGACGTGGTTGATCAGTTTAGTCTTTAATTCTTTTTCCTGGTGTTAAATATCCCTCCATGTTAGTCTCAACAACACACCGTGCAGCTTGCCATCTTGTTATTTTCTAAAGGTGTTGTCACATTTATCGTCGCTTGGCAAAAATGTGTGGGCAAAATCCTGTCATTTCAACAAGAATTCATGTTATCTGGAATTTCACATAAAGGCAAAGTTTTTTATGTTTCAAATTCACCATGTTGACCACCAGAACACTGCTTGGTTTGAAAGTGACTGTTGGGTGTGCGGTTTTCTACACTATTGATAGTGGACAATGAACCTTTTTCTCAGCGAAATTGCAGCAAATATGGCTGTCTTAATATGCTGCATCTTTATAAATACTAAACTTTTGAACAGCTGTAAATTTGCACATCTTTGCCCCCTGCTAATTATTCAGCAGGGCAAATGGTGCTTTTCTGGGTCAGCCTGGGTGATTTTAACCCCAATGAAGGAAGGCTGTGGCTGAGGGAACCAGAGAGGTGTGTTGCTGCTCATGAAGAGAGTCTCTGTCTCCCTCCCCTTCACAGTAGCTGCACCCTACTGGGAAATTCATTAGTAGCTGACATCATCCTCACTCCGGCCAGAGAGTGAAAGAATATCATTCTATCCCAGTTCCCTCCTCCTCCTGCTCCCCCCCACCTCTCTCTCTCTCTCTCTCTCTCCCTCTTGGTCGCGCCATCTCCTGTTTGCACTTAGGACTCCGCTACCAGTAGCTCTCATTGAGCACCGTACACACACGCCCGCGCGCGCTCTCACACCCATCGTCTGTCCGGTGAAGCTGAGCGGAGGAAGCACGCTCCGTGTGTGCGAGGCAGAAAGAAGCAGGGGGTAGAAGCTGAATGAAGTCAGGTTAGAATCAGGAAGTGGGAGGACTCGGTCGCGCTGTGGGTCAATGAGAGAGTTTGTATGGATACAGGCAGCACTTGCGCGAGGAACGGGAGCCAGCGACAGGACACGAGCTTAAAACCAGCAACGATTTCGAAGAAAGGAAGTAGCGGTCGGGGTTATTAGTGCGGTTTTACTCCACCCAAATCTGCATATAGGAGGAAAATACTGTACGCTTTGTTGGATTTTCTAGCTCTGCACGAGCGCACGGGAGAGAGGCGCGCGGATGGTTTGTCACTGAGCGCGCCCCTGACACAAAAGCACATAAGCGGCAGCTTCCGTGAAGCGACGGTTGGCGAGGATTTCAAACGGCCAATTCGCGCGAAGGGGGCGAACTGAAGGATTTCTCCACTTCTCTGCGCTCTTGGGTACCAGACACATGTCTGTCTTTGTCCAGGAGCCTCTCTCGCTTTGAGCTCTGGATGTTTTTCTTCTTCTTCCCTGGGAAAAGGCTTCTTATTTTGCATGGCTGTCATTCTCTCAAAGGGAGCGAGAGGAATTCGCCGCCTGTTTATGGATTACATTGTTTGACAAGCAGAATGTGAAACGGCGTATTTACTAAACCTACTAAAAGTGATTTCTTGACTTATTTTCCTCCATGCCAACCTCGCCACATTAAAAGGTACACCGCACCTTCATATTCCTCAATAAATTATCGATTAACGTTACCACAATGTCATTCGACGTTTTATGGGAATTTTAAAGCAGTTTCAGTGGATTACTCGATGGCTGGAGAATTGGGAGCGCTGTTTTCTTGTCGTTGGTTGTGAATAATTGTAGTTGAAACCTCTGCAGTGAATGTTGCCAGATGTTTTTTGGTTGTGGTTTGATTAAAAAAAAAACTCGCGGTCACGCGAACGCATCGTTATGTGGAAATCTCTTGACGTCATGTGTTAATGAATGCATATCACCTTGTTATTATTATAATCATTATTATTGACATTTTTAGATCTTTAAATGACCTTAACATTTTATTTACATAGCTCATTTTAAATGTAACCTACTTAAAATGTGCACATATTTGGGAAGGTTGTCGTAACTTGTCAGTATCGTTTTTGCCTCGAGCTGGTTATGGATGTAACGTTAGTGTTGCTATACCTGTCAGAATAATTGTCTTCAAATGAGCTGTTTTGTGTCCAATGTGTATCCAATGAAAGACGTAGGCTACAAGGTGTCTCTTTACAAGTTAACTTCCAAGCAAAACATTTTCTGTTTGTTATTGTCTTGGTTAATAATTGCAAAATTGTTTAAAAAGTGCACATATCATTTCCTCTCGAATGACTGAGTGGAGAGCCAGGTCAGACGCTAATGGTGGACTGCAATGGTTCTATCTTTGTTGCTGGTTAACCAATTGAATTAGCCGATGCCCCTTTGACACCACATTGTCACTTAAATAGGCGTTTATTACCTAAATGCTGTGTAAATTGCAATGCTGGATGTTTGCACAATAACAGAGAAATGTTAATGCGTTCAACCCGTTTCAAGTGCAGCGCATCGTTTTGCGCATGGAGCCACAGTGCCATCCAGTGGCCGCTCTGGGAAGAGACTGAATTTTTGCGCTCATTAGTGCTGCGCTACCTTTGATGATGAAGCCCACCTGCTTAGTCCTGAAGCAGATGTACTGACTCTCTTTTTGTCGCTCTCTCTCAGGGCTCAGATGCCAGCTCAGAGAAACTCTTCAGCACAGCTGCAGTTAAAGGTATGGTGGTCTTTCTTTATTCCATACTGCCAATATGCTTGTTATTGATTGTGTAAATTACAGTTCTGTAATAGTGAAATTGCTGTTGACAGATTATTATACCTGTCCCATGGAGGCACATACTCCAAATGATTGTTGTTTTCTGTAAAATTACATTTTAAAGTTGTAATTTTAATATTATAATCTCCAAAAAATCAACATTATAATATGTGAGAAATAATCCAGTCTTTACAAAACTGTTTTATAATGTAGGTATTGTATGAGTTCTGGAACCAGCATGCAGTTTTTGATGTGTTACAAGACAAACTAGAATCTGTCACATTATTCCAGACAACCTTATTTACCAATATCACATTACGATTACGTTTAATGTGTTGCTTTCTGGGGTGGCATGGGAAATAACGCATTTCCTCGAGGCCGACTGCGATTCCATTGACAGACACAGTGTGTTGTATTCGTGCTTTCTCACAGCGTATGGGCTGGGAGAAATCCATCTGAGCCACTCTGTTAAACAGATCCCAATGTGCTGCTGAGTGATGAATGAGAAAATCCATTTCAGGCGCGCAGCATGTGTAAACGCCACACACTGGGTCCCATGTGCAGCGGCGTCTGGCTTCTGTTATGGAAATTGATTAGTTGTGAAATGCTAAATAAAGGTGCTGGATCTGCGGCACAGACGGTAGTAGAAGAAGCAATTCTACCCTGCTGCTGGCTTGATACTCTGTGTGTGTGATATTGTTTGCCGTGTCTATTTTAAAAGCCTGCTTTGTATTTATACATTGAGGAGCTGCGATGTGCACACTGTCTGTTCTTTGTGTGTGTGTAAACGTCCCGCCATGTGCGTAGGAAGTTTGTTCGTGTTGAGACTGCGGTAAGAACGTGCAAGTCAAAGGATCCGAGGCATTGAGAGCGGAGTCAGTTGAGTTGCTTTTAAAACCTCTGTGTCTTTAGACAGCAGGAGCCCATCAGCACACTGCTAATTTGCTCTTAAAGCCTTTGGAATTTGAGCTCCCCCATTTTACAAACCCCAGGCAGGCCAACATAATGGAGCCCAGCCTTGTGAATCCACATTCCTCTGTAATGGTGCGTTACTAGGATGGAGAGCATGATGGGTGGGGTGGGGAGGGGGGCGACGGAGGCTGGAAAGAGATCTGACCCCGGGGAGGACGTGAGAGAGGACGACTGATTGATGCCGACAAGCCTTTTTCCTCCTTTTTCCCCTTGCTTCACTCCCTCGGGACCCCAAACACATTTCCCACATTCTGCTCTTTGAAGGCCTTTAGAGGTTTGATTTGTGTGGTTCCAGAGGGGTGCTGAATTGCGACCCTTTTTTTTCCGGAAAGGCTTTCCCTCCTGGAGACGCCTCTCCGTGGCCATTACGACCCCTCTGAAAGGATTAAAACTCTCTTTATGTGCCTTAAACTAACACATGCCCGCCCCCTCTGCTTCTGAAAAGCTGGCGCTTGGGAAACAGTACACAAATATGCTTTCTCTTCTCACTGACTGCCAGGCCACTTCGTCTCCCTCCAGACTCTATTTCCATTTAAATGTGTCTTTTCTCTGTATTTTCCCTCTCTCCTTCACGTCCCCTTGTCCCCTTCTCGCCTTGCCATATGCAAATCTTTTCAGTGGGTAAAAAGCACAGGTGTTAATGAACTGTGGTATTTTTATTGGAGGGTTTTAGGATGATAAAGACGCTGAGTGTACACAGGACGCTGCTCTCTGTTACAGAGGATTACCCGTCACTCAGACTCATAACCCTTATAAACAAAAGAAGAAAGAGAACGCAGGACTGAAGAGCAGAGAGACAGGCAACAGAAAAGATGTCAATATTTGCCTGGAGCCTATCGAGAGAGACTCGCTGTTGTTTTTCACACTCAGGTGTTTGACGCTCACAAAATGCCTCACATTCAACAGCTAGATGAGACGGAACCGTCACTTCTGAAGGGAAATATATAGATCAAACTCCACAAGAGCAAAGCAAAACTGATCTTAGATTATTTATTGGTCTGTAGGCCATTTTGAAAGCTGGAGAGGGAAGGTGATAAAAACTTGTTGGAGGCAGAAAGGATCGAGAAGCGAGTTGCATGCATCAGACTTGATATGGTAACTACTAGGTCATCGCCCTGACAAAATATCTTAGAGTTGATCTTGTTCTGCTTAATTTGTGTTTGTGTGACGTAAGTTTCAAGAAGTCTGATTGCATAGATTCCCACTTAACATGTTCTTTAGCCAAATTAGACCCTCTGTTCTGCTCTCCTATTTTCTCCTCTTCTTCTCTCCCTCCTGATGTTTTGTGTAATTGTTGCTTGTTTTATTTTTTTCTCTCCTCATTGCTCCATCTCTCACTCCTATTAAGCAGAATCATTAAATGTTCGACTTAATTACGGTCTCTCTTACATAGCCTGCAGGTGGCTGCCAACCAGCCTGCCTCAATTAGTGTATTCATCGCCCTCGTCTTGCGTTTCTAAGAAGCCTTTTTGCTCGATTTCGGATCAAGTTAGAGTGAAAACAAACATGTAAAGGTCCTTCAAATGAACTGTGACCAGTTAATTACATCTTTTCAGATTCTGAGACTTTATAGCAGTATTTATGTATATTTGATGTCTTTTGCAATTGTATTGTTCCCTCCATGCTGTTCAAAGTGGGACCAAACTGTTTACAAACATACTTTTTTACACAAGTCCATTTTTTTCATTTTAATTATTTTTCTGTCATTTTCTCAAGATCACAAGAAAAATAAGTCAGGACCTTAAGAAAATGACAAAAAATTAAATAAAATAAAAAGCAAAGTTTCTGTGAGATTCCAATTTGGTGGTGTTATGATTTTAAGATTGGTTGACTTTGGATATCTTGACAAAAAATTATCTTGGAGTTTTCTTCAAGATGCGTCTGAAAGTGGTCAGTCCAGTGCAAAAAAATAGAGGGAACATTGATTGTAACTATGAAGTAGTATGATTATTGTTAGGTACTGTTATGTACGATTATTTTACACATTATATTTTTATGTTAAGCAGTTATTTTTTCTCGCTATGGAAATAGAGCACTTCTAATGTCAGCTAATTTAAAAACACTTGTTAAGTAATGATCTTATTCTCTATATTCAATGTAAAGCCAAGCTTCAGTTTTAAAACGACACCTATTTTGTGTTAGTTAAGCAAGTGGCTGTTAAGTAACGTGATAACTTGGTAGCAACCCTGCTTTGGATTTAAGAGGTTAAGTTTAAAGATTAATTGATTAATTAAACAACAATCGATTATGGTCATTTCTGTATATTGACATCCCTATTATGAAGTAATTAATTTGATAATGTATATGTCTGATATAATGTTTGTTGCTGAGTATAAATTGAGTCTGACATTGTATTGGCCACATTTAGACTTGGATGATAAGACAGTCTGCTCACTACAGACCCCTCTCCAGATACCTCTCTCTCTCTCTCTCTCTCTCTCTCTCTCCCTCTCTCTCTCTCCCTCTCTCTCTCTCTCTCTCTCTCTCTCTCTCTCTCTCTCTCTCTCTGTGTGTGTGTTTTATTTATGCCTGGTCACTTGTTCTAAAATCTAGCTACCACCACCAGTCACACAATGTCTGTGGTGCACGTCTAATGCACAATGTAATATTTATATATGTTTAGTACTTGGTTTGGTTGCTTGTAAATAAAAAGAACAGAACCTGGTCAGTTATCTCTTACAGTAATATGTGAATGAGCACTGTACAGCTCAGACAGGCTCAATCAACGGCACATGCAGGCAGCTGAGCGTTCATCTGAAGAGCAGGACTCCGGTGAGGCCTTGTGTGGATGGTGTAATTTCTCCGACAATGACATTGTCGAGAGATTGAAAAAGAGGGGAATAGAGGCTGAAGAGAAGGAATGAAGAGGCGGAGAGATGAAGTTTGAGGCAGATGAGAGTTGTTAAGAGCTGGATGGATGGATGTGGAGAGCTCTTGAGATAGCGGAGCACTCGCTGAGTGCTGTAGTCTCACAAATGTCTGAAGCTTTAGGAGTGTATGTGTGTTAGTATGAATGTTTGCATTTTCATGTGCTTGACACTGGCATTAAAGGCTCAACTTAAGGTTCATTGGAACAGTAAATAACTAGAATAACAAAGTGCTGTAAACTGTAAAACCATTTGTGTTTGTTTACAAAATTAATAAAAATAATATAACAATAACAATATAACATAAAAAAATTAAAAATAAGTTTGCAACACCAGGCATCATAATGGACTCTTTTTGTACAGCTAAAATAACTGGAAGTTGTTGACACTGGAAGCCTTGCACTTAAAGTTAAAAATGGCTCGTGTGGTAGAAATAAGCTGGATAAAATAGATCGTTTTAACTCTAAAATCTGATTGGACGGGGCACATTTAAGCCATTAAATAAACAGGACATGATCCCTACACAAAACCGTTGTAAAATGTATACACATCAGTGTCTGCAATTTTTTTTCTTAATTCAGAAAGTTGTGTTCATGTAATGATCTTGTGCCATTTTTTTTTTAGCCTAAAGTCTACACTACAAATGAGCTTCTCTTTAAAGCATTACAAGCGATGATTGCATTTTATTATTTACTAAGCTGTTCTCAGTCAGCTCGACTATGCTTCCTCAAGCTGAGCTAGAAGTTTATTTGCATTTCGACTCAACATATCTCTATGGATATGGCTTCATAGTTTGTATAGAGACAGGCTGTAATTTATGGCTCTGTGAAAGTGTGTTTGATGAGAGATGGGCTGTAATTCACAGCACACTGCATTTGTAGTCTGCAGTGATGTCTCATCCCCTGACACACAAACACACAGAGGTTAACACACCATGGCCATCATCCTGATTTACTGCCCAAGGCCAGCAAACAATAGCACCACCCACTCTCACAGCCTGCCCAGTGATGCATGAGTGTGTGTGGATGTCCTTATGTATGAGTAAGCATTGTTGTATGACCATATGAATATTGTTTTTCCAGTAGGCTTGCTATAAGTGGTTTTCCTGCCATGGGGGAAACAAGAGTGTGTTTTAAAACAGCTTAAGTAGAGCCGCACACTAGCGGAGCTGGGAGGAGAGGTGGGGATGCCGTGGAACTGGTGATGAATTGGAAGTCAGACACTCGTTTAACGCTATCCATCATCTCAGTCCATCCCGCCTGTAGTCATAACACAGCCACGACTGCACTCCTACACTCTCTCAATTTGTCCCTCTCTCTCAAAGAGGTCATTCCGAGGTTGTTCCCAAACCCCAAAGGTTGAAGGACTAAAGTAAATCCATTCATCTTGGTGACTGGAGGAGGATGCAGAGAGAGAGGAAAAAAGAAATGCCAGGGAGACAAGTCATTGTGTAAACATTACTATATCCGACATGTCACAATAATCGCGGAGAGTCTGGAAGCCATCAAGCTAAATGAAAGTTATGTGCAAACATTAAAATGGGCTGCACTCCAGAGATAAACGTAGAGCCTACTACTTAGGGGCATACGGCAACTGCTAGCAACACTTTTGGACTTCTTTTTTCACATGACATCTCATCAGAGAAGAACTGAGCAAAGTTTTTTTGAATCACTCAATAGCGTCATAGGTCACCTTTGTGGTTTGTAATATATGTAAGTCTAAATGTAAACTCTAAATGTGAGAGATTAATTCTAGTTCAGATGCCATGATGAGCTCAGATATGTTGGAGTGCATACAAAGACAGTCTCTAATTTTCATTCTCATTGAGTTTGCTTGAGTCAAAAAGATCTTGCAAGGTGTTGCAAATATCATCTTTTGGTGGAAGGGCTTTTTGTACCGCTGCCCCAACTCTTTGGAATTCTATTCCCCAACACATCCGCGACCTTTCATCACGATTTCAAAACACACCTTAAAACATATATTTTTGCTACTTGTTTCCCTGACCCCTGACTCTATGATCTGATTTGTATGTATATGTACCTCTATCTATTATGTTATCCATCTCAGTTTATTTGTATCGTTTCTGTCATGTTTCTATGTCATGTTTATTTGTACTTTATTGTAAAGCGACCAGTTTTCAGAAAGGCGCTAGCCTATATAAAATAAACGTATGATTATTATTTATTATTATTGCAATTCTATTTAATGACATAGTGTGTTTCAGAAGCCACTCTGAGATTATTTATCAATTATATGCCACTGTTCAAAAGTTTGGGGTCAATAATATTAGATAAAAAAATAATCAATGAATACTTTTATTCAGCAAGAATGCATTTATTGATCAAAAGCGACAGTAAAGATTTACAATGTTACAAAAAAACTTTCTCAAATAAACCTGAAAAAGTTATATCGCAGTTTCCACAAAAACTGTTTTCAACATTTATAATAATATGAAATGTTTCTTGATCAACAAATCGGCATATTAGAATGATTTCTGAAGGATCATGTGACACTGAAGACTAGAGTAATAATGCTGAAAAATCAGCTTTTCCATCACAGGAATAAATTACATTTTTATAATATATTCAGTGGAAAACTTGAAATCATGATATTTTACAATATTACTTTTTTTATCAAATGAATGCAACCCTGGTGAACCTACCACAAACTTTTGAATGTTCGTGTATTTGTGTGTGTTTATGCTTTTTTCCAGAACGTATTTCACAATGCATTGGCAATTCAAAGTGGACTTTTGTTCTTTGTCTGTGCTTAATCTGAAAAGTCTGTGTATGTAAAATATCTGCTGGTCTTACCACCTGCATTGTCCTTGATAGACAGTGGTTGACTGACACGAATGAGTGACTTAAAAGCAGAAGTGAAAAGGCTCCCTATGGTTGTAACCCTGCCTTACACCTGTGATGACATCACCTTGTAGCTCCCATTCCTTCTGTTTGGACAAGATTAACATTTATTTTATTTAGTTTCTTTCCCTCTTGCTCCCTTTTTTTCCGTCTTTTCCAAGGTCTGTCATATAATTTTGTCCAATTATGCATGTGGCATTTCAAGGTCTCTGTTGTAACAGAGCGATTTGTAAGCGGAGCTCCCGACAAGGTGTGCGTTTGTATGTGTGCTTAAGTAGGCTGTATATTTTAACAAAAACCTCAAAGAATCATTAATTAATCTGTAAAGCCAGTGCTCTTATGGAAAGAGGTGAGTAATCATGGGATATAATGAGCACAAAAACTGCAACACATTCTCCTGATTATATTAAACTTCCTGAATTTTGTAAAGTTCACGCCCCTGCCTTCAAGGTCACAGATCAGTTAAGATAAAAGGTAAAGTTTCAGTTGGAGGAACTGATCCTGTATCAGCTAATTCACATAGTCTATGTTCAGTTCACCCCAGCACCTCTAAAACAAGTCTTTGCACATCTGCAGATGTATGTTTGTGTGTTTGATGGTCTTCTTGCCTGGCTGTGAATGAGTAAATAAATGTAATCCCCTCAATTTCTTTCTCAATGCTCCACTGGAAAATGTATTAAAATGCCAGCCCATGTGTTTAACCAATGCAAGATTAGACCTACGGCTTAAGTTGTCAGACCAAGACTTTGCTTAGCATAACCTTATAATGTTGGGAAATCATTAGTGTTTTCTAAGGTCCAGCTGCTTGAAGAGATGGTTTAATTGCTTGTCTAATTGCTCTGTCATCACAGATTGTAACACATCTTAGATTTGCAGATTTAAGTCCAGAGACCAGTTAGTAGGCGTTTTGTGCTGAAGTCTCTGATTTGAAGTCGTATAGACACAACTGTGCCATTAAGACTGAAAGAGGAGCTGTTGCAGCTGTATGAAGTTCAGGAGGTAAAGCAGTTTTCCAGCATAGCTGCTAGATGTTTTTTCTATAGATGAGCACCAGCCTGAAGTAGGATCAAGCTGGTTAGGAACTGTGATCTATAAAAAGAGAGAGTGAGAGAGAAATACCTTGTGGACACCCATGGTGGTAGCCAAGGATAGACACTTTGACTGACCACCTTCTGGGTGGGATAACTGCCTCTCTGCCACCCCTGTGGTCCCTCGGGGAAGAGAGCTCCTCACTCAAATAGTAAACACTGAAACGCTCAGTTGGATAGCGGGGGGTAGAGGCACAGCTGGTGAACAGACTGAGTTCAGAATGTGAGCTCATATCTAGGAAAAGCAGAGTATTAATTGCTCCCTGAAGAATGTATGCTTCCTAACTCAAGCCTCCCTCCATCTCCCAGCATTACTTCTGCTGACTCTCACTCATACCTATCCAGGGCAAAATTAGCAAAACTAGGCCAGGATTAGGAACTAGGAGTGTCGAAATGTATTGTTTCTACGATGCATCGCAATGCAGCCGAGGACGATTTTGTATCGGTTCAGTAATAGACCACAACCGATTATAATGTACTGACGCTTTTCTTACGTCATTTGTCGCGTACGTGCTTTGTCGTGGTAGCATACAATGGCAGAGGGAGGTGAGACGCGAGTGCGAGAAAATTTAAAATGCTCCAACTACTTTAAAAGCCTAAATCTGGGCACATTTCGGCTTTTATGAACAACCTGGTAAGCACGACCTGCAGAAGACACGCGCTGTGTGCGCTCATGTCACACACAAATAGAATATGCAGGAGGTAATACCACTAACTTGATAAACCACGTTAGCCGTTTTCACCCCGAGCTGTTAACGCCTGGCAGAGTCTGACTGCTTTAGAGTAAACGGATGAGCTCCAACGTCACCCGAATCCGCAGCCAAAAACAAATCATCCACCCGCCCCAAATAATTTTCTCTGATTTAAGTATCCGCACCCGATGGTCAAATTACAATTATTCTGTGTTGTTACGCGTGATTATAAATGGATGATCGTCACCTTCAACAGTGGACTCGGCGACGGTTGATGCGCGCATCTTTAATGGTAACATAATACACTGATTAATGAGCGCTTTATTCCACTATTCATTTCCTTCTCTCTGGGCCTCGAGTTATTTCACGTAGTGTTTTAACGCAGCGCGTCTATGTTATACGCCACACGCATCACACACATGACCAGCGTCGGCCAATAGTGAGCCTACGTAGTGACGTGCAACACAGACGCGTATAATGTATAATTATCATTATTCTTGGTGTGAACAAGCCTATAGCCTGGTTAGAACCTAAGAACCTTTTAAAAATAAAAAATATTATTAAAAGGCACAATATTGTTTCTAGCTTACCTTTGTTCCTATAAGTGTAGTATCTATAGGCCTGAATAGAGCAAAATCAGGCCACCTGAAGACCGTGCTCAACTCAGGCCAGCTTGTGGTTGCTCCGGAGAATTCTTTGCTAAAGGGAAAATCCAATGTGTGCTTTCTTATAAATAAGCACTAATGAAGTGTGAAATATTCAATTTTATCACCATTTCCACTCAGTGGCCGTGGTTTCATAAGCTGTATGAAGAACTATCCCACACGCAGGATAGTCACCATCTGTTCCAGATTACATTGCTCTTAGAAGATGCTGTTTGACTTCGGTTTTAAATGGCAGCCTTTATCCTGTGCATCAAGTTCTATTCAAACAAGGACATTCTAAACCAGATATTTCAGTTTGGGCCTCAATGCTTGGGCTTAGGGGACACTGGAAAAGCAAACAACTCACCCAGCTGAGGACTGCTTTTAGATTAGATACAACAAAAACACACACACAAATGCATTGAATTCTGATGGCTAGTGCCTACCAACATACACTCTGGAGACTCACACACACTGGTTAGTTTGCTTCCCTTAGCCTCAGACATGTTATGTGTTTCTACACTCGGCCCGTCACAAGTATGTGTGTGTCAATGTGTCCATCTGAGCCACTGCCTCCTCTGAGAGTGCTGCCCTGCACAGAGCCGGCATTGTTCTAATAGTAACCCAACCCAAGGTCTCGCAGGGTTTGAGGGGGTCCTGGGTTGCCCAATGACTGTCCCATCCTCTGTCGTATTGAAAGGTGTGTTGAGAGACTCCCGAGGCAGCTGGCTGTTTTGGCTTCCCTTAACATTTCAAATAAACGAAATAAGACGTATAGAACACACTCACTGAATACTTCACCAGCCTTGCGTCATTCACTTCAGCCGCGGTTTCCTTCGATCAACACAACAATGACCAATTGAGTTTGATTTTAAAGGAAGAGCTTGTTAAAGTATAGCAGGAAGGGAAATGATGCAAACAGGGGAATAAGAGAGAAGAAAGAGACTCTGCTTTGGATTCTGGATTTATTTGGCAACAGGTTGAGCCAAAGGATTGGTTTACGGCCATGCCCTAGGAAGGCTGAGTTTCCAGGTGGCTCAGTCCTAACACCCCTTAGGCATACACACACACAAACAGCATGTGTGTCTCTAATCTCCAACTTACTGAAACATGAGTCTTGGGTAATGAGGGGGGCTTTACACACACACAGGCTGTGTGAGCTGGTAAGTGCCAGTTTTGGTAGGCTGTTGGAGGACTTATGTTTCCAGAGATCTCAGTGAAGGGCAGCATTCGGTCCCCCATGTCACACATTCAGAGAGGCACTGAGTGCAGTTTCTGCCCTGTTTGAATGGATTAAAAACATTTAGCTGTGAAACCTGAGTGAGAGAAAGGAATGATTGAAGTTCCCTGAGGGACACACCACTAACTGTGATCTAAAGAGGAGGAATTCAGGTGGTGTCAAAGTGTTAATATTGTAGCAAATGCACTCACTCACTTATTAATATGCACACAAATACACACTTTATAGTTAGTAGTAGATATGCCTGATATATTTAAATCATATTAATATAGGCAAATAATACTTACTGTATTTAAGTAATCAAAACTTTTTATATTTTTTAAACTATTGTAATTTATTTATATAAATAATACATGATATTTATTACTTATATAAATAATACATCGCAAATTGAAATACATTTTTATTGGACACAGACGATTATAAATATGTATATTAATATATTATTTTTTTTACAAACCAGTAAATAATATACCATTATTTAACTAAGCAGCCACAACAAAGAAGTTTATATTGAATATAATTCTTTATAAAGATTTATAAAAAATAATCATAATAAAGATTTTTAGATATATTTTATATTTAAAAATACATTGAGTCCCTCATTCAACGTAGGTCAAGGATATTTTTACCCTGTTGTATCAAGCTCCAATAATTACCATATGGCATATTGGCGAACGTTTCTTTTGTGCAGAATGCTATGTGTGAGCACCCATTGGGGTTGTTATTAATCTCTGTAGGTGATGTCAGTCTAACTGTTCTTCACTGTGTGTCAGGTCCTTTGCGCCCTTGTCTACCCCAGAATTCATTGCGTGCCAGTGACAACAGGATTTTTTTTTTACAAACCACGCATAAACATCTCTTTCTCAAAACTATAAACTTTTACATACATGCTGCTCACATATTATTGTAGCTGAGTTTGTGCTCAATGCAGTTTAATCAGAATTTAGCCATGAAAATGTTACAAGTAACAGAAATAAGCACAAATGTCAGGGCATGTCAAAACACCTCCTGGACCCAGAAAACACCTCAGACCCCGGAGAGTTAAACGCAAGTATTGGGTTTCAACTTAAAATAAAATTAAAAACTTTAAAGCGGTTCAAATGTTGACTTATATCTTACTAATATGCGATTATGTCTAGTTAATAGCTACTCTTAATTCAGGGCCTGGATTTCGTTTTGGAACATGGGGGGAAATCCCCCCGTAGGTTATTCTTAATGGGGGGATTTTTTTTTAGACAATTTTTTTTATTACATTTATCTCACCCAAATGTTTGCTCACTCATTGGATTTTTACAATGGGGTCATTTTGTTGTTAAGAGTTTACACAACACAAGGCTGCTTGATTTCAATCTTTGAATTACATTGAAAAAAGTAGATAGGCGATTCCACAGTTTAGGCCTAACTGCAAGGACAACAGCCTGCAAAATCAATCTTCATGGAGAAAGCCATTGTCCTCAGGTTAACATTAGAGGTCGACCGATTCATCGGTTTTGCCGATTAATCGGCACCGATAGTTGATTGGTGAAACTATCGTTATCGGCAAAAATACATACCGATAGTTTTTCCTGGTTGCGTCCGTTGCTGGAGCGGCTGAGAAGCGCGCGCTGTCATTCATTACACAGTAAGAGAGAGCTGAGAAGGGTCTGCTAGCATCTTGCAGTACAAGAGCGGCCTCTACAGGTGTAATAAAAACTATCGCTGATGCCTCGTGTTGTTTATTTCGACACGTGATTCTGCGTGCTGCACTGAGAGCACACGCTGCGTGGAGAGCGCTGACATCAGATGCGTGTTTAAAGCACCGACAGCTAAAAGGTAGCCTATGTATACAGTACATTTTGTCATATCATTATAAAGTGATTAATTTGTTGACTAAATGCTGCATTAGTAGAGAAAGAACAGCACAACAGTATGTTTGTTTGCCTTCGAGGCTGATAGGACGCTAACATTAGTATTACCTCAAGCGGTTAAAACACTGACAAAAATAAACGTAAGTCCGACCCGAATGTTTAATGTCACAATTGTTACCTCTATTTGCATTAGTTTATATCGAGCTGGTCACTTTTATGCATTTAATATGCAGAGAAGTTGCATATTTAAAGCTAGAGACGTAAGATAGCAAACTGATATGTTCATACAGCCGACAGAAACATATAAACAAATCAGAAAAGCATTCGATTTCGGTTATTTTTTCGTCATCACTTTAATACATGTTTTGTTATTTTGATTAGATAATCATCAAGTGTTTATAAAATAGAAGCAAAAGTGTGAGACTATACATTTAATATTTGTGTCATTTCAATGCTCTGGCATTGTAGATATTTAAGCATGACTGTTTGGATTTATATGAAATGATAACACTTACAATAAAATTCCATATGTAACATTAACTAAGGTTAATAACTTCTGTATAAGGATTGTTCATTATTTGTTAATTAACATGTACTAATACATTTTTAAATTAAGGTTTTTATTTGTTAACCATAGTTAATGCACTATCAAACTAACATGAATGATCAAGGTGCAATTGTATTGCTCAAATATTATACCGATCAAATTTTGTTACTTTTTTATTCATTAAGTTGGCTTGAAAAAGAACAGTTTAACAGTTACATTTTGAATGTAACTGGTTTTATTTGTTATTTGGAGTATTACTTTTTGTTTCAGTTTGAATGAATGTCTTTTATTGACTTCAATATATATTCATATTATATATTTATTTCATTTAGCATGTTTTCATGGTTCAATACAGTTTTATTATTTTTATAATAAAGTTCAGCACTGTTTTACTTGGAGTGTTATGTTTGTTTTTATCCAGTATCAATTTTAAAAACTATCGGTTGATTAATCGGTTATCGGCAAGTATGGCCCAACCTAGCTATCGTTATCGGTAAAATCCACTATCGGTCGACCTCTAGTTAACATCCTGAGAAAACCTGGGGTACAGCTGTGTGAAAGGCAGGATAAATCTGGCAATGGTAAACTAGTAAACTTTGATCAAAGTTGAGTTGATGTAAAATTTAACGTATGTAACATGGACAGAAAAACTGTAAGTTCAAGCAGAAAGTGTACTTTATCTAATTCATCTTAATAAAATTCTGGTTGAAACCCAGTTCATGTTTTGCTTTGTTCCTAATTTGGTATAGTTATGAGTCATGCGTTGTGTATGGTTCACAAAACTGAATAGGACTTCCATGCAGGCAGGGTGGCCATCTAATATTATCTGTTCTATAAACTTAAAGGTGCATTTTTGAGTCTGGTATGTTCATAAACTGAAAGCCAGCAAAATTACAAAAAAATACCACAGGTATATTTTTCAAATTTATTTGCCAAATGTAGAAGACAAAGGAACTCCTACAAGTGTGCAAAGTTATAACATGCGTAACGTGGACGGAAAAAAATTTAACAATCCTGCAAGATTGCCTCTGTAATACAAAATAATACCATTTCATCAAAACTGGCAAAGAATAGAACAAGTTCATAACACATTAAAATAACCTGTTATCATACTATCAAATTTAAAGATCATACATCGTGAATGAAATAACATTTGTAACGTGGACAGATAAAATGAGTAATTCTGCTGAATAGAGCACCAATAACTCTTTATGCAAAGTAACCCTGAATATTTGTTAACTAAAGGACTATTAATTTACTGCAGAAGTAAATGGAAGGCAGTTGAGGATGAGTCAAAAATACGCAGAAAACAACGTTCGAAGTTGGACAGACTGAACATTTCCGTCTAATTTCCGAACAAGATGTGCAGAGTCTGTCAAAATGTAAAACCACCATTCATGCATGCTCTTTCACGATGAACACAACGCTTTCGGTCCGAAACCACTCGCAATCATCCGACTCGCACACTCTTTTATCCTTTCTCACCACAATGATCCTATTTAATGTTTACTTAACCAAAGTTTACCACGTTCGTATCATTTTAACATTCGTAAACTTTTGGACAGAATCCACAAACTTACCCACATTCGTCGAAATCCGTGAAATCCTGTTAACTCTTCCTTCCACGCAGAGCGACCGTGACCTAGGCAATCTTATTTCTGACATGAGAACCGTTGAGACATTAGGAGATGGAAATTCAGCGTCAGAATAAAATGTACGAGTGTTATAATTTTTGGACAGAAAATCTCGGCCCCCGTTTTATCCCGATTTATTAACAATTTATCATGTAGCAACGCATATGAGAATTTAACCCACACAAGATGTTTTTATCGTTTTGCTACTGATAGAATTACATGGAAAATGTATATCTCTGCTTCCTTTAGAATCATAGTTTAACGTGCGTAACTGCTTGGACAGAAAGTGTAACGAACGTTAGTAAATGTTTCCATTGCATCGTGGGGGATTAAGGGAATTATACTTTCAGTGTTAGTAGTATTTTGTAGAAGACACACCAAAATAAATGTTATGCGCCAAAATTCAGGATTTTATTAAAGGAAATGAAAGAAATGACTTAGGAAAAATCCAGATGCACTGAATGTCCCACCATGACATCCGCAATTTCTGGGGACAGAAATAAAATAAAGTCTCATTACACGATAATTCCAAGGCTTAGTGGGATAAAAGTAACTTTATTATTTCTTACATCTATCTTTAACAAAACAGTGAACAAAAAAAAAAAAAATGACAACAACTGGGTATTATTCAATCTATATTGTTCATTACACCCCTTGTGGACAGAAACTGTGGATTCGCCCAGATACGAATAAATACAATAGAATAAAGATACAAAAACAGAGAAATAAAGAGAAAAGTTTTTGGTTAGGTCTAACACCAGTATACAGAAATACAGAAACTGAATAAAGTAATCAAATGTAAAATAACACTGGATAGTCTTTAAGTCCTCACTAAATTAAATACTTCTATAGGCTATTAATCCTGATTCCTTACAATTAAAGCTGTCTTTTGTTGTTTTGACAAAAAAAGAATGACACCTGTGTCTGCTGTCACTTTAAGAGCTAGTGCCAGAGCCATAATAGTGATTACTGTTTTCATTATACTGTCACACTGTTACATGCATTTTATGCTTATTTAAGACATACATGACTGTGTTTACGAGGAATTTCCTGCTTTATAAGTTGGAGACCTGCGGCAATTAATAAAATGATGCGCAATACCCGCAATCCCCCACCGAAATTCAAGCCCTGCTTAATTATATACTGAATGGACAATGATGAACATCCTTGTTTGTGAACCCTTTTTTGTTTTCAGACAGTTTAATATAACTTTCAAAAAAGTTACTTTAAACGGTACTGTCACTCATCAACAGCAGCTGTCACAGTTGCTAGCCAACAAGAACAGTCCTCCGTAGGCTAAACCGTCCCATTTAACATCGCTTAGTATGACCTTCGCGGCCTTCAAAAGCGTGGCCTTTGAAGTACAAGTCCTTTGAAGGATGCAGCCTTTGAATTAGGACACAGCCAGACACTTAGTTCTCCACCTTATTAAACACTATGGTACAATCCACTGGGTTAAACCACTCACCGCTTGGGCCAAATTAAGCTGTGTGTGTCATTCATCCACTACACCTGACGCTAGTTATATGACAGGACAAAACAGCAAGCAGCAGGTGGACCTGCTAGTTGAGTAGGTGTGTGTGTGAATATAATCTCTACTGGTGTGTTCCTTTGTCATGCTGAGTTTAGAGCTACTTCATTAGTTTATGAATCACTGAAATAGCAACGAGGAGTTAAGGTGATGGAAAGACTCTGATTTCCGTTCCATTCGGTTACTGACAGTAAACTTATGTTAAGTGAATACTTGTAATCCTTTTTGTAGAATAAGTAGGGGTTACATGCCAGTTATGGTGTGCTCGCCATCTACTAGTGTGAAAGTGTGTGTGTGTGTACTTTGAACGCTGTGACTGCAACAGGATCTTACCACAACTGTCTCGCTTTTTACAGTGGGCATCTGTTCGACATAATGCTCTTGTGTCCTGTATTAAAATCTTTGATGACTACAAGGTCACATGGAGACTCAGTTCAGGTTTGGTTTCTCTGTGGATGCCGACTTGCATGGCTGCTTTACTAGCTGTTAATATTTACAGTCATACCAACTTTTACCCAAAGCATTAGGTACCTGCTTTTCAGAAAGGTAAGAGGGTTAGTTTAACAGTGAATGTCTGTAAGAGGTGTTGACAGGGTGAAATTAACATCTGCTTCTAGCTAAATATGGAGGGTTTTTTGCTTGTGACCCCTGGGGCTGAATTTCCTATCTTAATTCTTGCCTCAAAATTGGAAAAAGTTATATTTCCAAAGTGAAGTTACTAGGGATGGGCATTTCAAGCTAAAATAATATTTGAAGATCGCTGGGTATTATTCGATTATTATTCAAAAAGTGCACCCCTCCCCCACATGCACGCACGCGTATAGGCCACACACCAGAGCATGTGAGCAAAGTGGAGCGGTGTGACACTTAAATATATTTTTTTTAAACTTAAAATGTTGTGGTAGCTGACAGAACATGTGCAGCTAAAAAAGGAAGGTGTAGTGCTAATAGACAGGACTTTGACTCACTCATCACCTCTTTGTCTCTTTCTGACTGTGCTGCTGGTGTTTTGTCTATGTTCTGGCATGTTAACATTAGTATTCACCATCACTGCAGCTGGTCTTTGAACAGCTGTATCATCTGAATTTTACAGTCAGATGTAACAATTTCCATTTTTTCTAAACAAATTTAGAGAGCTATAATTTTGTAAACACTGTAGATTTTACTTGTGCTTGAATAGTCAGAGTAAATGGTCAATTTAAATCACAGAGGGTATGATGGACAGAAGTAAAGTCCGCAATATCATTCTCTTGTGTACCTATGTGTCAGTCTTTCAACTGATAAACACTCTTTTCCACAATTTTATAATGGAAAATAAAACATATTGGAAATGACACATTATGCAGATATTTAAAGTGAATGTGAATTGCTGTTTACAACCCATTTTACTTCCATAATGTGATGTAGCCTACTGTATTTCTAAGTGAAATAGGATATTCAACAGCACACAATAAAGAGCAGGACTTGAGTGTATCCAATGTGAATTGATTGGATCCTAAAAAAATCCTACCAGTTCACAGTGAAGTCAGACCAAGTTCGCTAAAACAAAGCTATTTGGCTATTGGTTAACATAAGTCAAGAGTCTGTGTGGGAGGGATATCAGTGGTCTGTACTTTCTAAGCCTTATTTTCATCCAGGGTCAAATTAAAAATGGATTATACACAGACTAAGGTCTACAGTGACCATTGAAAAGAGATTGAGTTATGCCTCTTTCCTTGAGTGACTAGATTACGTTTGCAGCAATTGTGTTAACACCCTTCTGGGCACAGTGTGTGTGTGTGTGTGTGTGTGTGTGTGTGTGTGTGTGTGTGTGTGTGTGTGTGTGTGTGTGTGTGTGTGTGTGTGTGTGTGTGTGTGTGTGTGTGTGTGTGTGTGTGTGTGTGTGTGTGTGTGTGTGTGTGTGTGTGTGTGTGTGTGTGTATGTGTGTGTATGTGTGTGTGTATGTGTGTGTATGTGTGTGTGTGTGTGTAACATTCCCAGTTGCTGTCAAAGCATTCTCTGGTTTCAATGTGTGCACATGATTTTAGTCCTCAGGGATATATAAAGATTTGTTCTCAGAGGGATCAACACTGTCCTCACCATGGAAGAAATCTATCCTTCTGCTAGAGTCTACCAGTCACACACACAGACTAACTGAAATATAGATCTGCCATGGCCCCCGTGATCAGAGAGACAGTTTGAGAAAGACGGAGGATATGTTTCAAAACCTGGTGAGATGCTTGTCTAGGCTGTATTTGTGGGCATCATAGGCATGTTCAGATTGACTAGTCACAAATATGATACATTAAGAAATTATATCTCACAAACATTCATGGGGTGCTAAAAAAAACAAGTGTTCAACAGAGACAGAAAGGAAGTTAATTAACAACAGCAGGAGCTTGCCAGATTCGAGCAGAGGCAGTGAAAAGCGATGTGTGACGGAGTGAATGAGGTGTGTGTGAGACTGAGCTGACAGTAATGTGTTTGTGAGGGTGGGATGGATAGTAGTTTGTGCGTGTGTGTGTGTGTGTGTGTGTGTGTGTGTGTGCGTGTGTGTGTGTGTGTGTGTGTGTGTGTGTGTGTGTGTGTGTGTGTGTGTGTGTGTGTGTGTGTGTGTGTGTGTGTGTGTGTGTGTGTGTGTGTGTGTGTGTGTGTGTGTGTGTGTGTGTGTGTGTGTGTGTGTGTTTACAGGGCCCCGGGGAGCAGTGTGTCTGTCACAAGTGCTTAGATAAACATCTCTGTGTTAATCACAGTAATTACATCAGATTGACCAGCTTTAAACAGCGGCAGCAGCAGTTATCACCTTAGCCATCTGTGGGAGACAAACCCTCACATATCCACTGAGCTGAACAATCACACAATTCACACACATCCATAAAAGCAACAAACACAGCACAAGGTGTTGATTGGAGATTGAATTGTGACACTAAATGGGTGTCCAACATAAACAACTAGACATCTGCTGTCGTGTTTGCTCAGTCTCCTCAAAAAAGTCCTGTGTATGCTCAGAATGGCATGTTGGGTTTAGTTTGTTTGTCTCTTGTGATTCTGTATGTAGTTGATTCCCTCTTTTAGATTATCGCTGACATGAAGTAGTCATGATCTCACATGATAACCATGAGACTCATCTACTTACAAACATGCTCTGATTGGTCCATTACACAGTCAGAGAAAGGTTGTATACTGACTGACAGGTACAGGTCAGTCATTGACCAATTTAAAAATGTAGCTTACTTTGATACTGAATCCGTAATGAAGACTCCTGGGTCAGCAGCCTGCCTGAGTGTATGTTATTTCAGCCCAAAGGTTAAGAGGCAGATTGGCCTGTCTGTCATTACAGTGATTGATTATGGCTGTGAGCTTGGCTTGATTAGGGACCGCGGTGATCTCCTTCCAGTAAAGTGTAAATAAATATCACTTTCGCAATATTTGGCTGATCTAGTTGCTGATATTGATAGTACACCGTTAACCAAGGATAGCACCTTCATAACAAATGCGAGAGGCTCACAAGGGACAAAATCTAATCAATACTAACATCGAAAATATAATCAGATCTAATCTAGACTAAAATCTAATCTAATCTAGACTTACATCCTAAATCTAATCAGAATTTCTTTTTGCTTTTTTATTATTTTTGTACTTTCATGTCGTCACTTTTATTTATATCACTTTATACAATATACAGTGGTCAACATTTGAAGTGGATCAAAACCATTCATCAAAGTTATACATGAATTTTGAACAATACCGTTCTTGTCTTGGGACAACTTTGATGAACTTTTTTGATCCACTTCAAATGTTGACTACTGTAGATTGTTTCAAAGTAGCTTTACAGTGATAAAAAGGAAAATAATTTATTGATGCAAAAAAAACAAAATCAACTGCTGGAAAGCAGCTCTAAAAAGACAATAGTAAACAGTCATTATTCAGTTGAAATCAGTTCAGTGTTGATTCAGTTTGGTTTTATAACTGTAAAGTTCATCAATTATGGAACGAGTTCAAATAATCTAAAGCAGCTCTGGAGATGTCAGTGTATTCAAGTCAATAATATTGACAAATATTAAGTGTCAACAACTTAACAAGCCAAAAGTTGATAGTGGCAAGGAACCCCCAAAAAACATGATTCTGTTCTGTATTTGTCATTGTCAGATGTGGCCACTGTCAGCTGGGATTAGTCAGCATCTCAGTCACCGTTGTGTTAGCATTCTCTCTCAGTTAAAGCTGTAGTATATCCGCTTTCCATCTGTGGTGCTGCTAAAAATATATGCTGGGAGTTTCTTTTTATTTTATTTTAAGACACTCAAATCAGTGTTTTACTATTGATTACATCAAGTGATGTTCTTTTAAATGGCCAGGTTTAAAAACAGGCTTGTTTTTTTTTTCAAAACCACTTTTCTGAACACCTAGCACAGGTGCATCATTACTGCATCCTGAGCACATCAGCTGTTGAGTTCAGAAGCTTTTTATTTTTATATGACACCCTCTTCAGTTAGGAATTTATGCTTTGTGCTGATCTATTTGTAATGTTTACTGTGGTATTAGGAGAGATAAAGTCACTGATGAGAGATGAGAGCCTGTAAGAAGACTGTAAGAAATTATGTTTTATTAACAAAGTTCGGGAGGAACACGTTCAAATTATCTATCCAATCACGCACGGGGACAAAAATAAATAAATAGCTTAAATAAAACGCACATCGGCAAACCTGACCTTACAAGGTCTTCTCTACGAAATGCACATTTCATACGGATTACATAAGCAGAGAGTAGTCGGTTTCTTTTTCTTTATCGTTTTGAATTTTGTTTAAAAGTAGACATTTCAAGCTTTCTATTTATTTATTCGTTGTCAGGGCCAAATATTCTACATCACCCAGCTCTTTCGTGATGTTACTTCTGACCTCGTTGAAAAGGTTTGGGATAGCCGTCTTGGAGAAATATTTCCGACCTGGCAGCTCGTATTGTTTATCAAATGTATGGCCAGGAAGCGAGTTACCTTACTAAATGATCTTACAAAATGGAATTACTTTTGAGTTATTATCACTACAATGAGAAATCACATGAAATCCAAACAGCAGTCGAATGAGGAAAGACAGCTGTCCATCACTGCATTGACAAACCAATAGCAGCTGTAGCGTGAGTGATCAGAGATGATAACTTGTCTGATAGCAAAATGATTTTGAGACATATACTTCCTTTAAGTTTCGTTGAGGGAGACTGGTCGAAGAACTGAAAACGCAAAGTGCTGTTAGAAACTTCGCTTAGCACACCGTTATCTGTGTCTCTGCAACGTCTGTCAGCGCAGCGCGTTTTCTCACTGGAGCGTGTGGATATTATTGTTTTTCTCAACATAAACGTAAAACAATATAAACACGATAATCATTTGCTGATTCAAGTCTATATGTACGTTCCAGTAGGATAAAGCAGCAGTCTGCTTTATTAGGCGTTTATTTTGCCGTTCGCGCTGCTTGAGCTTAAATGCTTTTGTTCTTTATATTTTTTGTTTACACACTATGTTTTCAACTAAAATAAAACTTGACATATATTGTAAGCTTAGTGTGTATATTGCCTAATCGTAAGCCTGTTCAGAAATGGTGACAACAAACCTTTAAAAATAACGTCTTTTTCGTTAAACATAATTTAAATAAACGAATATTCGAATGCAATATTTTTTAAATGCCCATGCCTATCTTTAATATCTGATTATTTGTAAGTGTGAATTAGTGAATAACCCATTTTTGTTGTCTTCGTTGGGTCTGAGCTGGTTTTTGTTGCTAATCTATGTTGTGGTTGCAGCTAAAACTTGAGGATGTGAGGCCGAATGCTTGTTGCTACTGCATTGTTTCAACTGTGCCTTTGTAGCTGCCCTCTAAAGTAATTACATCATCTTTCTGTAAAGCCCCCTGTCCTCTCTTCTGCTCCAAGTGATCACAAATAGCCATTCCTAAGCCGTTACCACTAGGCTGAAGTCTCAGCTCAGCTGATCTGACAGTAAAACGGCCGTCAGGCAGGGAAGACGTGAAAGGCTGTCAGTTACAATGAAGGGAAGAGTTTAACACAGGCCTGGGGGTGCTGAAGGAAGGCCCCATAACCCCAGACCTCATCTCTAGCTTGACAGGAGTATGTGGGGATATTTCGGATTAGAAGGGATGTAGAAGTGGCAAGATGCCTGAAGCCCAGCTTAACAGCATGACTGGCATTTGCCAGAAGGATTGGCTGTCGGCACATACCATCCAGGGAGGCCCTGTAAGTATCCATAAGTACTTACAAATGACAGCACATAAACTTGTTTAGAGAGACTGAATTCAAACCACACTAAAGTCGCTTAGAGTAACTGGTGGTGTTTTTTTTTTTGTGTGTGTGTGTGTGTGTGTGTGTGTGTGTGTGTGTGTGTGTGTGTGTGTGTGTGTGTGTGTGTGTGTGTGTGTGTGTGTGTGTGTGTGTGTGTGTGTGTGTTTTGTAGGAATGTGCAGAACTTCATAGCTTAAAATCAAGTAGTGATTGGTTTGTCTGGATACAAGCACTTTTTTTAAGAATGGTAAACAGTGTATTTTCTAATTATACCTCATACAGATAAATCACTTGTTCTGCTTTGAATGAGATGTTTTGGGGTTTTGTACAGAAGGTCACTACTAAGGCTTTTGAACTTGAACTGTAAATATACAGATAAACCATACTAACAGGGAATAATAACAGCTTTATCTTAGAGTACTTTCACACTAAGTATTTTGGTGCAGACCTGGGTTCAACTGACCACAAAGTTTAGCTATCTTCTGACCTCCAAGGGATCGGATTCAATCCATAAGAAAGTGGAACAGTTGCTGTGAACACAATCTGGAAGTAACTGCTACTAAGTAGGCAGAATATTGTGTGAAAGCAGAGGAAGGAGTGTATTAAACTGGTTTGGACATCCAGTTCAAGATATAATAAAATGTATTAGGAAAAAGTCTGATTGGATTTGTGTGCATAATTGCCATATCATTATTACATTTACATTCATTCATTAAGCAGATGCTTTTATCCAAAAGCAACTGAGGAATACAACAAGTGATTCTTCCTAAAGAGGTAATAAACACGACAAGTGCTTGTAATAAAAAAATTGTAAGCAGGCTTCGGGAGGAGGAGATGAGTTTTCAGCTGCTTCTTGAAAATTGTCATGGATTCGGCTGTCAGGATAGGGTTGGAAAGATCATTCCATCAGCAAGGAACAGCGAACGAAAACATTAAATAGGATTAATATGTTTGATTTGAGTGAACAGTGTGGCCTCACACCAGACAGACATGTTTAATAGCAGTGATACCATGCAGACATGGTGTTAGTGCTGGGCAATGTCATAATATTGTATATCGAGCCCCAATGTCGATGTCACCAGTAGGGATGTGAATCATCACTGGTCTCACGATTCTTTACACGATTATCATGTCAAAACACAACTTAAGTCTGAACACAGCAGACGACAGGACCATTTAGAACAAACACTAGTAAATACTAAAAGCGCATGAAACTGTCAAGTGTTCTTAAGTTACAATAACGCTCACACACACTCATTTGACCGCGCTTGACTGCTTGAACGCGCAGACACACACGCTTACAGCCTCGCACACACAGACTCGAGCTCACACGCTGTAAATTTTCAAATAGTGGGTGCATTTTTATTACTCGTTTTTCTAGTTTGCCTCCCTCTGCCGTTTTACGCTAGCACGAGAAGCTATGTGACGAATGATGTCAGAGAAACGTCAGTAGGCTATAATCGATTATGGTCTATTACTGCATCGATGCAGAATCGTCCACGTCCACATCGCGATATGCATGTAGATGCAACGATTAATTTCAACACCCCTAGTCACCATCCGACTATGCTGTGGTAACAGTCCATTTTAAGTCCCTTTAACACAAGTAATTTCACTTGCTGCCATCTTTGAATAGCCTCTCAGTCATGTAAGTGCAGCTCCTATTTCTTTGAGTTGGAAAACATCAAATTCTCCAAAACTGTTCGCCAAGCTTACAATTAAATTTCATATTTGAAATTGCCTATGAAATCTGTCAACTGTCTCATAAATTTTGTTTCTAAATGCTCAAATAATGAAAAATCAAATCATGCTTTTTTTGACCTGGAATCTAATGCGCATACACAGTCCTAAGCGCGCGTCACAGAACACTGACTGTTTCTATGGGAATTGGAGCTTCTAACGGGAGCTGCAGTGACGCGATGACTTTACCAATCAGTGATTGGCTCTTTTATTAATTTATTCCGCCATATTTAGTGTTGCACTTTCTCCTATTCATAGTAATACGAGTGCACCGTCTTTCTATATATAAATTATATATGGTGGTAAGAGAAGCATTCCCTGCCAAACATTTATCCTTATTTTCGTAATTTTGTCAAATATTTTTTCTTGATTACACATCTTGATTTTATTTTTTTATTCCTAAGATAACATTGCAAGTTAAATGTTTTTTATGCTATTCATTTTGTTCAGCAAATAAAAAAAAATTTTTTTTTAACTGCATCATATAAATTCTGAATAGGTAGTGATTTCTTCCATTGTTTTTCCCCTTTTGTGTATGAGATCTTCTGGCTCTGTCTGTGGTTTTTAGCAGCTGAATATAGCTGTTTTCTTTTAGAGTGGACTCGGGATAATGAGCTGTGTTTTGCTGTCCGTAGAGACCTCACCCAAGCTCACTGCTCCAGAAGCCTTGTATACCTTAATCCTGCTCAAACACACACACACACACATACATAAACATTGTGTGATCAGATGAGAACTTTGCAAAGTCTGCCTCCCGGTCTGTTCTACCATCTTAATAAACATCCTCCTCCACAGCTGCCATTTGGAATAAAAATCACCTCTCTTCACTCTTTTTTGGCGAGGCTAGAAAAAGCTGCATTTATTTGTTTCCAGGGATCAAGGAGACTTGACAAATTAACTCCCCAGGGAGGAGAAACACACTTCTCTTCCGCTCCCTGCCCGGCCCTGGAGTCTTCATTACGGGAAGAATAAGCAGTGTTTTCACTCTCCGTCTTGTTTTTTTAGGCATGTTAGTACATTGAGAGAGTCGCTCCAGGGAGGAACAGCAGAGCTCTCTGTGGTTCAGCCTTTTAGAAGAGCTTTGGATATTTTCCATCAAGTCTCTACAGGAAGGCCACAGTGTAGGAAAGAGAGCAAGAGAGATGGGCACCCACACTTTTGTGTCTAGTAAAGAGAGCATGTCCGTCAGGGCTCCAGACTAACTTTTTTCACCTCCGTCCTGGAACCGTCCTGAAAAACAATTTGAACCGTCCTAAAGTGAACGTCAACCGTCCCAAAATAAACATGTTGTTTCTGTACTTTGTTATTATCATCTATAGTTGTTAGTCACATAATAAAAAAAAAGGTGAAAAAAGTTAGTCTGGAGCCCTGCCACTGTCACTTTAAGACATCGGATCATGTCCAATGACATGCGGATCCAATTGCACTGATGCACATCCGATACACTCAAAACTATTTAAGACATAACCAACATAGTTTACGTGAATACTCTCCAACACAGACATTTCGACATAATGTTGTGTGTATTTGTCCATTCAGACACGAAAGAGAGCTCAATTCAGTACTCGCGCGCTGTATAGGCTAGGTGTCTATGTGAATGGCTGCACGCTTCGGGTCGGGTGTGTGCGCACAGAAAACCGTACCGAATAGAGCTCTTTTTTTTGCGTTGTCACTCTTATTCAGATCTATATGTCTGCTCTACTCATTCTCCCAGACGTTTACATTTTTTAACGTTTTATGAGACATGCAGCGCATGTCAACCCGTGTGCCGCTGGGTAGATCAGCACGTTACAGTACAAATGTGCGCATCTACCACAAACGCAGGACATCAGTTCTGACTGGATCGCTTCCCAAATCGTCACTAACATTTTTGTTTAGTTTTTATAAGTTGACGAAAATGTCAATAGATTTTCGTCATAGTTTTTGTCATTCAAAACTAGTTTTTATTTAGTTATCGTCTCGTTTTCGTCTGTGAAAAAATGTCGTTGACGAAAATAATGACGAAAATTATTCGTTAACGAAATGAACACTGCATCAATAACAGGGACTGTCCACAGAAAACGTGAAAGTCTGGTCACCCTAAATTAGACTGACTGAGAAAAAAGACCACAAATATATTGAAATCTAAATGTATGCTTTAGTTAATATACACACACACATAGCCGGGGTAGCGCCCGTAGGTTAGTAGCAAGCAGTTAGCAGACTGTTTCAATCCAATGACTAATACAAATAAAATAATCAATTTAAATTGTACATATCAAACTCGGGGATTGTAGGCCTACTCGGGTTCGATGAAGGAGATTCAGGGCCGTCTTGGTGCTCAATCTGTTTGACCTCGTCCTCACCGTTGTTTAACCAGCGCAACATATTTGCGATGTCATTAAGCCATGTGATAGATGTACCGCGAAACAAGTCTCCGGGTGAGTAGCCGGCCAGTGATAGTAACTATAGTAACAGCATGAGAAGACGCGCTCCGTTGTAGTAAGCGCTTGGTCAGTTAATTTTGGCATTTTCTAAGTAAGTTACCCTAATAGGCTAGTAATAAATGAACACGCATACAAAAATGTCTTTCGTCCTGTAGGCGTCCTGGAGAATATTTCTGTTCGTCCTAAACACATTTTCTATCGTCCCCAGGACGATAGGACGCCGTTAGTCTCGAGCCCTGATGTCTGTCCTTACAGGTCATATCAGTCGTTGACTGCCTACTGGAACTATATAATCTGAAGGAAACTCTTTTATAAAAGCCCTCATTCTGACACAAACAAGTGCGAAAGGCTTTTCTTTGAGTGCTGTTAGCCCTCTCCGCCTTAAATCCAGTTATTCAGGCAGGATAAAGGGTGACTTATTGCACCCACTGGACAGCTTGTTTCTGAGCTGGGAGGCTGAACTGCCCTTGTTTGTTAAAGTGTTCGTAGAGTGCCAGAGCCAGAGGGTATTGTGAGATTTCCCGGATCAAATGAGGTAGCCTATGGCCACATACACACTGTAAAGATTCAGGAGTGACAACCGCTTTTAAATGCGTTAGTAGGGTTGGGTATCGCTGAATACCATGAACAAAAATCAGCAGCATAAAGAACAACTAACTAATAAACTACAATAATATTCATTTCAAACATTATTAAAGATAATGTGCTCAGTCAATAATACAATAAGAGCAAATTAGCAATTGCTAAATTGCTTTAAATCAAATGTAAAATAACACATGGTTTTCTTTTTATAAATAAAATATAGATTAATCCTTATCAAAGTTACAAAAGTTTTTTCAGTCAAGATCAATGAATGATTTATTTTTCTTTTGTTCTTTGATTAACAGTAATGACACAGATGGCAGCAGGTTTGTTAGGCTGCTGTCACTTTAAGAGCTAATGCACAGATCCAATATACTGTTACACGTGTGTTTTCTTCCTCAATTGTTTACGTTCACTTAAGACATAACCGACTGAGTTTACGAGGGTGTTTTGACAAAATTGTGCATTTGTCCGTTCAAGTGCAAGAACACACGAAAGAGAAATCAATTCAGTATTCACCATATGAGAGGCGGCTTTCTTTGCGCTCTCTGGCTGTGCACAGTGTGCTCGTGCCAACTTAAGTTCTCGTTCGCATCTTCTTGCACTTGAGTGGTTTAAAACCACAATAAAATGTGCACAACAGAATCGATTGGCAAAATCTAAATTAAAATGTTATAACAAGTATCCGATTTCAGAATTTGAATCTATTTTCAATTCCCAACTGTATGTAAGAGTGAGTCCCCTAAATTATCGTTCCATGTTTGTACAGAACATGACTCACTCCCGAAACTAGTATTTGTTTTATTTTTTACATTCACTTCAGGCATAACCAACTATGTTTACTAGGATACACGCCAAGACAGGCATGTTGACATAGTTTTGCAAGTTGATTAAACTGCTCAATTCTTATGGATTAGTTTTATGAACTTTTTTCGAAGCATCAAAGTGGTAGTTGTGTAGACTGTCAATGGAGGGAAAGAAATCTCTCTAAAATTTGTCTGTTCAAGTGCAAGACGGCGTAAAAGAGAAATCAGTTCAGTATTCGCATGCTGTCAGACGTGGATTTCTGGGATGTGTGAACACACAGAAACTTCTCACACAGCAAGTACTGAATTAAGCTCTCTTTTTTGTCTTCTTGCACTTAAATGTTTACATTGGCATGGCTTAAAAACATGTACAATCGATAAACATTCACGACGATGCAGAACTGGCACAATCGGAACAGTGACAGTTCCATCAACTCTTGTCCTTATTCAACTCTCCTTATTGTCGAGCCCTGCATTTAGATTCAGCGCGTCAATTCTGTGTCAGTTCATGTGTATGCCTCTCGCTGTGTTCATTTATGCATGTTTGTTAGAAAGCGACAGGGGGCGCTCTCAGCCATGCAATGGTGCGTAAAGCTTAGCAGGAAATTAAATTAGGCCTATTCGGTTGTTAAGTCGTGACGTAACCACTCTCCGATAATACTCTTTCCGGGTCCAAAGTCCAGGTCCTCTCTACCTACCTACCGCTTTCGCTAGTGTTTTGGTTATTATTGAGTGTTTTTACAATGCCGCAGTGCTGTGTCCCGTGTCCCGAGCTAACTCACTTCAACCTCGTAAATCTTCTTTTTCATTGATGCCTGGACTCTACCCTTAATTATGCCACCTGAGTGATGAGCTACACTAACCACTCTGTTGGTGTTAAAGGAATTTAAACCCTTTTTGACCGCCAAAGGTGCCGCACTAAGAAGGACGTGATCGTAAATAAATTTACAGGTTCCACCATTGTTATTTCTGGACGAGAGGAGCGCTTGGACCCGGAAAAGGCTAAACGTCACGCGTGACGTCAGACTTAACAATCGGATATCTGCAGGGCTCTACGCTAACTTTTTTCCTAAGAAGTACATGTGCTCCTAAATGAAAAAATATATATATATAAATATTGGAGCACAGTGAAAAAAGTTGATTAAAATGCTCAATTCATATGGATTAGTTTTATGAACTTTTTTCGAAGCATCAAAGTGGTAGTTGTGTAGACTGTCAATGGAGGGAAAGAAATCTCTCAATTTCATCAAAAAGTTCTTCATTTGTGTTCCGAAGATGAGTGAGAGTCTTACGGGTTTGGAACGAAATGATGGAGAGTAATAAATGACAGAATTTTCTATTTTGTGTGAACTACCTGTTTAATAATGATGCAATTATTATTTTTAGCCTACTTCAAAATATATAAAAATAATGAACACCTCAATAAAGTATAAAGTGCTAAAAACAAAACAAAAGCCCGCTTGCTTTTTTCCTTTGCAGTACTTGCAGTAGGCTACATTAAGTTGTCTTCAAAAATGAGTTTTTGTCGTCTTCCTGTCCTCAGTGTCGACTGTTTTGGTCGTAACTTCAGTTTCTGCACTTGGGCTTTTGGTGAGACCTTGCTAATAAAAATGTTATACTCATTTGCAAGTATTGATAGTGTGCTGGAGTTCCTTGTTTTGTTTTTTTTGCTCTTGGTCTTTTGAGATAATGACTATAGGCTTCATACTAGGGGTGTAAATCGGACAGTTCATCACGATACGATACGATATCGATTCTCTCAGCCAGCGATACGATATTTGCCGATACTTCAAAAAATTCTACGATACGATTCGATTCGATTCAGGGCTATATCGATCGATTAATCGATATTTAGATATTATGTTCACACAACCAGTTACGTTTTTATTAACTCACAAATGCAACCAAAATATATAACATGAATGTTTAATTAAACTCTTTGAAAATTGCACACCCTCTCCCAATTGGGACATTTACAACAGAAGAGGTCATTTGCAAGTACTCCGTTCTTGTTCATTTTCATAAATCATGTTTTTTATTATTATTATTGTGCATTCCAAGTAATATCAATCAAACTGCAGCTGGGTTGTTTTGATTAATAATAATAATAACTTAAATACAGGTAAATTACAAAATCAAAGTTAATTGAAAGTATGCTTTAATGTTAAACGTTTTTTTTTTTTTTTTGCAGAGCAGATTCACATTTCTCTGAGTCAAACAAAATCAAGTAATTGCTATGATAAATAATACAACACTCGGTTAATCTTCGTAACGTTAATCTCCTCAGCTGACATAGACGCCTGACAAACTTTGTTGTTGTGATAACGTACACGCAGTACAGAGAGCTTTTCTCTCACCACTAAACAAACTGCTTTAGTAAGGTTCTGTGAAAATGTTTCCGGTTTTATTTTCCTTTTACGCGCTGAAGAAGATATCACGAGTTCATTGAAATTATCCATCCTCGATCACTTAGTCAGCTTTGACGAAACTCCTCTTAGCCAGCGCGTCTTTTCAAAGTGACATCTGAATACTGCGCGCTGAGTAACGTTAGCTAAAACGGACTCGCGTTCACCAACAAGGGTGCGAGTGCTTGTCTCTGCTCTGTAAAACATGAACTCGCGATGCCTTGACAGCGGACAACCGGCTTTTGTGAAAAAACGTAGGGTTTAGTCAGTCTTGTCAGGCGTCTATTTCAGATGAGGAGATTAACGTTATAAAGACACACCGGCAGGCGGTTGGTGAGTAAACGAAAATGTGCGCTTTGGCGGAAGGATGTTACGTGAGAATGTGGAGTGTCAAAATAAAGGTGTATATCGATATTTTAAGAGTGGAATCGATGCATCGTATCGTTAGACGTTATATCGATGCATCGATCCATATCGATGTATCGTTACACCCCTACTTGATACTGTGTTGCGTATCTAGCTCACTAAGTGTTTACTTGACTTTTTTTTATGGTGTAGATCCTGTTTACACCTAGTCACATAAGTGTGTTTTCGCAAAACTGATATAAATCGGATCTTCTATTCCCGCGGTTCTTCTATATGCAGATTTAATTTAGGCCTATGCAGAGTTCACGTCACGAAAAGCAACAGATATGAGCTGCATTTTATTGATCATAAGCTCATTTCAAAATCAGCGATAGGAGAGAGCAGCACTGGAAGCCTAATATAATTTCGTTTCTTTACTATTAATGAATATGATATGTGTGTTGAGCGTCTACGACTTACTTTCACTTTCATTTGCGGCAGTTTGCGCGTTGGCTTGATGAATAGATCGCTCATCTGTCGTGATGCGTGTCGCAGTAGCGTCATCATATCTGGCTATAACATGACATATAGCCAATAACATGCTCTCACACATTTATTTTTAGCACTGTTGGGAGGAGTCACTTGACTCTCTCACTTAAAATCCAGCAGTTCCCGCACATTCCCACACTATTTCAGTGATTGGCTCATTGGTTGCGAATCGTCGCTCTCATTTGAATAAAGTTAAGCACATCATCATGTTATGTTCACATCGCGCAGTTGCAACCCCGTCCTCTTGCTTGCTTTCCATGTGAAATCAATGGTACGCTTCGCTTCATCGCGCTGTTGTTCAGTGTATTGAAAACAGCCCGTCACTGTGCTCGTAAATAATTTTTCAAGTTCGCACATAACTATTTTTAGGCGCAAATGCGAGTGAAATACTCGCACTGTAGAGCCCTGACCTGCGCTAAACATATTTTTGGCCTCTAACTGGATCACAGGCCAGTGAAATTGTACAAATTACTAGCCATTGGCTAATTAAATACATTTATAGTCACCTAGCATGCAATTTGGTGATTTACTCGCATTGTAGAGGGTTGCATTGAAATGATCGGGTTTTGTGTGTGCATTTCGTTTGTTCTTTTGCATGCACGCATATCCATACATATGAGTGTTTATGCATACGTGTGTCTTGCATTCCCACCATGTCAGATGGCAGATGTTTGACACAAACCCATTCCCCAGGGGCACCTTGTACTCCCAGATTATTATCTTCATCTGGCAAAGTGCTGCAGCCCAGGCTGACCCTTAATGTCTGCATCACACACACTATCTCTCAGCTGCACACTCGGGACCTTTTGCTCTGAGCTGGGTCCCATGAGCCACTGCATTGGGAGGCCCCCAGGCCCTTGAGAGAGGGTTCAGCAGTCCATGGGGGTTCTGTTACAGAAGGATCCCCAAAGCCTATGGGATTCAGGCTCAATCAGCATCCCTTGCTGCGGGCGATGAAGAGGCCAGGCTGGGTGTGAAGAGATGGAAAAGACATAGGGCTGTGGTTCCCTCTGAGGCAGACAGAGAGTTAATCAGAGTTGTGCATGCACTGTGATCCCCAAGAGCTTTTGGTCCCAGAGGATACATCAACCCTCGGTTGACAGTCGCTCTCTCTTCCTTTCTCGTTGTACTTTATGTACTTATGTACAATAAAACACTAATATCAGCTCATTGTAAAAGCAGTTTTGGGTGTGCCGGTCAGGTTTTCCTTAGTTTATGTCCTTTCCCTAATAAAAGACATTAAGGCATTCACATGACCTTACCGACCAACGGCAACAGACACGTTCGGCTAGCTTTGACTGTTGGCATCTTTTAGCATTGCTCGGCACTTGTTTTCGCAGACTGAACATGTTGAATCGCCGTCAGTATTCCCAGAATTGGAATTTCTGAGAAGTGGCGTACTGTAATTGTCAAGTGACTGTTGCCGTTGGTTGGTGTCTGTCGGTGCAGTGTGAATTAGCATTTAGGCTCTTGTCCCTCATGATGGTTGTATGTTATGTTATGATTTTGCTCTCTGAATTTGATTATGAGTAGACACATCTTTGATCTGGCAGAGCAGATTTACACATTTATTTTGCTCTTTTAAAATCAATGCTACAATAAATTATTTTCTGTGGCATAAGTCTTGCTGTTTTATGAGTTTATTTTCCATTTAGTTCAAATCTGATTTTGTTAAATCAAATGATAGACCTTTACCTCCAAAATATGTTTGCATGTGTGGTTTCTCTTGTCTTTTCAGTTCCAGATTTTAGCATTGACACAAAGTCTACTTCTCTTGTCTCTTCAGTTCCAGATTTTAGCATTGACACGCTCTCCACCAATGCCAGCCAGGAGCTGCGTGGCCTGGCCATTCCCAAGGTGTCAGGCCTAGAGCGCAGTCAAGAGAAGAGCCAGGAGACTTCCCGCGAACTCTCCTCGGCCACCCCCTCACTGGTGCCCACTTCCCATTCCAAACCTCCCCTCCCCACCCCTCTTCATCTCCAGCCACCCCCCTCCAACCGGGGGTTACCCTTGCCCCCAAGTCCAGCTCAAACCCAGCACCCTTGCCCAGAGCGCCCACTTAGACCGCTCACGCCCGCTACCGCTCTGCCTCCAACCCAGAGCCACAAGCCCTCTCAGGCACCCCCGCCCCAGCCTCGGGACCCATCTGAGCCTCCATCTAACCCAAGGCCACCTCGAACCCCAGGCATCTACCACCACCCCCCATCACCAGTGCTACCAGCCCAGCAGAACCCCACCCTACCTGTGCAGCACAGACCACCGTCACGGTGCCACCCCCGTCCGATTTCAGCCTACAGTGGCAGCCTAACCCTTAACGGCCTGAGGTGAGTGGGCAACAAATGAGTGTAATGGAGTTAAATATTAGCAAAACGTTTCTGTAATACTCCAGATGTGCTGTACATTGATTGAGCAGATGTTCTGAGCCCACCGCTCTTAAATACTGTAGCGGAACAGCGTGATTCCTGTATTAGAATGTAAAATGTATCAATCCTCCAGTAAACATGAGGCACAAATCCCTGTCTGTATGTGTTTGTGTGTGAGTGTGCGTGAGCCTGACAGCACCACAGAGAGAACCCCAGCTGAGAGATTAGACGGTTTGATTCGTTCCCCTCCCAAATAGATGCTGCTGCTGCCTTGTAGCTGGCGGCGTCTTGTAGATAACAATTTCTCTGCTTGACTCAGACACCCCAGTTTCCAGCAGAGAGGCAGATCTTCTCCTCCCTCCTCTCACCCTTCTCTGCCGACCTTTAGATTTCTTTAGACTGCTGATGATAATTATACCTTGTGTTTCTCTGTGTCTGTGTGCAGCTTTTAATATGAAATAATTTGCGTTTAAATGATTACTTAGCCTGTAAATTAGCTCTTTGTTAGATTGCGTACAATTCTGATAAATCCTTTAGCTTGTGCAGCTAGAAAATCCCTCCAGGAATAACATTCTTCACCACTGTATGCACATTTTCCAGGCTTTTGAAACTGGATTCTTTTGCTAGATTTATAGCAGACTTTGTAGCAGTTTTGTGATCATTGTTTGGAAAGGTCTTTTATACAGGCACATTTTTACAGTTGTTTATTTTCTCTTTTTTCACAGCAGTAGTCGAAGCAGCACTCCAGGGAAGCCCCCGGGCCCCTCTCCAGCCCCTCATCTGCATCATCACCAACCTGCCCCCACTGGGGCAGCAGCAACCTTCCCCCTGCCAGCGAACCCCACGGCTTCGCACGCCTTCCCCCCCTCCCTGCCGTCCTCCACTCTTCCTCATCACACCAATATGTTTGCGTCGCCTGCTGCTCTGCCTCCACCTCCTCCTCTCACCTCAAACACTCTGCCGGTCCCCGGACACCCAGCTGGGAGTGCCTACTCAGGTACCAATCTCTCATCTAGCGTCCTTTAATACATAGTATAAAGTAAGATATTTTTGCCAGCTAATGTTGGATCATGTAATTATCGTTTATCTGAATGTTTGTTCTGCATTCAGATAAACACTTTTGAAAAGGGGTTCTGGTTAAGTTCCAATTTAGATGTGTGTTTTTAAAACGTAACGTTTATTTTTGTTTCCCTACCTCTTTCTTCTCACAGAACAAGACATTCTCCGGCAGGAATTAAATACTCGTTTCCTGGCGTCTCAGAGTGCTGATCGCGGGGCATCACTGGGTCCCCCTCCATACCTGCGGACTGAGTTCCACCAGCACCAGCATCAGCATCAGCATCAGCACCAGCACACACACCAACACACACACCAGCACACCTTCACCCCTTTCCCCCACGCCATCATGCCCACGCCTGCACCGCCCATGGTGCGTACCCCAGCCAGAAATGTGAGGATAAGTGGAACACAACTCTAAAAAAAAAATACATTGTGGTGATGGTTGGGTGATTGTATAATTGAATGGTTGAATGGGTAACTGAATGAATAAAAACAACATAAAAAACATAAAAACTAGGGCTGCACGATATTGGAAAAAACTGACATTGCGATATATATTGCGATATGAAAACCATTTCACCATGATTTTAATAGCTTTATTTGTAAAGAATGAATAATTTTAGGATGATTGGGGTAATTTTGTAGGGTTGTGCTAGCCTGGTTAAAACCAGACCATTCTCAGTAGTAACTGAGTTATGGTCTGGCAAAGCTTCATTAATAACTCATTTCCAAAGGGGCGTCACCAACGGATGTCGCTCAAATGCCTCTGGGCGCAGTTGGATAGACCTAAAACCAATCAGAGCGATCGTCATCGTGTAAAGCCATATGCTGCGTCCCAATTCGCCTAAGTTAAACTACGCCATAAAAGTATGTACTCTTTTTGTGAAGAAAAGGTATTTACTTTTGAATGTGTAGAAAAAAAGTAGGCAAGCTTTGAGACATACTACTTCGTCATCTTTATCAGACGGATCTGTCGCGTGCATCCTGTCACTTAAACTGCCCTGTCAATCATCTTGTCACAGTTAAAATCCTCTATTAAATCTAATTTAATTTCCTACTGTTTCGGAGAGAAATGTAGTAGCACGTTCACGTGCCAGTGGGTCTTTCATGGAGACTGTCCTCATGTGTTTGCAATTTGAATATAATAATGCATTTAAAAGTTGGTGCGCTTCACCAACGGACGTCGCTCAAATGTCTCTGGGCGCAATTGGATAGACCTAAAACCAATCAGAGCGATCGTCATCGTGTAAAGCCTCAACGTTTCTGATTGGTGCCGCGATTTGGACAGATTAGAAATCTGCTTGAATGGGCTCTTTGCCAGACTACTTGCAAAGCAAATCTAAATTTGCCGGAAGTTTGTCTGGGTTTTCCCAGGCTAGGGTTGTGCATCTGCATAGACAATAATAAACTAATTACAAGCCTAGATGAATACAATAGAACAAAGACACAGATTAAATAAGTAGTCCTTTATGTGTTTTAGTTAAATTAACCATTCAGGTACAGACATTGAAAATTCAAATGTAAAAGTCTGCATAGTGACTTCTGTATTTTAATTAATACAGTTTATCTTTGTTAAAGCTACAAAAGTGATTTTCTCTTTCTCTTTTGTTGTTTGATGAACTTTGGTGACACAAACAGTTGCGTGTATATTGGGCTGCTGTCACTTTAAGACGAATGCACTATCCACTATCGGTAATAACAAGAATCCGTTTTCTTTCTCTGTTTACAACTCATAACCAACTGTTTATGAGGAAACTCGTTGAGACGGCATTTTGATTTAATTTTCCGTGCACATATTCGTTCATGCACAAATCGATAAGAAAGGGAAGGGAATTCGGTGTTCATGAACTTCACATGCTGTCTGCGTGGCTCTGTGTGCGCACACAAAAATGTGTTTCATTCTGCGAGTTCCAGTCTTCTTGCACTTGATGTTTAAACAGACAGGACTTAAAAACACATGCAAATGATGTCACTCTATGATGGTTAAACTTTGCAATTACTCTGCGAATCACGTGTTCTGAACCGGGGAAGCAGCTGGCCCGTAAGGATTACGGATCAACTACGAACCCTATACTACATCGCACATCCTGCGATGTGACTATAGTGGATGCGCACATCGCAATATCGATGCTAAAAATGATACATCGTGCAGCCCTAATAAAAACCAAATGCATGTATATAAGATACAGGGTTCCCACGGTCATGGAAATTTCTATTGTGAGTCCTTTTAATGAATCATCAAATCAGATCACATCTGTCAAAATCAAATGCATCAAAATGATTTGTAAAAATCCTTGAATCATCAGAAATCATTGTCAAAAACTGTGGGAACACTGTAGGTAACTACTAAATTTGTGCATGTGTATGTGTCGTACCGACTGCTGAATTATAAACGGGTACGGTACAGTATTCAGTAAACACTAGAAGCAATGGCAGTGGCTTGCTTTCTCTATCGTAACGTTTCTCTCTTGCCACAATGTGGCTTTTCTATGTTGAAAAACTGCTGTTTTTCTCTGGCATGCTTCTCCACCCTCTGTTCTCTGCCCTGATTTTAGAATTGGCAGTCAGAGCCACTGGCAATACATTTTTGTTCCAGCCAAGCCTTGAGAACTTAATACTAGTTTATTCATTCCCAGTTTAATGACATCATTTTGGTCTGGTGGAGTTTTGACTGAGGGCTTTTGGTTGGCAAGCAGCAGAGCTGATTAGTGATTTGAGGCTTCATACAGACACTCCCACACACAGCTCGATCATAACCACAGTGCCCACAGAGGCTTAAAAGTGGCTTTTGAACCATGCCAGGCTCAAAAGCCTCTGAGAATGGCGCTCTGTTAGCTAATGAGAGTATAAAACTAGTTTGAGAGCCGCATTGTTTACTCACGAGTGGGAAACATTCTCTCTGGATCCAGATTAGACCACTCAAACCTCATTAAATGAGCTGTTTATAGGACTATTTTTAGACTGCCGAATGGCTTCTACTTGACCACTCACAGAATTGCTGAGTTATACATATTAACGAGAGAAATCCCTTGTGATAATTCACTGTAAAACGCAAAACAACATTCTGGATGGGGGCAGCAGGAATAATGCAGGGCTACATTCTGATCTGTGCTAAAATTCATTAATCAGGGCAGAGACGATTTTACTGCCAACCAAACACACTTTTCTGGAGAGCACATTAAAGCATTTGGTATTTGTTTTGAGCCTCATGACTCCACAAGATATTTGTCAGGAGTAAATTTTTTGTAGGCCTGAAAGACTCCTGTGTGTACTGAGCTCTGTTTCTCCTTTTCTCTGCAGTTCGACAAATACCCCACTAAAGTCGACCCCTTCTACAGACACAGCGTGAGTCCTTGTCATATTTTTGTAATTTGTTGTGGTGGCTTTTTTTCTTCTTGTTTAGTGTAGTGGTCATTGTCATTTTTATGTCTGCTTCATTTAATTTCATCATACTTTATATTATGGGTGTTTTAAGCAATAGGGGCTATGCTGGTCACAGCTTAGGGCATTTTTAGGTACCACACGCAGCCAGAGCTATATTTACAATAGGCCTCTCAAGTGCCTTATTACACTTTTATAAAATAAAAATAAAAAAACACTTAACTACATTCTAAATGTATTAAGGGCACAAATTTTCATAAAAAAATGTATTAAGCAGATTGGCTGCAAGATATGTTTTTACTGAAATGCCTTCCTGGATACTGCTGGAATCGGGTTAGAGATGAAATGTGTTTCATTCTGCTTGTCTGTCCAACAGGTTAATGCAACTTTAATTTATTTGATCTCTGCCCTTCAGTTACGGAGTCGCCATTTAGCAATGATTCATTTGTGACACCCACCCAAGAACACACACTCTGCAGTAATTACATGCATTATGCAGTGCGTTGTGATAATAACAGTCATTGCTATCAGAGCAGGTTTAGAGAGTGACCCGTATTGTAAATTCATCTTGCTGTTAATCTTTGTTGAATGTCACAACAGCCAAGGGTCAGATGAAGGTTGTATCATTATATGGAGCAGAATAGGTGCTTTGTAGTCACTTTCTTTCATTTATTCATTTATAAAGAGAAAAACTAAGCAAAACATTGTTGTGAATTATTTTCACATGGTGCGTATTTTCATGTTATGATGCTTTATATCATGCATTTTGTAATGAAGAAGGCCATTTAAATGTCAGCAGCTGATCTTGTGTAGTTGTTAGTTTGTACAGCGACCTGCAGGCTCTGGTCTCACTGTATAACTGTAAACAGCTGACACGATCAAACAAGAACCTCTTGGAGTAACTGTGTCTTATATCCTTTTTCTTTTCTCAGCTGTTCCACTCTTACCCCCCAGCAGTGTCTGGCATTCCTCCCGTCATCCCGCCGACGGGGCCCTTCGGATCTCTGCAGGGAGCGTTCCAGCCCAAGGTATCACAATATCAAACGCTGAATGTCGGAATTTCAAGACAACTCCCAAAACTAACCTCCTGTGCTCTTCTGAGTGTTCTCCTGCACACATGGAATGGATCTGGCTAAACATAAACAGATCTCAGACAGTCCGTTACTACTTTAATTTTATGTATAGGTATAGTATAAATAGAGAATCAGTTTCATATGTTCTTTTTAACGTGTACAGTCTGGTGATGTCCCCAGTTAGCTAACAGTAATGCTCGAGTAAGTGAGAGATGATACTGGAAGATTTAGGTATCTAGGGCTCTATGAAATCCGTTACATTTTTTCCCAAATTCCGTTTTTTTTATTTTTTATATACTTTTTTTTATTTATTATAATTTATAACAACAACAATTAATTAATTTAAAAATAACATTTCAGAAATTCTGTGTTGTGTATTTACATTTTTCTGGCAATCAAATGAAGGCATAAAACTAATTAAATGTATCTTTTAATCATATGAAATTAAAAAAAAAAAATTTACAAATAAAGTTTTAATAATAATTACATGGAGAGGTAGCTAAATTCTACTGTACAACAGTAATATATTTGTCACAATTTCTTCAAGTTAAACCAAACTTATTTTGGTGGGTTGCCGTGAAGACCTTTGAATTTCTGTGTGTTTATGATATGACGATAGATTTCCTCTAATGAAACGGTAAAATGCTTGTGAAGTGACTCTCAGAGCGGCTCTGGAGATGAAGTTCATGCGTTCATGTCCTCATATAGCGAGGCTGAAAGCATGCGTGCTTCAGTGTGTGTGTGTGGTAATGAACTGCAGTGTGTGTGGGTGCGTCTGCACCATTCATTCTACGCAGAACATGCAGGATTCATATTTAAATAGTTTTTTTGCGGTTTAATATTCACAGAAACTAGTCTATATTGTGTTTTGATTTAAAGTGTACTGACCTGCTTTTATTTATTCATCAAAAATGTGACAACTTCCATGAAATTCTGCGTTATACAGTAAATTCCGTTTTTATGACTTGATTCCGCGATTCGTCTGGGTTTTCTGCATCGCGGAAATCATAAGGCCCAAGGTATCTTGTGATAAGCTGAGAATGCTTAATTTTTGTCTTTGTACACTATAGACCTCAAATCCTTTAGACGTGGCAGCCAGGCCTGGAGCCGTCCCACACACACTTCTTCAGAAAGACCCTCGGGTAAGCACCCCAAAAACACAGTTTGCAACGAACAAACTGTGATGACTGTGGTTTTTAAACTACTGCTGGCAAACTAACCATCATATTTGTCAGTCATGATAAACTGTTGTCCACATTGGTATGCTGGCAGTGATAGGAAGGGGAATACTCTAAATTCTGGCCTAATTATTCCACGAAATGCTTCATTAGAAAGGGAAATTTTAACATTTTAATTTGGTCAGTGATGAAGTGATGCTCGGATGCTAATTAAAAGCCCTGACTGACAGCTTTGTGTCCCTAATCTCTCTCACTTGCGCTCTTTTTCCCTTTCCTCTCTAGCTGACAGATCCGTTCCGGCCAGTTCTCAGGGTAAGACTGCTTTATCAGTTATTCAGTTTGTTTCCCCACAGGACTATGAAGGAAATAGAGTAAAAGCTCATTACAGTTTAATCCCACCTTACACTGAGCACCTGCCTTCCGCTTCACAGTCTCTTTAATTAGCTGTGTGCTGGGACTCTACGGTCTCATTTCAGAGTCTATAGGAGACACTATATGACTCCCTTATCTGAAAACACTTTGTAATGACATTTTGCTTAATTAATTTGCAGCCATGCCCAAAATATGGGAACAAGCAAAGAAACTTGAAATGAACATTTTAAGTTAAATTTCACTTTTAAAAGTGCTCAACAGTATTACATAAAATTGTAGATAATCTTGTCAGATGTACGCGATATTCTTTTATAAAAGTGCTTAAAAGGTTTAGATTAATAAAATGAAACTAACATGAATTTAGTAATGTCTAAACATGAAAACCTTGCCTTGTCTTTCTGTCTCCAAAGAAACCAGGAAAGTGGTGTGCTATGCATGTCCATATAGCTTGGCAAATTTATCATCACCAACAGAAAGTAAAGGTGAGATTTGCATACATAACCTGATTTCACTTTTACTGCACCCTTCCGATCACTACATATGAAAATAAATATTCTTTTGGCTCTCTTCTGTCTCCTCCTGTTAACTCTGAACTACATAATACAATACAATCTTAATTTTTGAGGTACTCTGAGAAGGGGTATCACATTTGTTCTCTCTTGTACCTGGCCTTCTCCAGCAGCAGATGCAGGTTGACCCACACAAGCTGGACTTTGGCCTCAAACCGGAGTTCCTTTGTCGACCCCCAGGCCCCACCCTTTTTGGAGCCATCCATCACCCTCATGACTTGGCACGACCTGCATCGCTTTTCTCAGCAGCAGGTGAGTGGATTTTCCAAATCTTAGAGTTGAAAGAGATCACTACACAGATTAAGTGCAGTGCTTCCAGTATTTTTCAGTGAGTAACCATTAATCTAATTAATTATTTTATCCTTAAAAGTTTTGTCATTGTTTTAGTCCCCATTTCTTAGTACTCATTACATGCAGTATCCAACTGTACTGCAAACAAGTGAAGTAACAAAACTACAATCCTTCATTATAATTAAAGCAATCTGTGCTTTGTTGAGAGCAGCTTTGTTGATGGGAACATTCTAATTTTATTATGTTGCTTGCATTGTGTTATGTACTGTTTTTTTTTCATTCCTGTCAGGATGTATCATCAAAGAAGATTTTGCCCATTAGTATGTAGCCTAGACCATTAGGCTTGCTTTAAGAGTGGAATAGTTTTCATTGTTGTCTGTCTGTCTTTGTTTCAGGGTCCACGCATCCCTCAGCTGCACCTTTCGGACACCATCCACATCATCCTAGCAACTTTCTTACCCCAGCACCCCACCACTTAGGTAAGCTAACAAGAGTACACATGCACATTCACACTCCTCCACTAGGTGTCACTGTGCAGTCAATTACTGACTGAAATGTGTATATTCTAAGGCAGGGGTGTCCAGTCCTGCTCCTGGAGGGCCAAAGTCCTGCGGAGTTTAGCTCCAACATGCCTCAACACTTGCCTTGAAAGCTTCTAATAATCCTGAAGACCTTGATAAGTTGGTTCAGGTGTGTTTTATTAGGATTGGAGCTAAACTCTACAGGATTGGACAACCCTGGACTAAGGGTTGCTGAACACTTCTTTGAAAGTCAGTGTGCTAAAACGTGTTGATAAATCTGTTCATTTGTGAACTAAGGACTCGGTTAAAAGCTGGTTCATTGTGAAAAGTTAACATTCTATAATGAAACAAGCTGTAGTTCATTGGTAAATCACACAATCATTTGTTCATTGATTGATTCTTTATTCCTGTTTTGATTGTCAGAGCCCTTCAGCAGACCGCCTTCATTTGGAGGTCTGGCCTCATTAAGCACTGCAGCTTTTGGTGGGCTGGGAAACCCAGCACTCAGTGAGTGTCAATTAGTTAAATTGTTGTTTATTAGAAATTTCATCTTCAGTCAACTTTTTATCATCTCATTATTACAAGGCTCTGTGGAATACTTGATTCTGATTGGTCAATCGCGCCATCAAGCAGTATGTTATCCCCCAATAACAACCGGAAAACACTGATAACACAGGCTCATCCGGGTAACCTAAGTCAGCGTTTTATGCTCGTTAGGAACTATTTTTCCTCGTGGAAGTTATGCGTTTGGAGAGCTAATAAAATATTAAAACTCAAATCCATATTTTGCGTACAGTTATTTAATTGTCATCTGGTATCGCAGACTCACTCTCTTGTTTCATTCAAATGCAGCTGCTGCCATTTGCAAAGATTGTTTTGTACACTGTAATGGTTTATAAGATAACAAACAGGTACGATTTTAACACTAGAACCGCCAAGGGTCTTTGTATCCCTAAAACCACGAGCGGGTCAAATTTACCCATGCACATGACTTCTGTTTTGATATGGCTAAAAAACATATTATGTGACTGTATTATGCCACTGTCTTTACAAAGTAATGTCTAAAGTCATTCAATTATTGTTTTTTTAGACATCAATTATCTTTTTGTCCCGTTGTTTTATGTTCAAGGCTATTTTAAGCAGTCTATACTAATCACTTTTCTTAACGGTGAATATAGGCTAAACCAGCCTGCAGTGGCAACGAGAATTAGAAGGAAATAAATACATATTTGGGTGGTCTAATATTATAATAAAATGTCATTTATCACATATTAAGATAACCCATCTTATTTAAATGAATAAAATACCGCACTGCAGTCAATTACAGCAACTACAAATTCAAGTGCACAGTATCACCTAATTAATTATTAATTTGTTCAGTTATATCATTTATAATTTGAACAAGAGAACAACACCAATAAACTTTGGGTAATCATGAAAAAAAAAATGTCATTACATCATAGATTGGAATTTTTTTTTCAGGAAATGGGCAGACTTCAACACAGTAGCGAATAATACACAATAAAAATAGCAAAACATAAATGTATAAATACTCCAAAGTTTGAACATTTATGAGTAGGCCAAAACATCTTCATTTGAACATGTGTTGTGTGACTGTTTACAGTAAGCTTACACGTTGCTCAAACACCAGGCCCGTCGCGACAAGGCAGGCAAACCAAGCAATTGCTTGGGGCCCCGAGCTGGCCTGGGGCCCCAAGACAACGACTGGTTAAGAATAAAATGCAACGACAAACTGTGTGAGCGCCCCTTTGATAGTCAATGCAGTAAAGTGCAATGACACTGTTATCGGGATCCCCCTCAAGGGGGCCCCTCTCAGTAGTCGCTGACAGCAGCCAGCCAACCACGGTTCGTTGGATAATTTTTCCTGCCGACCAAAATTTCGTTATTTCAAATGTAGGCGCGTTGCGCGTGGCAAGCGCGCTCATAATGTAGAGACGCCGGCGCGACCACAACATTGCCCAACATCAAATGGCAAACGTAATGTAAGCGGAACGAAACTGAGCTACTCGTTATTGTGTGGTTGACGGACCGTTGTTTATCAGTTTGGACCAGTGCAGCGCGAGCCGATAGTGATCATGCGACACTGTTACTACACAGCGCTAATAAGAGATCCAGTAAAGAAAGCATTTGAATTCGCCACAGAAGTAATAACATCGCTGCGAGATCTAGTGAGAAACATTCACATAGTTTGGCAGGAATAGTAGGCTATAATGCCTTCAAGTAACATTACGTCGGTTTTATTTTGACATTATGAATACAATGCAAATGTTAATCTTAACTAAAATAAACATTTGTTTATAACTACTACAATATTACATTAATTTTTTTCCAAGGAGCTGTTTTGTTTTATATGCTCCTAAGAAGAGCCAATTATAGCTCCAGAATTGCTCAAAGTAAAAAGAAATCATATTTTATGATAAAAAAAAGAAAGAAAAATAAATAAATCAAGGAAATTGGCATTTCTTTCTTTTTGCTTTATCGAAAACATACCAAACCGTAACACATGTGTATCGTATTGAACCGAACCGTGAATTTTGTTACACCCCTAGTGGTAAGTGATAAATTACACTGGATAAAATAGCTCCACTTGTCTTGTACAAATGGTGTAATTTTGCTGCAGGTAGGCTAGAAAAAATATGTTTATGTTAGCTACCTCCCTGACGGCAAATGCTGCTTGTAACAAACAGTTAGTGCAACTTTTTTTCGAACGGACGGAATATGGTTACATATTATAATATGTTTTTTATTGGGGGGGGGGCCTCCATGTCCATTTTGCTTGGGGCCCCCAAATTCCTTCAAACGGCCCTGTCAAACACAGCGTGAAAATAAAGGCATTAAATGGGTAAATTTGACCTGCTGGTGGTTTTAGGTATAAATGCCCCGTTTTTAATCCGGTTTTATCATTTACAATCCCCTGTTAAAAATTGTTTAAAATTTTTTATTAAAAGTCAATGACTGGGAGACTTGGATATTTTATTGACAATCTACATTTGAACGTCTACGTGGCAGTTGTAGTGTTAAAACCACTTCATCTCAAATCAATATCTCTTGTCCCCATAATTATTTATGTGGTGAAATACCATGTAATAAGTGGTATGACTGTACTGTATCCCTTAAATGTCCATCTAGTTTGAACTTGCCGCTTGCTAGCAGCTGCTTTCACCGCGGAAGCTTTTCATTTGCGTTTAAAGAGCTAATAAAATATTTTGACTCGTCTCGGATCAATATTTCATGTCAAATTATTTACTTATGTGGCAAGTAGCCATGTAATTAAGCGGGATTATGTGCATCCAGCCGGTTGTTATCGCAGAGTAAACCCCTTCCTGATCACCCTGTCTGGGTTTATTCTGCAATAACAACCGGCTGGATGTACATTATCCCTTAATTAACACAACTAATTGTAGGTTAAAAGGTCATTACAACTGTAATTATCTGATATCAAAGATTACTATTTGCATGAAATAGAGATCAACATAAATAAAATTTCACCATGTTGTTTTTCCATCTACCAGCACCAAACTCTGTATTTGGTCACAAAGATGCACCCAGTGCACAACAGCACTTCAGCGGACCCCACGAGCCATGGAACAGACTCCACCGCACTCCGCCGTCCTTCCCCACCCCACCTCCCTGGCTCAAACCAGGAGACTCAGAACGCAGCGCATCAGTCAGCTCACATGAGAGAGAACGAGAAAGGGACAGGGAAAGAGAACGTGACCTGGAGAAGAGGGATTCATCAGTCAATAAGGATGATAAAGAACGGTGTGTAGAGCTGTGTGAATGATATTAACACAAGAATCACGTAATATTATTTGTCAAAGCTTGGAAGAGTTTTTCTTTAAGTATGTATTACAATCAGCTGGTCATTATTGCAGAATAAACAGGAGGTGATCGGAGGTCTTGTGTCACCCTGAAGAGAGGTTTATTGTACATTAATGAACAGTAGACTGTTGATTATCCAAACAATAATGGTCCATTTCACCTCTAGGGAACCTGCTGAGAAGAGGCACCAGAATCACCAATCCCCGATTCCTGTTAACCCTCTCACTCTGTTGGGTCACACTCGGTCATCTGAGCCCTCACGGAACCACATCTCTTCCAGCGAGCCTCGGGACAAGGACAAGCCCAAAGATCGCGAGAGAGAACGAGAGCACTCAGACTGGAAAGACTCCAACACAGATGAGCACAAGGGGAAGGAGAATCACCACAGTGACAAGGACATTTCTGTCATCCACGATGGCCGAGTTTCTGAAGACAAGCCGGCCAATCGGGTTACAGCGTCACCCTACATGCGGCCAGGCGGCGTAGATCGGGTGAACGGCGGGTTGACTCGAGATGTTCTGGAGAAGAAGGCTGAGATCACCTATGAGAAGAAAAACAGTGAGGTGAAGGTGAAAGAAGAGAGGAAAGAGGAACAGGACGGTCCCACGGAAAGAACACCAGAGCAAAGATCCACGCCACAAGCACCTCATCCTCCCGCTGCTCTCCACCCTCCATCTTCAATGCCGGTACCCATGGGCATGGCCAGCATGCATCCCATAAACAGTATCAGTAGTCTGGAGAGGACTCGTATGGTGGCCCCCTTTATGGGTATCAGTCCCATCCCAGGGGCGGAGAGGTTTCCCTATCCCACCTTTCATTGGGATCCCATGAGGGACCCTTACCGGGGACTCGACATCCACCGGAGGGATCCATTAGCTCGGGATCTGCTACTACGGAATGACCCTCTGCACCGGTTAGCAGCGCCGCGGCTGTATGATGCAGAGCGCTCATACCGAGACCGTGAGCCTCATGACTTTAACCGAGACCACCCTCACGGACTGACCTTGGAACAGCGGCGAGAACAAGAGCGGGCACACCTAGAAGAGAGGGAACGTCTGCACATGCTCCGAGAGGACTATGAGCAGGGACGTCTGCACCCCATGCATCACCCCGCTTTAGATGGACATCTCCCTCACCCTGGTCTCATGGCCCCCGGACTTCCCAGCATGCACTACCCCCGTGTTAGCCCCTCCTCTGCTGTGGCTGCTGCCGCCCAGAATGGAATCCTCAACAAACCCCCCCCCACCGCATCACTCAGTGCCCCACCCCCTCTTATCCCAACGCTGGGAGCACGTTCCACGTCTCCCAGACGGACTACCCCACTTGGCACTGACATTAGAGACAGACCCCCTTCACACACACACAAAGACATCGAGGCACGGTGAGACCCCCTGATGAACTAATGGAACTCAGAAGCAAGCACTTGAGGCTGTATTATATCGGTGTATAGATTGTGCATTACTGATTTTTGTGTGTGTTGCGTTTTTGTTTTTGTACAAAAGACTGAGATTTTTTCATGCTCTTTTATCCTGTTCGCTCCTGCGTTGGTGTGTATTCTTAAACATATACAGTACACTGATCTTGAGCAAGTGGACAAATGTTAGATCTCCATCATGGAAAAGATGGTTTTGGAATGTACAGGTACCTCAATACATTGACAAAAGGCAAAACTATGTAGATATGTGCAAAGTCTGTGTTTTCTCCCCTTGAGGGAAAACAATGTAAGGTACAAATATGCAAATGGGTGTTATGAAAGCTTTACTTTGAAATGCTGTACATAGTGGGCAGTGATCAAAAGGAGAGCGAGTGCACCGGCTCTGGTTTTAGTTTAATGCTGCATATTAATGGTTTTGAAGGATCATATTGTCCAAGAGACCACATCCCTTCTTTCAACTATGCAACTCATGCGTGGGCTCTCTCTGTATCACGTTTTCTCTCTCCTAGAGGACTACCCGTCTCTACTGAACCCTCACATTCTCCTTTCAAAGCAACAGTACATGCTTACACATGACTTACAAGATTGTTCTTAGATGGGGATTTTCAGCAATGAGTATTACTCACACTGAAGCTCAATCTGACAAGCATATTCCCTAACTCTTGATCCAAAAACAAGCTTTTGTTCGTCAAGATAGAAAGAAAAATAAATAATAATACAAATCTGTGTTGACAATCCTTACAAATACACAAATGTTTCAGGAACCTAACAAAACTTAAATTCGCTGAATTACCTCTAAATCAAAAGACTGTGCAAACATGACAACACAACCCTTCATGTCACCAGATGTTTGAGGACAGAAAGCAGGACAATTCCCTATTGGTCTAACTGTGTATTAAAATATTATGTATCTACACAATGATAAAGTGAGTTGTAAGCTATGGAAGTTTGTTTTTAATGAGCAGAGATCTATTTTAGTAGTCCATGGGAGGGATAGTTGTGCGCTTTTAAACTCTGTGAAATTCAGATGTTGTGCAGTGCTTTTTTTTTCTTTCTTTTTTTAATTTTCTCTACTTTTTTGTTTTCTTAAAATCAAACAATAAAATGTCCACTGAAGCAGTAGTGGGTAGTCAATACGTATTGCAAAGAGATTGTAAGAAATTTTTGCTGTTTATCATGTACGTAAAAAAGTCCTTTCTAGATCATGTACAAAAAAAGGGTGAGGCGACAGCATGCTCCTCAGTTAAACTTGTGTTATGTAAATTGTGCCATGTTATTAAAAAATGTGAACTAATTTTGTCCTAAAGTTTCTGTTTCTCAATACTTCCCATCATAAAAAGTGCACATACATGAAAGATTGAGATTTAAGAACTGTTATACTTAGAATCAATACACCTAAGCCAAATCTGATAGCAGAATTTAGAGCAAGCACTAGTTATTACTTGTTTAGGATTATAAGTGCTTTTACTTTTCTGAACCAATTGATTGGCAGCTCAAGTAGCTACTTTTGCCTGAAAAAATATATATATATTTCTTTCTTTTGTGTGCATTTGGCTACCTACCAACACATAAGGAAACTGTAAAAAGCATGTTATACACAGCACACGGAACGAGCATGAGAGCGTTTCTGCACTGAACACTGCGATGAGTTTAACAACACTTGCAGCGCTGATTACAGTTTATTGGCCAGTTTTACAAACAGCCAGCGCAAACCCTCTTTTGATGTAAAAAAAGAAAAGAAAAAGGTATTGTAAGGATTTACTGTAGACAGGCAGTGAAAAATTAGCGCTGAAAAGGCGTGGACAGTTGTTTTTTGTGGCTGACCTTATAATTGGCTATATGCATTTGTAGGAGTTTTCCTTTCAGAGGCTAAATTTATGGGAAGAGAGTATTTAAATAAATCACGCAAGGTGATTTACTAAGGTTTGCGCTCGTCATTTCGGTGGTGTTTGCGCCATTACCGCCCATTAAAAAAAACGTCTTAAATCGGATGCTAATGTGTGCTGCTCTTGTTGGTCATTATGGAAATGGTCTGGCTGCATCTGTGTTCTTTAATTTGCGTGTCGTCAGTAGATCACTCGCAGAACTTTACACTCCATCCCATCAGTGCTTGTTTGGAATAATTTGCCCTGTTAATCAGTAAATCTGGCCCTATCTATATCCAGACCTGAGTGAGCGTGTTTCAAGTTTTTATGGACATATTTCCTGTACTCTTTAACAAATGATGAAATTAAAACGTAAACAACAGTTTTGAAATTTTAAAGTTGTACAATAAAATAAAATAAAAATTATTGAATAGTAGGCTACGGTGGCCGAGAGAGCTCAACGCGCTGCAACTGGAGAAAGCACATGCAAATAGAAAAAAAACACATACAAATAGAAAAAAAACATGCAAATAGAAAAAAAAAAAAACATGCAAATAGATAAAAAAAATTAAGAAAACATCATCAGTTTCGCAACACAACCAAATACAGAAACGCACAGCAAAAGTTCACAACACAACCAAGTAAAAAACGCGCTGCAAATAACACAGACCACAATAGAAATGTTTCCAGGGGAACCAAATAAGTGACTAACCCGGCTGGGACGTGCTTACCATGCATACAGCTCAAAAGTCTATTTTATTTTATTTTATTTCTTTTAACTTTTTTGTTGTTGTTGTTGTTGTTGTTGTTGTTGTTGTTGTTGTTGTTGTTGTTGTTGTTGTTGTTGTTGAAAAACATACAGAGATGACATCTTTATGACATACAACTTGTATACAATATACAAAATGTATGAACAATGTTCAATGTCGTCAGAATACAAATTAATGAGAAAAGGACAATGAGCTAAAAACTAAAATAAATAAAAAAGATAGAGAATTTTTCTATACGAGAAATATTAATCTATACATCAGTTACACTGTACACATTTTTTCATGTTATGTTTAAATTTTCATAAAGAAAAGTTTCATAAGAAATGTTAGGTAATGTAGGGTCCAGCGTTTTAAAGTTGAGACACTCACACACAGATATATAATGCATATTTTAAAAGTTTTTTTGTAAAAAAAAAAAAAATATATATATATATATATATATTAGGGGTGGGGGAAAAAATCGATTCTTCGATGCATCGCGATGCGGACGTGGACGATTCTGAATCGATTCACAAATGTCAAAAAATCGATTTTCAAAAAAAAAATTTTTATTTTTTTGTCTAATAACGTAATATTGACGGAACGCAAAAGGCGGACGTGCAGTGGGCGGACTATAAGCGGACGTGCAGTGCGCGGACAGTCTGTGGCGTGCACATAACAGAGACGCGCACATACATAACAGACTCATGATGGCTGAGCGCCAAATTCGAACGGCACCTTCTTCGTTAAAAGCTAACGTATGTAAAATTGGCAATTTCATTGTTGCCTATTTAGTATTTTTGTATGAGAGCTGCTTTCTGTATTGTTTAGTTTTCACATCAGTACACTGTGTAAACCGATCTGTTATACGTACGTTATACTGCAATATGTGCAATTTCAGTCACAAAAAGTTACATTTTGACTGTGCTCTCTGCAGATGTTCATTCACTTTTTTTGTATAAGCTGTTTTTGATTGTAGTATACAGCAAACATTTCAAGTCATAACTCTTTATTATTTAGTTGTGTATAAGAGTGGCTTTGTATGTAACTAATTGAAGCTACAGTAAGTTGTTCAAAAATGTTCATTTTGTCTTCTTAATGATTAAATTGGACAATTTTCTTCTAGAAAGACAAGGTGTTCAGGTGGAGAAAAAACTTTTTCTTTACCTTGACATGTTTCGACTGCAACCTGCAGTCTTCTTCCACCTGAACACCTTGTCTTTCTAGAAGAAAATTGTCCAATTTCTACAGTATGTTGGTTCTGATCTACTTCCTAAAGGAAATAAGCCTTTCATTTATTTGTTATTGTTTAGTTCAACTTGATGAGTCACAACACAATGTGATGTATTCATTTCTGTGTTCTACAGAACATAAGCTACATACAAATAATTCTGAAGTTATAACTACACGACACAGAAAGTGCTTTGAGTTGTTGTTACTCAATAAAAGAGTTAAGTAATTCAGCAGCTGACTTTTTTTAATACTGCAATCACTTTGTAGTGTATTTTCGTTTACTGTTGTGAAATGGAAAATCAATAATCGCTAATCGAGAATCGTTAATAATCGAAAATCGACTGTAATCGAATCGGGACTTCAATAATCGTAATCGAATCGAATCGGGAAATCAGACAGATTAACCACCCCTAATATATATATATATAAATTTGCAACAGTTATGTTAACAGCATTATATTTCTGTCGTAAGAACAGCTATTCTGCTGATGGACACCGTGCTTCGTTGTCATGGGAACATCCCAGGTGAAAATAATGAGGAAATTACGTTGCCTTTCGTTGCTCCCTTCATTAAGTGCGTTCCAAACGGCTACATAATGCCACACTAGTGCCCTGCTCACTCCAAAGTCCCACTTCAAGGGCTCTGCCGTCTGCCCTTCAAAGGGAGGAGGGCATAGGGATGCTCACGAGCAATAAGCATAGATAGTATATAAACTGGACACAGCGACCCCATAGGTTTCAACGGAAAAAAGTGAAGTCAATTAGAAGCTCTCTTCCTGATGGCTGAGCGTAGCCTACTGCGCAGACTCAAACTGAGCTTGACGACGTAGATGTGACGTGAGCAACCTGTCTGTCTTCTAGTAGCTGTGCCAAGAGAAATCTGAATCATTCCCTTCCGAAACTTGCAGAGACGGAGAGTGTGAGTAGGATCTGTCCATGAGCTAGGAGCAGGAGAAACTTTTGCTAAGTATTCTGATGAATTATTTTGTCATTTTGCCTCCACATCCCCCGATTGCCCGCGAGCTTCTCCTCCTGTCCATACGGGAATTCTCTACTGTGCGACAGAGAGTCGCGTTGTTATGACGCAATCGTTAGCCTATTTTTACAAAAACTGTTTCTACGGGGCCATAACGTAAGATACAAGGTAATGGAGCCTTTTATACATTTTCGTGTTTCTTTAGAAATAAATAATAGACAAATGGAGTCTTTAAACGCCTCAGATGTAAAGTTATTCGCTGTCAAAGTGACACCAAAATGAATGGGAGTCAATGGAATGCTAACAGCAGGTAGGGGTCCGCTAATCAATGGCGGCGCCCGGGGAAGCTTCAATGTTTTCCGAAACACTGCCCCCCTGGCAATAAGCACGTCCCAGCCGGGTTCGTCACTTATTTGGTTCCCCTGGTGGTCCGTTGTGAGTGGTGGTCCACCACTTATTTCCGTTGTGGTCTATGCTATTTGCAGCACGTTTCTGTATTTGGTTGTGTTGTGAACTTTTGCAGCGCGTTTCTGTATTTGGTTGTGTTATTTGGAGCACACGTGTGTTGTGAAACTGATGAAGATGTTTTCTTAATTTGCGGATGTTTTTTTTTTTCTATTTGCATGTGTGTTTTTTTTCTATTTGCATGTGTTTTTTCTATTTGCATGTGTTTTCTGTTGAGCTCTCTCGGCCACGGTAGAATAGTCCTACTCAATTTCTGTCATATCAAACTGGTGATTATGATTAATCTTACAGTAATGTCAATTGTTTTCTAATCTCAAGTATTTTGGTGAATCTTGAAATTATACTAGATGGGTCCTGGAATGGAAAAGTTTTGGAAATTAAATCGTTCAACACCTAAATTACAGCCTTGAATCCATTATTCAACTCGGTCGCACAGAACGGCTCGCAGAAGAGAAGATGGTGTAAGGACAAGCTGCTAAGTCTAAATATCTGAGGTCATTGGTACACTCTAAAAAAAAAAAAAAAACACACTGGGTTAAAAACAACCCAATGGCTGGGTTAATGACAGAACCCAATGTCAGAACAACCCAATGACAGAACACATGTTGGGTTAATTTTAGCCAGCAAATTGGGTTAATTTAACACAGTATAATCGTTTATTCATTATCTACTAATACTAGCATATTTTTTTACTTCATGAATTAATGTTTACAGATTAACTTAATCCTCTAAACTAAAAAATATACTCCACACAACCACTGGTTTGCATAATTCCTTTATTTTCAATTATATTTTACAGTATAGCATATTTTATATAGTTTTAATATATTGCCTACATTTAAGCTCGTTTAACAAATATTAGAAGTAAAAAAAAATTAACATAGAAGTAATTAAAGTGTCAGTCTCTTGTCTGTTTCCACCGTAACTGCGCTGGATCTCGTGCCGGAGCATGTGTCATGTTCAGTGATGGGAATAACGGCGTTATAAATAAACGGTGTTACTAACGGCGTTATTTTTTTCAGTAACGAATAATCAAACGAATTACTGTTTCCCTCTACCCTGGTAAACCAGAGTTCTCGCGAGAGCACAAGTTGAATTTGCTCAGCGAGTTACTCTGGTGTCGAGTAACAATGCTCATTAAATATGCCCCTTGATCTGATCTGCACCAATCACATCCGGTTATCTGATAAAGGCGGGTCAGAAGCGAGATGACGACAGCGCTGTGACGTCGAAGTCATTAGTAAACATTGCAAGATGCTTATGGATGAACACCAGTTGTTTAAAACGGCTTTGGCCGCTACAATGAACGAGTTAGACTTGGCTTTTTATCTAAAACAGGAACAGAAGACGCCGCTCGAATCGTTCCTTTGCAAGAAGGACGTTTTTGCTGTTTTGCAGACCGGATACAGTAAGAGTATAATCTACCAGTTAGCTCCGCTGGTAGCTTAAGCGTATGGGGTTTATTGTTGTGATTGGTCGTAGTGTTATCCTATTCGGTTGCTAAGTCGTGACGTAACCACTCTCCGATAATACTCTTTCCGGGTCCAAAGTCCAGGTCCTCTCTACCTACCTACCGCTTTCGCTAGTGTTTTGGTTATTATTGAGTGTTTTTACAATGCCGCAGTGCTGTGTCCCGTGTCCCGAGCTAACTCACTTCAACCTCGTAAATCTTCTTTTTCATTGATGCCTGGACTCTACCCTTAATTATACCACCTGAGTGATGAGCTACACTAACCACTCTGTTGGTGTTAAAGGAATTTAAACCCTTTTTGACCGCCAAAGGTGCCGCACTAAGAAGGACGTAATCGTAAATAAATGTACAGGTTCCACCATTGTTATTTCTGGACGAGAGGAGCGCTTGGACCCGGAAAAGGCTAAACGTCACGCGTGACGTCAGACTTAACAATCGGATTGCGTGCAGTGAGATTTTCAAATGCATGCTTGGTGCCGCCCCTCGAGCTGGGCGATTTTCATTAGTCGACGCCAGACCATTAATCTTTTAGATTTAGGTCTGGATTTCCAGGCTAGTTTCCCCCGTTACTGACAATTAAAATGTGGTGTTACTATAAATTGAGCTCACTGAAGCCGTTTTCATCGGAGTAGGCTCTCTATATGGACCTGCAAAGTTTTTTCTCTGGTGTGTTGTGTGTGTGTATGAGGCGGCGGACGCGAAAAAATGTTTCCCAGGATGGTAGGGGAAGACTCATGAATATTCATTAGGGAAGTCATCCCTGATTGGTCTTAACCCCAGTGACAGGTAGGTTTAGGGGCGGGGTTAGGGTAGGTCATCAGACCCCCAGTGGCGGGTAGGTTTAGGGGTGGGGTTAGGGGTAGGTCATCAGACCAATCAGGGATGACTTCCCTAATGAATATTCATGAGTCTTCCCCTACCATCCTGGGAAAAAAAATATCGCGCGCCGGACTGGACAAAACCGAAGCGAACGCCGCGAGCGAGCGTGTGTGCGAGAGCGCGCTCGACAGTGCACGAGAGACACCGAGTGTGTCTGAGAGCGAGCGACATTGCGCGCATTATATCGCTTGTTTATAAATAAATTACACATTTCAGCATTAGAATATTCTCTGTAGCCTATTGGTATCATCTGCAACGTTTTGGTTATATACAAATAAAATATTTAAAAAAAACCTGCAGGGAACGATCTAAGGTTCTGTTTAGGTTATACAAATTATAACATAACGTTCTGGGAACGTTTTCTTTAGGTTATAAAATAAACCACCAAAATAACCTTCAGGGAACTCTCTCAGAAAACACCTTTGTTTGACTGGTTGTGAACACATGCGGCAAACACGCCTAGAATTTGTCTGAAATAACCTCTGATGATGACGTTCTCTGTAGGTTATACAAATAAAACACAAAAATTAGATTTTTTTAATTATTATTATTTATTTTTGGTACATTGTTCAGTATTATAATGAGAGCACTTCTTGTTAAACTTTACTTTTGCAAGGAAGAAAATACTTCAAGTAGGCTACTGTCAAATGTACTGTGGTACATTTCTTAAGAAGAAGAATTTATTTTTAGACTTATTTGCTGGCCAGTTGTGGTCTGTGCAATAAATATTAAATGTTCTAAACCATCTAGCCTATTGTGTTTTATTTTTCCACTATAGTAATGATATTTACAATAATATATCGAATTTAATAGGTGTCACTTACATTGTCCCACAGCAACATTAAAATAGTGTAGATTAGTGTACAATGTTTCATAATAACAATTCATTCTATTTAGTGTCCATTTCATTCATTTAATATATTGGGAATCCAAGTTATTTGACAAATTCATTATTATTATTATTATTATTTTAAAGTAACTCAATAGTTACTTTCACTGGTAAGTTACTTTTATAATGATGTAATTCAGTGACTAACTCAGTTACTGTGTTACTGTGGTGTGATTTTGAGCCCATTTCATTTCAAACTTGTAAAGGTATTACTGAACATCTGAGACCAACATCCTGTCCTCAAGATATTGTTCCATCTAGATTCCTAAAAACAAATCTTTGACTATTTTGACCCTGCTCTTTGTGAGAAGTAACTAGTAACATTACTTTTTGAAAGTAACATGCCCAACACTGGTCATGTTCAGCGGGGGAACTCGGTACCCGAAATATGCTGTGTCTCACTCCATAACATGTCCATAAACAATCAGTGTACATTTCTGAGAACATATTTTAACACCCTAAGTAATTATATTCTGTCCAATGTCCTGTCCTCAAGATATTGTTCCATCTAGATTCCTAAAAACAAATCTTTGACAATTTTGGCCCTGCTTTCACCGGAATAGTCCCTGACTTTATAAAACTTTCTTCACTGCTAAAGAGGTCCAATCTTGATTTTACTAACTTTACTCATTTTAGACCCATGTCTAATCTGCCATAAAACTTTTTTTTTTTTTTTACTCTTGAAAAAGTTGTGCTAACCCAGCTACAGTCTTATCTGAAGTCAAACAGTATTTTTTGAAAAGTTTTAAATCTCACCACAGCACTGAAACTGCTCTTTTAAAAGTCTTAAATGACATTTTATTGGAAAAAGATGAAAGGAATACTGTTGCTTTGGTGCTTTTAGATTTAAGCTCTGCTTTTGATGTGGTTGACCACAATATTCTTATATCCAGGTTGGAGTGTTATGTTGGACTGTTTTTAAATGTTTTTTTTCTTCTTCTTTTTTTTTGGCAAACAAAAAAGTTCAATGTTTCTATTGACCAATATAGGCTACTCCCCATGTCCTCTTGCATGTGGTGTATGCTACCCCATGGATCAATTCTTGCTCCAATTCTATTTTCATTATATATGTTATACACCACCACCATCACCACCTTCTCCGGAAAGGACACCACCGTCTCCGGCACGGACACCAAAGTCTCCGGAACATACACAAACGTCTCCGGAGCGGACACAAACGTCTCCGGCGCGGACACCAAAGTCTCCGGCACGGACACCACTGTCTCCGGAAAGGACACCACCGTCTCCGTCTCCGGAAAGGACACCACCGTCTCCGGCATGGACACCAATGTCTCCGGCACGGACACCACCATCTCCGGAAAGGACACCACCATCTTCGGCACGGACACCAAAGTCTCCGGAACAGACTCCAACGTCTCCGGAAAGGACACCACCATCTCCGGCACAGACACCACCGTCTCCGGCACGGACACCAAAGTCTCCGGAACATACACAAACATCTCCGGCACGGACACCACCGTCTCCGGAACAGACATAAACATCTCCGGCACGGACACCAAAGTCTCCGGAACGGACACCAACGTCTCCAAAACGGACATCAACGTCTCGAGAACGGACATCAACGACTCCGGCACGGACACCACCGTCTCCAGAAAGGACACCACCGGCACGGACACCAAAGTCTCCGGAACATACACAAATGTCTCTGGCACGTCGCCGCCGTCTCTGGCAAGGACACCACCATCTCCGGCACGGACACTTTTCGGGCACATCAACTATTAAATTTGAATGGCAGCCTATGGTGACTTCAAAGCGTTTTGACTTCAAAGAAGCAAATCAATGCGGTGGTTGAACTTTTTCCATCCATGACATTAAACGAAAATCAACTGGCGATCAAAATTAACTGTTTTTAATCCAATCCAAACAGATTTATATTTTAGAGCATTAGTACGGTGGCCGAGAGAGCTCAAAGCACAGCAACTGAAGAAAACACATGCAAATAGAAAGAAACACCCGCAAACACGGGCGTCGTAAAGGGGGGGTAAAGGGTACCGAGTACCCAGGGCCCGAGGCAGGGGGGGGCCCTTAGAAGTCAGTTTTCTATACATACATATATATGCACTAACATTTGTATAGCATTTATGTACAAATAAAAAAGTTCCTGTGCAAAACTAAACTTGTAGTTAGGCACTGGTTTGGTATAAAACAAAGTCATTTTCATGCTGTGCAGGGCCCCACCACCCCTCTCGAATCAATGTAAATGGTACGACCCGCAGTTCAGGTGCTTCGGACCTGCGGTCGGTGAATCAGTTGATGAGACAGGAGCTGGAGTGAGCCGTGATAGGAACTAGGAAGACTGGGGAAGAGTCATGTCTTTCCTTAAGAAAGGAAAATCAGGGGCTCAAAAACGAAAAGAAAAGAAGATTAAAGAGAGAAAGGCAAATGAGGGCAAGCAGTTGCTCACTCAGTTTTTTGAAAAGAAAGGTGAGCTCCAAATGCATCATCGAGCATTGACATTGTTTTAACATAAATATCTACTCCAGGTAGAATAGCATACATTTATGTTCGTACTCTATTTGAATTATATATCAATACTTTATAGTATCACAACCTACATAGCGAGCAAACAATGTTTCTGGGTAAATAACGGAGTGAGAAGCAGACGGAGGCGGAGCTGGGAGCTCAACACACTGCCACTCCAGGCAGCTGCGCAGCTTGTCTCCTCTTCTGCTGCAGTTCTCCCCAGAGTCAGAAGTTTACATGAAAACACTGTATATTTCCCTCCATTGTCAAAATCTAACACCCGCGAAGACACAGATCGTTAGCGCCGATTTTACCGCAATGTTATGCAAATTAGTTCGCGCACGCTCTTACATTAAGTACAGGATTGTTCTCAGTTTAATGCACATCTTAATGATTGAAAATGACTTATTTTAAAAACGTAATTCAAAGACTGAATGTCTAGTTTGGCGGTTAGTGTACCCTGTGATTCTATAGTCTGCATTTATTTTAAACAGACAAATAATCATCAATTATCTTGTACTTTTGACAATAAAACAAAAATATATTAATCAGAGTGTGGCTTATTTTGTTTAAATTTTAAGTGTTTTTATGATAAAAATGCAATACCCCACCCATTGGTATCACTATGGTATTTGGTACGGGGGCCCAGCAAGATGGTTTGTACCCAGGGCCCAAAATTTGGTGCTACGCCCCTGCCCGCAAATTAAGAAAACATCTTCCTCAGTTTCACAACACACGTGTGCTCCAAATAACACAACCAAATACAGAAACGCGCTGCAAAAGTTCACAACACAACCAAATACAGAAACGCGCTGCAAAAGTTCACAACACAACCAAATACAGAAACGCGCTGCAAAAGTTCACAACACAACCAAATACAGAAACGCGCTGCAAATAGCATAGACCACAGCCGGGTTCGTCACTTATTTGGTTCCCATGGAAACATTTCCGTTGTGGTCTGTTTTATTTGCAGCGCGTTTCTGTACTTGGTTGTGTTGTTAACTTTTGCAGCGCGTTTCTGTATTTGGTTGTGTTGTGAGTATTTGGAACACACGTGTGTTGTGAAACTGATGAAGAGGTTTTCTTCATTTGTGGGTGTTTTTTTCTATTTGCATGTTTTTTTTTCTATTTTCATGTGCTTTCTTCAGTTGAGCTCTCACGGCCACCGTACATGTCCTTCGTACATGTCCTTCGACCCTGCATGTCATTATGTCATTCCATAAACAGAAAAGTAAAAATTAAATTAATTAATTTGAAAGCATTTAAAGCGACCTCAGAGATAGCTTTTCCTTACTCAACGGGTAAGATATTTTATTGAACTGAGGGATAGCCATGCCACCTGCTCAGGTGACATATTTTTATATTTCAACGTGTGCACAATCACATGTGCCTGGAACTACATTCATCCGCGCAGTGGCAGAACCGAAGCACAACCAAGATTTTTTATTATTTTTATTTTATTTTATTTTTTTACCGCTAGAGGGCCAAAAGTTACATTGTGTTTTAATAGTATGGCTTTCAAAAACTACTATTGCTACTACTACTGTCTGATACTCCGCGTATTTTTACCCCAAAATAAAAATTATATCATAATTTACTCACCCTCAAGTTGTTCCTACCTGTATGAATGTCTGCTGAATCTGTCTTCGATGAGGCCCATTATCAACTGGTAGCCTACAATCTTCAAAATCTTTTCTGTAGCCTATTATGTTCAGCAAAAGAAACGCTTTTTTTCCAATCCGCTTTGAGCACCTGTCACCACTAGATGGCAGCAACGCTCCTTCGTTAAATCTGAACACGTCATTGATAGTTCTGGCAACATAACCAGCTAGAGCAGGTATATTATAGACTAGAGGAACAGGTGCAGCGGAGGGAAGAAAAAAAGAAAGAAAAAAGGTGCAGCGGAGGGCGTGGTACACACACAGCTCTTACATCGACTCATCGTGCTCGCTCTGTCATCTGAGAAGGTTCATGAGCCGGTCAGTCTGGTTAATGAGTAGTCACCCACAGTCATGCAAACAATGAATGCTGTCAAACAGGAAAAACCCTTGAAGACCAAAACGCAAGAGAGACAGTGAGGAGGAAATATTAAATTCTGTGAATTCGAACGAAACAGACCAGATCCTGATTCATGCTACATCCGTGTTCCACCACAAATTGCGTAACATCTTATTTGCATTAATTTCAGTCATTTAGGGTTACAATTCTAATCCATGAGATGCAGCAGCAAATAAAACTGCATTTCAAGCACTGAGTGACACATGAAAGAACCATCAATCAAGCACTGAATAACATCTTCAGTTCCTCCGGCTGCACTGCAAATCTAAAACATCCTCTGTTAAGATGCTAAAGAAATCTCCTGAGTGCATCAATACAACCATGAAGAGGATTAGTTACAAATAATCTCATATGCATCCATAACATATTCATGCACACAAAATCCTTGTCTATTTCTGGTTACACATAGGCTACTTCTCATTGTTCAATATTCCAGTTAAATCTATATTGTGTAAGGATGAATGAAAGAGACAAAGAAATATAATCTTAAAAATGCACTGCCTCCAAACCCCTTTTGCAAGAACATTTCTATTCAAATTATTAAGGTAATTGAACACCTACAGAATAACATTCCAATAGGAAAGAAAGAGTTCCTCAAAGGAATTGAAGCCTTGTTCTGTGCACCAGCCACATGTCCTTGATTCCTGTGAACAGACTGAAATAAGCCAGAGCACTGATAAGACAAAAACAGCTGCTTTAGCTCCAAACAAGCAAGATTCAACAGTTCAGCCGTATAAATAACATGTTCACAGTGCAATGTAATATTTATGACATGCACTGAAATACCACATTTGAACTGTTTTAAACTCATGCTATGGATTCTGTTATCAGAGAGAGCGTGACCTTCTCTTCAGTCTGACTGCATTAATATTAATGCATGTTGAGCTTATCAGAGTGAAACTCATCTATTCGTAACATACCAAAACCAGTGCATGATGTGTCAAGATAAGGGAATTTTTTTCTTTTTCTTTTTTCAAAAGTCAATTTCTGATGCATTTCATGGATCAGTCTGGGGTGTGATTACTTGAAAAAGCTCCATCCGTCAAACATGACTAAATGCGAAAGAGTAAAAAAAGTGCTTGTCTTCACAACAATTAAAATGTGTTATTGTGGATTTGGCATTAGATTAACATTATGGACAAAAATAAAGACATAATCACACTGTAAATGATTGGTTGGTTTAACTTAAAGTAAGTGGCCTAACCTTTGTAAAGCTGCTTTGAAACGATAAATATTGTGAAAAGCGCTATACTGTATATATATTTTTACAATAGAAAACAAAAAGGGAATGGTTTAATATAGAGGGCAGATTATTGTCAATCTAGACAATTACAGTAATGTATCTATATTCTAAATGAATTAATTTGATCTGGTTAAAATGGTTTGAAATAAAATCAATATTCAGGGTTTGACTTGATAGGCAGTGTAGAATGATAAAGTTGAAATCTTTTTTTAAAGTCCCTAGTGAACTAACATTTATACAAAGGTGAAATAATCTGCTAATAGATTTATTGGCCTTGATGTAGTTAATGAGGGTCTGCAGGGGTTCACTGACATTTTCCTGTTCAGTTTTTCAGATTTTTTGTTTTGTTATTACAATGAAAGGATTGTGCCAAATAACTTAATACATTTTCTCCTGATGAATTGAATCCTTCAAAAATCCCATCAATTTAGATATTTTCAGCACACTTTCTTTGTACAACCATCGGTGGTATTTGATAGCATCATGTTCTGAAGACCCTCAAACCATCCAAGCTAGACCACATCAACCGAACCGTTCTACCAATTATCAGCCCGTCTCTTACTGAAGTGTCTGCCGTCTGACCCCTGGATTGTCTCTCAGAGCCATTGAGATCAATGCTCTGCAGAGGCACAAGCCCGATCAGACCGCAGTTATCTCCCATCACACAGACTCTGAGCCCTGGAGGCCCACTTACACGGGGCATGATGTGTGGGCCCTCGGGGAAGACTCAATCTCTGTTAGAGACAGAGACACTCTAATTGCCTAACTGGATTTAGCCTCCGGTGTGAAATATCTCCAGAGGGGAAATGGAGAAGGAGAGAGACATAAAGAGGGATGGAGAAACAAAAGAGCAAGAGGTGAGAAATGGCTCTACGCAGCTAATTCAGTGGTCCTGACCTCTGCTCTCCTCTGGGAGATCTCATACCACACATATATCCCAGATACACAACAGACACGGCAGCTGTAATGGAGATGACCCCAATATGGCCACAAGAGAGGAAAAAGTACACATTGCATCGACCCTCTAACACCCACAACGAAACCTTACCTGCTTGTTGAAGCCTCTGCTAATCATCTATGTGTGCTGATTGCTTGTAATGGAATCCAGCGGTGCTTCAGACACATGGCAAAATTCATTGCATTCAAAGCTCAGGGTTAAAAAAACACCAATTGTGAGTAAATATTGGCGCCTGGTGAGTGAATAAAACGTTCTAGCCTGGAACTTTATTAAGAGCTGCAAAATAATACATGGTTTAAGTTAATTTCTTTTACGAAAAATATTTGTTGACAACCTTTTTCCCCATGACTAAGACGAAAGTTAGACATCATTAAAACTGTGGCTATGGGGCTGTTTACACGACACCGTTTTCAACTAAAAGCGTAAAACCTTGTATGCGTTTTGGCCGTTCAGTTACACAACAACGGCGTTATAGGTGCCTAAAAACGCAAACTTTGGAAAACAGGTTTTGAAGTCCAAGTTTTTGAAAACAGTCTCAAAAAACGATGACATCATGCACATGCGTATTACATGTTCAGTCTATAGTGTTTCATCCTCTATGGTTTCATCGCATCTAATGGCCTGGCAGCAGAATGCAACAACTTGGGGTTGAGACTCGATAATGTTGCGACTGCACTTGCGCAAACTCGTGATTTGCTAATACTTACTACGTTTTTTTTTTTGTTTTTTTTTCTGACTAAAAATTATTTCACTTAGAAAGGATGTTATAGAAGACTAACTACATGGAAAGTAAAATTGAGGACACAGGCAACTGATTTGACATTAAAAGACACACATTAGAAGTCTTTCCTATATGGTCACGCAATTTTGTATCCTATGGTCTGTATTTTGTCGAGTGCCAGCCATTAACTCCAATTACAGTTTGAGCTCTCACGGTTCTGACATACAAAGCCAGAATCATTACAGATTTCTTTGAACTAGACTGCAGTCAGTCTCAAACTTGGTCACACCTATAAGGCAACACAAGTCATTCACTTTCGTTGAGTTGTTGACCAATCCATTCAATTATTTACAAAAGATATATTTCTAAAATGGATAGTTCTAATTGGACGATGAACCACATTTGAGGCTTTAACGTCCACCTAGCAGTGCTGTATTCCTACTGTATTAATGAGTTAATGATGCATTCATGGCATGTCGTAACCACCATAATTATGAGATGACAACATGACGTTCTACTTAGAGCTGTCCACGTCCTCGGACTCAGAGTTATGCGTTTCTATGGCAACACTGTAAATTGTAATCCAAGTTCTACAAGGACCGTAACGCTTTACGGGAACTCGTAATCTCGTTATTATGGTAATTCCGACATGGTGTGATCACACTTTAATTATGCTCTAACTTCTGAAGTTGTGATGATTATGAGCCTGTCGGGTTCATGTGCTTTGTTGACGGAATAAGAATCATAGAGGACACCAGGTTCATAATTGCCTAATTCTTGGGGAAATCTTATTAAAGCCAAAATGTATTGAAGATATTTAATTTTGAAATGTAGCATCCCATTCATTGACAACCATATAAACATTCACAGCGCTAGATAGTAAGCTTGCTGACGATTCTGGAATTTTGGTCAAATACAGGATATTTTCACTGTGTATATAACACCCTCGGAAAATTATGGACTAATACAGAGTTTCAGTATTAAATATCAATTGAGAAGGCGTTCATGTCCAATTTCCTACTAGGAAACTAGTATTTACCATAATTCTGATTGCACGTGATTCCATCATAAGTTCATACGTTGCTTGGCACCCATAAACAGCCTACAGTTGGGTGCCATTCACACAGAATTCATTTTTGCTTTTAAAACAAGATGCAGGACAAAAAACAAACAAAAAAAACACTAGGTATGAAGTTGAACTTAAAAGTTAACTTGAGGGCTGCATCATGCCATGCAAGAGAAGGGTCAAATGCAGCACAATGGTCAGATTGATGTATGGATAATCAAGTAAACTAAGTTTCTTCAAGTATTTTATGTATGTGTGTGTGTGTGTGTGTGTGTGTGTGTGTGTGTGTGTGTGTGTGTGTGTGTGTGTGTGTGTGTGTGTGTGTGTGTGTGTGTGTGTGTGTGTGTGTATTCTTATGTTTACTTAATAAAAATCAGTACAGATTTCACAGAAAAAAGCCTAGCAAACCATTCCTCTTTTTTTTTTACTCGACTATCTCCTTAAGAATGTCCGAGCTCAAGAATGTAGGTCTAGATTGCACAAAACGGGTAAGAATTTTACACTTACCCTTGAGATCATGTATGTGTCTGTATCCGAAATCTTAAAAACCCTCTGGTACAAGAGCTCTAGAAATGGCCCAGAATGTTTTCTTGAAATGCCAATCAGTAATTATTAGTTATTAATTCTAGAAAACTGCTTGGTTGACTGTACAGTACTTGCTGTAAATGCACTGTTCTGTGAGTTTAATACATAGTTTTGATTAAAACCATATGGACAGGTTGCCCAACTGACTCCACATTCCTTTGTGTGAAGATGTAGGGTAAGCAAACAGAAGCCCAGTATCTGTGTTATCTGCTTCCCAAACATGATGCATTCCAGACAGTGATATGTGGCCTTGTTGTGGGTCATTACCGAACCCAAGCCAATTTATTTAAAATCTAACACAGGCCTAGAATATACCTTCCTATAACATTTTCTTTTCTTCAGGATCAGTGAATTTTTTATTCTTTAGTTAGAGTACTGTCAGTTAAGTCAAAGACTAGAAATGTACTCCAAGAAGACCATAATGTTTTTACCACTATATAAAACAATTTATGAAATGGGTGAAGCAGAGCTTGAGCAAGACCTCCGCCGTTTTAGAGGCTTCTGTTGTTAGGGCTCAGAGCATTACACTTGCAAGATAAATCCTCCCCTCTCACATGCTTCCACTCTCTGTGTACAACCAGATAACGTTACCGTGGAAACATGCAGCATCCAACCAATCAGCAATCAGCATCGTCCCTCCAACCTGCTCCCCATGTGATATGCAAACAATTAATACATTCAGCAAGAAAAATAAGAGTATGTGTATATATGCGAGGTGGGACGTTTACATGTCCTCATCTCACTGACTGCAGGTTCAGCCCAAGGACAAGAGGAAGAGGGGTCTATAAGAATCATGTTCCTATTGTGTGGGATTAATGCCTTGTGTAGATTCAAATCCCATACACAAAAGCAGAGGTGGACATTGAAAATACTCAACCGCACACATCACTGACTCTGGGAGTTAAAATCGGCTCTGGGGAAGCGATTTTCGCTTACATTAACACAATTACTCTTTAATGTGCTTTTGATGGTTTGAGCATGCCGTCTCTGAAATTACCACACATTCACAGTGCAATTATTCTACCCAGAATTGCCTTATTGAAAAATATACTGAGATTCAGCAATTAATGAATTGCTCTGCAGTTAAGTCATGGCTTTTTGGGGTCTGTGATTGGTTACAAATGCCCTTCGATCGATAAACATAACTGCAAGCCATTATGATCATTCAGTTATTGCTATAGAGATTGGTGTTGTAACTAATCATGCTATTGACCACCATTCAAAGCCTGAGAAATTAAAAAGATATTAAAGGTAGCTTGAAGGCCTTCATTATATTAGGGCAAAAAACAAACAATAAAAACATTAAAAATTAAAAGGATATTAAAGGTAGCTTGAAGACCTTCACTGTGTGATGGTAAAAACCAAACAATAAAACATTAAAACAATAGTTAACTTGCGTTCACGCTGCCATAACGTTAAAACAGCACCTTTTAGAAACTGCTATGGTTATTCAGCCTCTTACATAATAATATAATAACTGTATTGTCCTGAGAACCCGACTCAATAACATTACACTGGATGAAATGTACAAGAGACCTTAAGAAGAAATACTCAATAGATTTGCGTTACAAAAAGGATGAAATTTAAATGTTATGTCATACAGTGCATCATTGGTTCTTTAACATCAAATCTAATGTGACATACTTGAATTTAATAGAGCACTGCAGGGATGAGGAATTTTGGTTTGTCAAAACCCAGAAATTAGTTGGCATTTTAAAACTTCCGTTTCATCATCCTGAAGTCAATGGTTTTTTTTAAAATGGGTTTTAGGTTGTCTGGAATAAGGTCTGTGGTGAATACAGGTCAAAATACAGATATGTTCAAGTTTTCTTCTACAACATTAAAAATAAAACCACAAGTGGGGTAATTACTGATGTATTTTAAGATTGTACTTGTCTTGAAATGGGAAAGTGGCTAAATGAGACTACAGAGATTAAGATTAAACATCATCACAGGTAAACTCATCTACTCATTATTCCACTTTTACTGGCTCACTGTGTTTATAATCACACTCTTGAAAACTATTTTAAACTTTCAGGGAAAATATATTAATGAAGACTGAATCCTATTGGTTTTTTGTCGAGGGAATTAAGGTGATGTTAACTTCTGGGTCGGCCTACAAAAATGTCCCATTGCAGCACTCTTATTAGATTTCAGATTTGCATTTCATTTTAGGGGGGGATCTAACTAACCCTTTAAGAGTGATGCATCGTTAGAAACAGAAAGCACTTTAATTTAACTATAACAAAGGGTATTATTCACTTGTTGACTTGATTGAATCCGCACACGTTATTTAAATCTTTAAATTTAAATCAAAAATGATTTGACCCTATAGCCTAATCAAAGCAATTCATCACCCATTGCTACACTTTGATTCACCTCTCTTAAACTGGCACAATGGCTGAGCTTGCGGTACAAATGAGTTATTTGCAATGACTTGGCTGACTGATTCAGGCAGCGTGTTTTATGAAGCACCCTCAAGGGCATCACTGCACATGCACTGAGCTGCAGGAGCTTTTCACTTGCACAAACAGCCATCGCTTCGGGTTCTGTTGCTCTTGGTCAGCGAAGCCGCCGGTGCTTTTGTGAGTCATTGATTAATTGTGGTCATTAGGCGGCGAGAGAATGGCCTCACCTGGAGTTAGAGGTGGAAATCAACGGGAGATTAAAATTAATCACTCTGAAAAGCGACAGCATCGCTGGTAGCCTGTAGAGAGCCGGATGCAGAGGAGGGAATGAGTGAATATCACAGAGAACGTGTGTAGAATAATAGCTTTAATTTTTATTAAAAAAAAAAAAACATCACAAAAAGCACACAAAAAAATCAAATGAGGTTTTTACATCATGTGCAACCCAAACAAAGAGGAAGAGAAAAAAAAGTTTTGTAATATTAGTACACAGTATTTAAAAAAAAAATTAAATAAACTACAGTTAATATCATTGGTTGTCTCTTATTAGTAAGGAGAGTTCACTATCTCTTTAAATGGCACTGTACAGAGAACCGGCCTAACCTCTACTTTTATGAAATACCAAATGGGCCCAATCCAAACAGAAAACAGATCATTCGGTTCCAAGAAGCTGATTTGCACAGCTAGCAAGTAAAGGTTTGCTGATCAAGGATCAGATTTCTGTGTTTACACTGGCATTAGTCTCCACGTTTAAACAAGCTGAACTGATCCTGTAACAGCACCCCTATTCTTAGAGGCTTAATAAATAAAAGCCCAGGGAAATCACGAGTGTGTGTGTGCTTTCGGGTAATGACAACATATGTATAATAAATGTTAATAATACCTTATCCAGATGGTGGATGATTAGCCTGATCATCCTCATGTCCTTCATCACATTTGCAGCCTACCCAAGCGGCAACAGAGTACAGACGTAAAGACAAACGCAATCAATCGCACCCAACATTTACAGTAAATATATTTACACATTCAACAGGAACCCTGGCTAAAAGACAAACAGATTGTGAAAAGGCTGCTTTTCTGTATACAACAGACAGACACAGACAAGCATATTATTGTCAGCATACACAGTACTCTCCCATGAGACCAAAACCAGCATTTCCGAGAAAAACTTCATTATATCAATATATCGAGTAATATTTGTTGCACAGAGACTGGCAACAAATCATATAATGTTAAATTGTGCATTACAACTCACCACAAATCAATATGTACTTCAACTGATGAGTTTTGTAATTGTTCATGTATTATTTACCTTACTCTGGTGATGTAGACCCACTCATTGTGTGATACACCGGTTCATTACACCCAAAGTTAAAAAAGGCACAGAGTGAACATTAGTGTGACCCTGCGGGATAAAATGTACAGTAAACCACACCATGAGAAGGACTGTAATGTTTCTTCATGACTGGTAAATATTATGGTAAATGCGGTGACTTAAGAGTGTTAAGAAATCATATTCATACTAAACCTAATCAACGCAGTATTAATAAAAAAATAATCTATTATAAATCTATGGATGATCATCTGTTTAAATTTACATTATTTAATTGGTTTAAAGTGATGTAAAACAAATCCTTCAGTAAGATGTCCTTCATCTAATAAAACTACACACCAACACGTCAAACTGACAATTAGCTTTAAAGCGGGATGTGTTGACGGCCAAGCCAAATGCAGGTTTAGGATTAGTATCGCTTGTTAAAGTCTGCGCATTATGCAGCTCCTTAATCAGAGACATCTGTGATCAGCTTTTCTGGCCTGGCTGAAGCTGAGAAGTGGTGGTGGCAGCTAGTCTTTAAACTTACCAAAGTCTGATTGCTCAATGAACCGTATTTTGCCACCCAGCATAAGCATCTTTTGAAATAAACCCTTTAATCTTCCTTTGACGACTAACACTACGCTGCAGTGTAGGGGGAGGTGGAGGTTTGTGGGTCACAAGCCAATCTGACCAATCAGAGGTTTGTACACTAATCCCTCTGACATGTACCAATTGGGGTTTAAAACTACCAAATGCTCCATTAAAAAAAAGTCACAGTATTAGCTAATTTTAAGATAAATCAATTTCATATTGTTATATATACAAATCGCATGTAAATAATCTTCAATCCAAACAAATGCTGTTATCTTTTTTTAAAACAATCTCATCCAGAAACCAAAGCCAACCCACATAATTCCCGTAGAATAAGTCTTTGCCAGTCTTTTGTAGCATAAAGAGGAAATAATTGTCATAGATAAATGGTTTAAGTTGCCTTAAAATGTTTCAAACTGATTCAAAAAAGAAAAAGGAAAAACAAATCAGCTTCTAAAACAGCAAACTATGGGTTGTACCACATACATTTAATTTAGTTTGATTTCGGGTTAATTTTATCTCTGGAGAACACTTAATAGGCAAACAATTCAAGTGCCTTACATTAGACAGGTCCTTCTATTTAAAAAAAAAACAAACAAAAAAAAACATCATGCACTGCATTATTTACAAAACAGGAGCAGGCATACCAAATCACCTTTCCGCACCCCGTTGAATAAAGTTTTTTGTGAATGTTTGTTAAAGTTCTGGAAGTCAAATTTGATTTCATCGGATTTCAGCTCACTTTGATCTCTCTGCAGAGACCTTCATTTGCTCCTTCACAAATTCCGGTAGAACAATGAATAGAATAGTGACAGTCAAAATGTGCAGAGACTGATCCCAGTTCAGCTTTACACAATAGACCCATCCCTGTTCTGGGCAGGGATCATGACGGGGATGGCCCCCATGCGGCTGAGGTTGGGACCGGCCATTCTGCTGGGTGGGGGAATAGGGGCATGGCTAGGGGGCCTCTCGTACTCTTCAGAGGGTATTTTGTCGTACTGAGGCTTGGTGTACTCATGCAGGTTGGAAGGAGACATGGAGCCCAGAGAGGAGCGTTGGCTGCCCACACTGGTGAAACTGCGTGCGGTAGAAACACGACTCTTTGGAGGGGGGACATCCTCTCTGTGGGAAGGAGAGAAAAAATAAATAAAGTGTTCAATCAAAACCTGTCAGGGAGATTTCTTAAAAAACAAGGTTGAAAGAACTAATCTTACCTTAATAAAAATAAGTAATAATAATTAATAATAATAAAAGCCAAAGGGTCCAATTTATCTGACATCAAATCACCTGACACGAGTTCCGTCTGTGATATAATTTCTCTGTAATTATAATCTTTTTGTTTGTTTCTGCATGTCAGTTAGATCACATGACTTTGTTGGTTGAGTTTGATTTTGCAGACAGAAGTGTTTTTAAACATGATTTATGTATATTAAATCACAATAAGTGATTATGCACAAAGTTTGGGGTCAGTAATATTTTATGCTCACCAAGGATGCATTTATTCGATGAAAAATACAGTTATAAACAGTAATAGTGAAATATTGTAACAATGTAAAATGTATTCATTTAATCTGTCTTAGATGAATAAAATATATACTTTTTTATTAATAATATTTTATGAGGCACAATGAGGCTAGAATAGCAGCTGAGTCAAGACTTGTTTTGCTGCTTTGTCACTCAGCCCTCAGATTGGCTGAATAAAACTATGGAGGGATTTCCAACGTAGCCCATCAGGCCCTGCTCTTCCACCATCCTCCAAATTAACAAGAACACAGCAAAAGATACAGACAGCGGGGTCTCCTCTAAGAGAAACTGGCTTATTTGGATAATCCTCTTTTGTCATGGCCTAAGTGAGGCAGCGCAAGTCTCCCAGACAGAGAGTCCAGCGGGGTCCAAGGGGGGCCTAATAAAGGGCCTGACCCACAGCCTGCCCCTTCACAGTGAGGAATTCCATTTCAATAGGCCGGGGGAGCGAGAGAGGGACAGAGGGGTGAGGCATTGACAGAACAGGAATCGACTGAACAAACAAACGCACAGAACTGATTACACCAGCCTTTCGTTTGAAGAGAAAAGGGGTGAGAGGGGAAGGGTGATCGCACCGCTAGCCAGTTTCACTGGCCATCAGCTTTGTTTGGTCATCAGTAAATGCGGGGGAGGCCTGCAATTGAATAGAGGCTGAGTGAATCAAACAGACATAGGGACAGTGACACGTACCAAATGGCAACTGGGTCAAGAGCTCCCTTTCCCTACCATTCTTGTTCCTTTCGTTATAAGATTGAAGAATGATGGCTCCAGACATGTCAGTTTGGAAAAACAGGTGTTTTTTAATTGAGTTTGTTTCTGGGGTCTTGAGGGAAAAGGTTCACATACACACGACTAAACCCACGTCAGGAGGTAACAGACTGTTTAGGACATTATTGCCAAGAGTGTGTGTAGTACCTGATCTCATAGGCGATCTCCTTCTCGTACTTCTTCTTTTGGCGGGCACGGCAGCAGCAAAAGACGATGAGGGCGAGGAGAATGAGAAGCAGCAGAACACAGATTACTGCAGCTGCGATGACACCAGCTGTGTTAGGGGCTGCAAAGGGAAAGATAGATTTTTATTTAGATGCACAGTTTAGAGTATAGGACACAACCCATAAGCCCATTCACAACATTACAGTAATCAGATAAATAAGAGAAAGACAAGAAGCACCTTAGATGCAGTTTGAAACTCAGCTATTTTGCCATTTACTCAGCTACTTGAATGTTTAAGGCAGATTTTTGAAGACCTACGCTGTGTGACATTGACCACCACCATACACTCTTCCGTTCCAACACGATTTTTAGCAAGGCATCGGTACGTTCCTGAAGCTGCATCAGTGGCATTCCTCAGACTCATCGTGCCCCCGACTGGATCTGTGCGCAGCAGGAGACAGATTCTTCATTTTAACTGTGGCACCTGACAGTTATGACGGTTTTTCAAAAAACAAAACAAACAAAAAAAACACTTCTTTCAGGGTACACGAGTAAAGGGAACTTACCGAGGACTGCCAGGGGTGGCAGTAGTTTATTGCCTGTGGTTCTCTCCCAGATGTACTGCAGCGGCTGTGTGCCCTCCACAGAGCTACACCTCAACATCATGTCTTTCCCCACCTGAGTTTGACCCTCTGCATAACATCTGGGTTTAGAGGGACGCACTGAGGGAAAGGAAATAGGAAGGAAAGAAAGTTAGAAAAACTAAAACAAAACTACTAGGACCGGGGGTCTCCTATATAAAGGTTACATTGCAAATTTTCCACATGACAATATGCAGACTTGACAGGCAGCAATATAAATTACTTCAAACACATGATGAATACAATTATATTATGAATAATAATACAACAACTTATTAATTATATTTTAATAATAAATGTAAAAATACTAATTTATTTTTCTTTTTGCAAATTAAATTAATTGAAAAACCTTTTAATTAATGCATGAAACAATCAAAGACATAAAAGATAATGTAATGGTAACAAGATCTCATGCTAAATAAGATTTATAAACATGCAGAACTTGTACAAAGTGTGTACAGTCTTATGCACAGAATTACACAGTATGTATGAGCTATTAGTATAGCAGTTTTATGCATGAGACTGCATGTGTAGGCAATTATCTCAAAAAGGAAAATATCATTCCACTCTGACCAGCTAAAGGCTGAATTATCACCTTCTGCTTCATATATGGTGCATCACGAATGTAAAAGGACAAGTCCCTGAGGCAATTCTCTCACACTCAACCCATATTCATTCTCACTGCATCATAACTAATCAAAGCATAGGAACTGGAAGCCATGATCAGGATAATGGATACAGCTGCTGCTATTACAGGTGCTGCCAATCAACTTAATTAAAATCAGAGCGCAGTGGGTGTCAACATTCTTTGAGATAAAAGAGCGAACAAAAACAGAAGAGGGTGGGAAAGAGGCTGCCTGGCTGGCAGACAGACAGCATGTGTTTTCTAAAGAGATATGCATTAAAAACAGCAGGCTTAAGAGAAAAAGTGGGTGAAATCTATGCATTTAAGGGAGGGAGTGATAGAAAGAGATGTGGAAAGATAGTGAAAGATTGGATGGGGGAAGGGGTGGAGAACATAGGGAGCTCTGTGTAGAAACCAAAGCCTGCACAAACAGACCCCCACTTCGCTTGGCAGGAGATGACATAAGAATTCAAAGGCAAACAAAACTCCAAATTAAAACCAGGAGGAGACAGATACACCCCATGTAAGGAGGGCAAAGAGACAACGAAAGAGAGAGTTACAGGGCAAGACAGACAGAAGAATGTCAATAGTTGCTCTTTGTGATTCCTCCCAACCTTGGGCAGGGCGCTGGCATTTGAGCATTGACATCATCGTTTGATAATAGAAGCTGTAAAAACAGATCTCTGGGGCTGCTGGGACAGAGGCTTAGAGACCTGAGGATTAACAGCAGGCAGGACTGAACAGCAATTTAATAGGATGAGGGGTCAGAGCACAGCAGCTTCCTCTGACGGAGAATTTAAATGTGTGGTGATGGACAGGTGGGCGGAAGAAATGAAGGAGTAGATTGATAGTCTAATGCAGTTGCTTAAACCAACAGACACACAGCTATACTAATGACCTGTATCTGCTTCTTTGAGAAAGACAATTTATTATTAGACATTACTTTCAATAAGGTGAAATTGTTTTATAGCTCAGCAGTGAGATCAAGGCAAGCGTGTCAGTATTCTGAGGTGATCACACTCGACTGGTCAAAAAGGCGAGAAGAAAAACAAGAACGAAAAAGTCAAACTGCCTGATGACACTCCAGACGCATAAAGGCATGAAAAGAAAAAGGTCAAGCATTTCTATTTTTTACTGTCTGGGAAGGGATAGATTTTACATTTTCCACCTTGAACACTAGAAAGTTCCCTTTGGAATTTCCCAACTTGAAGTGTTGATGGCATCAACAAAATTATTATTAATCCTGGAATGATCTGCACTGTTGTTTCAATATGTGAAATAAGTTATGAGTTGTTTAATTTAACATTTTAAAACATTCCAATTATCAAATACAACACACACCAAACCCATAAAGAACTTTCTATTGTGATAAGCAACCACTTAATGATTGTTTGCAATAGAAGTTCAGAGAAATTTAAGAGAAACCCAGGGCAGTGGTGATGTTAAATGAACATTATTATTTGTGTAATAAATAAGTGAGCAGCAGTGTTGTTATTGTTAACTAAAACTATTAAAAACAACTTTCATTAATTGAAATAAAGCTGAAATTATATAAAATATAAATATTACACGAAAAACAAACTTAAAAATGTGAAATGTTGCCTTGGCAACTAACTGAAATAAAATACTATAAGTACTAAAAGTGATAAATATTTAATATATAAACTGATAAACTAAATATAAAGTTAAATGAAAATAAAAACAATAATGACAAAAGCACATAAAATTACTAAAATTAAAACGTAAACTTAAAACATAAAAATAAAAGCCAATTCAAAATAACAAATAATATATTAGTATATAAATAACACAGGGCAGATGTCTTCAAACCTTGTAAACTACATGCTCAACACCAAACAACAAATATTCATCATAAACCCATATAAAGTTGCCTTGTGGAGGCACTGCGTTTCTCTGTGTCTGCATCCCTTGAGCAGAGCCGTGCCTCTCTGAGGTGGCATATAGCACATATACAGCCCCTTCAAGTGAATGCCCTTGGAATGCTATCTCTGATGGAGACGCGTTTAGTAAGGAACACACGCACGCAGCCAGACAGCATCTGCTCTGAATGCAGGTACAGAGTCCCCGCGGTCATCAGCGATAGGATGAGGGTGGACAATGAAGGGAACAGGCGAAGAAAGAACAGCTGCATTCATCAACTGCTGAGAGCACAACCAATCTGTGTCCTTCCATCTGTCTTACTATGATCCACCTCCAATCGCCAGGTCGGCTCTTGCCAAACAGTCCTTGACACTCATGTCAAACAACCGCTACCGTTTCGCTAATTTATGCCCTTTCACATCTTTTTAACACATGTTTGTTAATACCAATACTGTTGAATAATTCTGGATAACAATCTTGATCCTATAGCAAAAAGAAATCCAACTGATCACTCCTTTATTTAAAACGGTAAATAAAAAAACAAGATATATGATCCAGTTCAAAAGTTTGGTAATTTTTTAAAATATGTTTTGACAGAAGTCTCTTGTGCTCACCAAGGCTACATTTATTTGATCAAAAATACAGTAAAAACAGTAATATTGTGAAACATTATTACAACATAAAATAACCTGTTTTGGACATTTAAATTTTTTAAAACAGTTTATTTTATGTGATGTCAAAGCTGCCATGTGTCACACGATACTTCATAAATAATTCTGATTTGGTCCTTAAGAAACATTTCTTATTGCATTGCTTAATATTTCTGAGAAATCCTAATATTGTATGTGTATATACAGATGCATTTATTTGAAATAGATCAATTGAATGCATCCTTGCTGAATACATTTTCTTTTTTAAATTATACCTTTTTGAAACTTTTGAAAAAAATAATAAAACACCAGACAATTCACTAAAAGAATGGTCATTTTAAGGATTTAAGTATTCAGATTTCAGTATAAACTCTCCTTTTTCCTGTTTCTTTTTTATCTTACAGCTACTGCCATTCATGCATCTGTAATGCAAATACACATCTCGGTCATGTGGTTATTGAGTTTCGGGAAGTGACGCCACTTTCGTCATATTGTTTGGGGAGTTGCTTCTGATGGCCTTGTTTGGCAAGAATGTGTTTGCCTAGGGCGTTTCTGTCTCTGCACTAGTCAACACAAGGAACAGGTGATTTTTCACACACGAAGTAGCACTGATGTCACATTTGCTGTTGACAGCGATCAATGCAGACCCTGAAACAAGGCATGTCAGAAGGCCTGTGAAATCCAACTTTATTGTGTGTTTATGGTGCAGATCAATACTTTGTCACTCAGGACTTTCCCTTATGTTTTATAGCTCACCTTCCAGAAGAATGCCAAATAGAACCTCCAATGCCAAATAGGTCACGCATTTTTGAACAAACGGGATTAGAAATTGGTTATTTAGTCAAAAGTGGCATTTACAAGCTTATATTTTTTACTCACCCATGACTGTTAGTAGGAACTTCGTGCTGCCTATACCAGGAACCTTCTTCACCTTGCACTGATATGTGCCCGTATCTGTGGCTTTCAGGCCCATGATGTTCATGGAGGCATCACCGGTTTTAGGATCAGGGGAGTTGAAGTGGACTCTCCCTTTAAGAGGATCATAATAGTGTTCAAAGGCCCTGTCACCAGAGTACACAATCACCTGTGGGAAGGAAATAGAAATGAAAAAAAGAGAATCATGTTTTAGTAAGTGAACCTCATATATTGGTAAAAATTTTGCTCAACATTTTAATTTAAACACATTGGGTGGGAAACAGTGTATATGTGTCAGTGAAAGGCCAAGCCAATGTTCAGATTCAGACTACAACCAAATTTTTCTGCTTTTGAAAGCCAGTTAGTCAAACACAGTGCTACTCCTTATCTCAAAAACATCCTTCAGCACAAGGGAAATATTTGCCCTTTCAATGCTACAACTTGATGATGCTACATGAACACCTTCTGTCATAAGTAGGGGTGTGACGAGATCTCGTGCCATGAGATCTCGCGAGATTAAAATGTGACAAGTTCTCATCGAGGTGAAAAATATCTCACGATATTGCCATGATGGAGAAGTTAGGATAGAATATGCCACCGCTATGTTTACATTACGCTTCTACTGTCGTTTTGCTTTTCATTGAAATAAAAACCAGTTAATTCAGTTGGATAACGGTCGCTTCAATTCCATCCAGCTCAACCAACACAAGCTGCAGAGTCACACGTATTGCAGCAGGAATCAGAGTTCACTGATCACGTGATGAGGGTAAGTCACGAGATGACTGACAAGATCATGGCGGAGGATTCATTGCACAACAAATGTCTTATCTTGTAGAATGCGCGCTCAGCACCACCGCTCCCTATTCACAGAGTACATGCAATCACGAAAGCGAAAGTAAAATGGGAGCGTGCATTAAAACTCAATTTCAATCCCCCCGCATTTTGAGAGTGGCTCCCTGATGCATGCAAATATCTCCCAATATAAAAGCTATCTTAGGCTTGGCAGTTGTAACCATCTCTTAGCTCTGTATCATGTTTGAAGAAAAATTTGGTCTCTATTAGCACTTTGAATATTAAGAGAGTACTTTGATTATGGTTGCACTTATTGTTTGCACTAGGGCTACACAATATATCGAAATTATTGAAATATTGCAAATGTATAACAGCTTGCAATAACTGGGGTCATGCACAAAAGACAGATAAAAATCACTCACTGCTCTTGGCTGAATAACTTTTGTAGTTTTAATCAGAATCAGTATAATTCATACAGTGAAAACTAAGCAGAGTTTTATTTTTACATTTGATTATTCATTTTCTGTTGTTAAATAATCCTAATGTGGGCCTACCTGAAACCCTAAACCCCATGGTTTACACTGATGTTAAAATAACACTTCTTATGCTACAGTAAAACACTGCTGTTCACTTTCAGAAGTTGTAGGGATGTTTTATTGTCACAAAAAGAAACACTTATGTAGGTTATATCATTTTAAATATATTTTCAAGATAATTTAAGTTTATTTTACACACTTTAAGCATTATCGTATCGCATATCGAATATCACATTATATAATGAGTTGTCGCATATCACATTTTTCTTCAATATCGTGCAGCCCTAGTTTGCACTTAAGAAAAAACGGTGTTATTAATTTTTATTTATACTGTTTTTATTTCTATGATCAATTTGTGGAAAGGAGTTTAGTTAGGAGGTCAAAAGTTGTAGAAGCTCATAAATCATATGCAGTAAAGTCTGAAGAGACTCAAAATCATACAAGAGAGAAGTCAGTCAGTTGAGTTTGTGGCTAAACCTTTTACAGTGCTTGAGTATTGTTGTCTTTTACAGCATATGTTAATTCTCTTCTAATACTCCAAAAGTAGAACTGAAATGATATACATTACAAGATGATTAGTTAAAACATTGCAGACTATTTTCTAGTTATGCATTTCGTCATTAAGGATTTATTAAAAATACTGTGTAAAAATCTTGTCTCGTTCTTGTGAGCCAATCATCAAAATATGCTTCTGTCTTAAAAAGCTACATTAGAAAAGACAGCACCAGTCTGTTTCTGGCTAAAAGACACACATAGTACAAACACAGATGCACAGAGTCTTGTCCCTCGTGGAGGTAAAATATGGGATCCATTCAATAGTCCCCATCCCCACCACTTCATTTCCATGACGATGGAGAGGCGACGGCCTCCCATAGCGTCTTGCGTCAAGCTCAGCAGTCCTGAGAATGCACCTCAGGGCAATGGAACAAGAGCTCGGAGACACTCAGAATCCTAATGAATGTATCAGTCAATATTCAGCACATGGGCGAGGAGGAGAGAAGGAAAAAAATGTGTGTGGGGGGTATGTTAGAACCTCTTCCACATTCTTCCTTTCACATTCAAACATCTGCAGAATCTAAGAGCATCTTGTCCAAATTATCACTTAGTAAGCAGGCCTAATACATGCCACATGGAGTCTGCCCACAGGACTTCAAGGAAACATCCAACAACGTCTGTAAAACACTCCATGTCTAATAACTAAAATGTAATAAAAAAGGGATAAGGAAAACTGCCTGGAGTAACATACAGGCACTATATAACATACTTAAATTCAATAAGCCAAACAATGTCTGCTCAAGGCAGAGACCAAAAGATACAAAATAGCAATCAGGGACAAGATTTTTCTCCTCATGACTTTAAGAAAAGTTAGTCTTTACTATGTGGGGGTCAGTGTGCAGTTTCACCGCTATTTATGAGTCAAGTCTTCAAGGACAGTGTGACTTGTTAAAACAAAGTGTGCATATGTTCACTTGTGTATCTGTTTACACTTGAGTGTGTGTGTGTATGCCTTTAGGTATGTGCACTTCCTCTAGGGCCACATCAGGCTTGTTTGAAATGCAAAGCAGCACTGAGTCACCTGTGCTGGAGATCACTCTGCTTTATAACCCGGGCAGTTTCTGTAGGCCTGCCTGTCTACATCAGTGTCTACACTTCACTACACAACCACAGATTCTGCTCTGACCTGCAGTATATGCTACCTGGAACTAGTGCATGCACCAACTATCACAGCCCTTACATTTGGGAAACACGGATAGAGATAGATTGAGAATCAAACAGTACAATAAAATACCCCATTTAAGACCTTATTTGAATTACTCCGTTTTATTTAACTTCCTTAAATGCACAGTCCTTGTATAAAGACAATTTGTTTGTCTTTGCAAACTGTACAATGAAGTGACTTGCTGTTCCCCTGAAACAGGACATAACTAACATCAGGATCATGGTTTCCACAAAAATATTAAGCAGCAAAACTGTTTTCAGAATTGATAAGAAATGTTTCTTGAGCATCAAATCTGTATACCACTATGATTTCGGAAGGATCATGTGACACATGAGTAATGGAGGCTGAAAATTCTGCTTTTCCATCACATAAATAAATAATTTTAAAATGTATTACATTTATTAGTATTAAAATAGAAAAGTTATTTTAATTTGTGAAATATTATTACAATACTATTGTTTTTTCTGTATTTTTCATTAAAAAAATGCAGCCTTGGTGAGCATATATATATATATATATATATATATATATATATATATATATATATATATATATATATATATATATATATATATATATATATATATATATAAAAAACGTATTGACCCCAAACTTTTGAATGGTAGTGCGTGTCATAATTCAAACTACTCAAGTGACAATACATGCTGATTTAAAACCGTTCGAATTAACTAGAAACTTTCTCTGACTCACACATACAGATATGAAAATACAAAATTTCCAAAGAATACAAAAACAGCAACTGGGGTAATTAAAAAAAATCTCCTTTTATATGTAAAAATTCAATGATAAAATCAATGCTTGTTTACTTCTATTTTCTAAACAATCCTTTTGTTTTGCATTTCCCATTGTCACTCTCAGGCTCAATCACAGCAGGACTATTGTGCAATTGCAGGTGCCGTGTAAGAGATTATGGAACTACAGTGTATGTACCGTGAGTGTCACCCCCATTTCCCATCCATTCTTCACTATAATGCTAACGCTAATGACCAATGCAGTTTTGTATGGATTTCCTCAACTCGTCAGCAGCGTCCCGCAAACAAGAGAATCATTCACACTTCACTGTGTCCCAAAGACCTTCACAATGAATGCAATCATTGGAAATTGGGTTCTGCATTCAAGGTTAATTCATTGTTTTAGTTCTGGCACTAAAACAATTAAATAAAAAACTGTTGTTGTTTTGAAAGAAGATGTTTTCTCCTGTATTCATTTTCCTTGTGTGTTTGTGTAGTGTCAAGCCCTCTTATTTTATCTTGCATCAAAAGTGAGAGATGAAAAAGAAGGGAAATGTCTAAGATGGACCAAAACACTGGGCAATCAGTTGGTCTTTATCTGTAACATATTAGAGGTGCTCTGTTTTCATAGCAAAAAAAAACAAAAAACTTCTTTACAAAAATGTGATCTGTCAAATCATTGGACATAACAGATAGACGTGTGTCATATATTGTTGAAAAAGTCCCAATTGGCAAAATACAGCAGTTAGAGATCAAATAATCCCAAACAATATTTTTGAAAATGTTGCAAAATGCAGTCTCTACTGTTATTTTATTTATTTTAAATAAAATTTTCATTTTAAAGCAGCCTACTTCAATGTTACCATATCATCATGCTTAACACTGAGATGTTGAATAATTGTAATGTGACGATCAGATGCAGATATCTAAATCAAAGAATATCATAGGTTCGGGCAGGTGGCGGATGGATTAATTATTTTTAACAGCAGATTCGGGTGACTCAAAGTGCACCAGATTAATGAATTTATCTTTAAAATGTACATAATTTTCTTACGGGAGGTATGCCCCCGGACCCCCCTAGAGGTACCAAGGTCCACCCACAGGAAAACTGTGGGAAACAAAGTCCTTGCACAGGCCTACATGATCAGGATTTGACTACCTCCGCCTCGTTTTGAGCCAGGAAAAACTCTGTTAAAGTGGCAGCAGTCTAATAAACCTGCTGATGATTGCGCCATTAATGTGAATCCAAAAACAAAAGGCAAAGAGAAAATTACTCACAGCTCTTGAATTAACAACATTAGCTTTAATAAGCATTCATCTTAATGTATACAGAGAAAACTATAGTGTTATTTTACACTCGATTACTTCATTAGATTTATTTTGAGGGCCACATTACTTACCGGAACAGTAATGTTAGTAGACCTTCCTGAAATTAAAGCACCATTTGTTTTATTTGTATCTTTGTTTTATTGTATATTTGCTACATTTATTTGACCTTTTGTTTGTCCTTAGTTCCTTTTTTCTTGTTCTTATTGTTTCTTATCTTATTTACATAAAACACAAAAAATGCCTGCACACTGAGCCATTTACAAACAGACGTTTTATATTTATTTTGTTCAAACATTGCGGTTTCTTTCGCTATAGATATTTATTAGTGATGTCAACGTTAAAGCATTAACGCATGCGATTATTTTCAGTTTAACACGTTCAAAATATTTACCGCAATTGATGCAGCATCCGTATTTTCTGTCATCCTTTGGCTGGGCTACATTTTACGATCATGCTCTTAAGCCGCCTTTCCACTGCATACGACGCATTAACCTTATTAAGTTATTAAGAAATATTAAGAAATAGCTTTACAGAATAACGTTAAAGTGTTCAAATATTGGTAATTCTAGCTTCACGCTCATAGTTTTGATTAGAATACATCACATCCGGTCGCATACGGTCTAGCCGCAGAAGTTCAGATATTTCAAAGCATCCGAAGCTCAAATCGGATCCAAAGATCGGAACTCCACGCAGCTCCCGTACTACTCTCCATTGGAAATGAAGGACTTCTGGTCCGACGGCTGTCGTTTGTCGTGTGCGGCGGACAGGCTGCTTTATTCATGCAAATCATTCAAGACAAAAGAGAACATGCTGTCTGTGAACGTCCTCCTGACACACGACGCACAGAAAGACGTGCGCCAGTAAAGTGAGAACAAACAGCGCGCCAGAATCAAGTTCTTTCGCGCTTGAACGTTGTGAGAAAATGATATCCGCGGCATCTGCAGCAGCATCAGGTCTTAAAGTGACAGCAGCCACTAATGCTGTCGGTTATTAAAGGCACAATATGTATTTTTTTTTATTTAAAAATATAAAAAATCACTATATCTATGTTATATATTTTTTAAAGTTGTGTATTTACATTATCCCGACAGTTCCAATTAACTTCTAAATCCAGAGAAATTAATATTTTAATTCGAAGACACGGACCGTGTCTTTATTTCCGTTTTGTCGCCGTCAATGGCGTCATATCCGTGTTGTCTCTGGTTTCCGCTCATGCTGCCATGGCAACCAGAGCTATGAACCAGAGCCCTCTTATAGTAACCAAACTGACGCGGACAACTGTGTAGTTCGCAATGTCTATTTGCACGCTGTTGTTGTTTCAAACATTATGGACCATGGCAAGCAGACTTTGGATAAAAAAGGAGAACTAAACCGAGAATCAATATCAGCGCGGTGTTTTCGAGATGTCGAGAGCTCCCATGGACACTATATAAACGAGAGCTCCACGTCCGAGACTTCGACAACTCCTACATGTACTTTATTAAACAGGTGAGCACATTTACATAAAACTAATCAAGGTTATATAGTTCAACAATGATAAAATGTTAGAATATGATCTGTATGTTATTCTAATGTTGATCTAGCTAGCTTACTGCTAGTCTCATTACAGACAAACTAACGTTAACACATACATTTCAACACATTCAAATGCAGTTTAGAGTGATAGTGTAATGTTAGACCAAGTGAAACAGCGCTGCGTTACCTCTCAAGTTTAATTTGTCTAATAAACTGACCTGTGACTGTGAGTAGTAATTCTGCGTGTAGTTCGGTAGAATGAAATGTCCATATTCCTTTTATTTCCGCGGGACTCGCATCGCGTTTGGAGCTGATAGCTGTCTCTTAGCAATCCCGAACTGCTTCATATCACAGTCATGATAAAAGCATCGATGTATTCAGTAATCCATATACATACATTATTAGATCGGTCGGCTTGACGTTGACGACAAAATCCATAATTCATAGCAAATGTTGCGTCATCAATCTACGCCTTTGTTATTGTAAATAGGTTAGCGACCCCTAGTGGAGAAAAAATCCCATATTGTGCCTTTAATGTTGATCAAAGCACAAAGTAAACAAACAATTACTTGACGCTCTTGACTAAAGAACTTTTGTAGCTTTAATAAGGATTAATCTATATCTAATTTATAATTTATGCAGTGCAGACTGTTTGATAACCTTATTAAATTCCTGTATATTTCCTACCTGTTAGATAGGGCTGGGTATCGATTCAGATGTTACAATTCGATTCGATTTCGATTTCGCAAGCTCTAATTCGATTCGATTTCGATTCTCGATTCGATTTTCGATTTCGATTTTTCCAATTTCGATTCTAAATTAATTTCGATTCGACTCACTCAATGAATATTAAATACAAATCCTATATTTATTAAAAAAAGAAAAAGAAAAGAAAAAAAAGTGAACAAGTTTTCAACTGTTTAATTAATAAAAAGAAATTAAGAGCTACAAACCTGTATATTAAACTCTTTTTATTTTAGGTACATTAAAACAGAACCCAACTCTATATTTCAAATGCATACAATGAATAGACAGGATTTTGATGCAAGATGAAAAATTGATGCTGAAAATTGGACAAGTCAGAACAGTCGCATGTCTTGATCAAACAGTTTAACAATCCTCACATAAACCCACATATAAAAACGTTGCATATAATATAATATGTGCCCTTCCTGTCTAACAGCTAGGCCATACAGAAATTGAATAAAATTATCAAACAGTCTGTGTTGCATTAATTATAAATTATATATTGACTAATCAAAGTTACAAAAGTTCTTTATTCAAGAGCAGTGAGTGTTTTTCTCTGTTCTCTTTGTTCTTTGATTAACTTAAATGACAGAGATAATTAGTGGCTACAGTGTACTGTCCCTTTAAGGGTAACTAAACCCCTGGTCAGAGCCTGACTCCACCCACTGGCAATATTTGAAAAATGCTGGAAAAGTAGGCAGAGCCCAGTGGAGAGGGGGCGTGCATCTCTCTCGGCAGGTAAGGGCGTGGTTAGCTGGTACTCTCTGACGTCAGAGGGTACCACAACTTCCAATAGGAAAATTCAACTGCAGTAGCCACTGTTCAACCTGAAGAGGGCAGCACTCAGACGTTTTTACACCATATTTTGTCAAATTAAAACACTTTAAACACAAATGTCAAAAAAACTACTTGAATCAATGAACAGCACTAATAAAGCCCCATTCTTACAGATCATTAACTAAAAAAAGTTGGTTTAGGGTTTAGTTACCCTTTAAGACCAGCCGCTGTTGACAGAGACGCGGAACTCACACGCGGACTCATTCTCTCACGAGGCACAACTCTTCACGTTCGTCATAAGACTGCTCTTATGTTATAAAGATACTCGACAAAAATACATTTTGGCATAATTGTGTGTGTTCTTCGTTCAAGCGCGAAAGATAATTCTATTCTGTGCTGTCTTGTGCGCACGCACGATATCATCGCAAGTTTTTCTGTCACAGTCACGACAGCATTTTGGCCGCTTTTTGGTCATATAGCCTAATTGCGTATAGGCTTGTCATAGCGATTGCGATATGATTAAACGTGCAGCACTAATTGAGGTTATTTTATGATTTAGATAAAACTACCATAAAATCTCACAGCATTAGCTATAAAATTGAGTTTGCAAGCCTATGAACAGTGGAGGAAAACTAATACATAAAGATGGGAAAAAATCGATTCTTGGCGTTTGAGAATCGATTTTGAATCGACCACATTTTAAAAAACGATTAATCGAAAAATCGATTTTTTTGCCCAGCCCTACTGTTAGACAAGTAGGAAGGGCACAGGTAAAATATGACGTTTATTATGGGTTCATGTGAGGATTGTTTTAAGTTCACTTAAAATAAAAAAGTTGTTATATTTTTTGAAGCATAATAAATGTTAAAAGACAGTTTGCTTTCAATTACATTGTAATGTTGAATGGCTATAATTAATGTTTAAAACTGAAGAAAAATATTTCAGTGAGACATCAGTAGCTGTAATAGGCCTTCATTCTAAAAAGATGCCATTAAATGTTTGTACATTAATGTTTCTACATTAATTTAGAGATTAACTGTGAAATTATTACACTATGAAATATAATAAAAACGTTTTTTAATCATGATAAATAACAGGAAAAAAGCGTGATTAATCTAGTTCATTTTTTTTATAGATTGACAGCACTAATATTTATTTTACATTTCAGAATATAAAGCAATGTTAATTATGTTTATTTGTTTTTCTTTTTTTAATAAAAAAAAATATATAACAAAAGAACCAATAAGAATACAGTTAAAATACCGGACCGATAAGCAATATCAGTAAGAGTAGTAATACTGTTAAAGTCTTAATGATACTCATCGATACATAGTAGGGATGATGTGTAGAACCATATCGGACACGGCTTTACAGCTGGAGCATGCTTGGATTGGTTCGATCACTCAGATTGACAGGTATTTATTTACCATACGACATAGAATAAGAGCGCACAGCTAAAACAGCTCTGGAAGATCATCACTCATCAACCAGGATATTATTTGTTTATTCTATGTACTTTGATTGTCGTTTACACAAGCAGATCTTCTGTTTAGTAAAATCATTTGTTTGGAGGGTTTTGGGACCATTGGTTAATTATGTTTCGAAATAAATGCGTAACTATGGTGCGCTCACTAACAATACTAACATATACAGGCCATATTTGCCATTCCAAGCACAATATAGCTATATAAATGATCTGGAAAAGTGTGAATATGTAGATACTTTAAATAATAGCTTCCAAAGTAAGAGTAAAGCATTGAAAAGCACTGGACAAAGTGGGGCACAATAACTGTTAGAACTTTCTCCAAAAATACAAAAAACATGGACCTAACCCACGTTCAACCTTCAACTTCTTATAAACCATTAAAAACGATGAAGTGGGTCAAAGACAAATCTCAAGTCCTGGGGCAAAGCCTGGCAGAACAGAGGGGGAAGAGTACAGGTCTATTCCCATGAGGACGACCCAGCAAACAGCAAACTGAGCAATTGAGGGGAACAGAAGTGTGAGGGGAAAGGGAGAACGATAAAAATAGAATGAAATATTAGGTGAAAAACGACAGAAGAAATGAAGGAGCTTTGAGAAGAAAAAAGATGGAGTAGAGAGAGCATGTGAGAGAGGAAGATAGGAAGAGAGGTGCAAGAATACCAAAGGGAGATCGACCATCGAGGGCTTCTGACCCAATTCTGTCCCCAGCTAAATGCATAATCTCTGGAGAGAAAGAGTATGAGGTAATCTCTGTATGAAGGGGCTGCAGCAGACAAGCAGTATATCTGGCTGCTTACTCTACCTGCAAGCCCAATGTTAAGGCATAATCAGCCTTTTGTAAAGAAGTGAGGGACGGTTTAATTATGGTCTATATTACAGAGATAGCATTTGTGTGGATCAAGAAAAAAAGCAGTGCCTCTGTGGACTACAATTCACAGTGAAGTGAACCTATAATCACTTAGATACAAACAAAAAACATCAATACATAACATCAACTAAGAGCTGCCAAAACCAATAAAACTCTAAAGCACATTCATCAGAACCTTTATGTGGAGCCACACATATCCATCCAGGGAACAACTTTACAGAGCACTAAAACAACAGGACGGGTTCATAAAACACCCAATGTGGTGTGCAGCATTTCCCTTACTGACAGATGTGATACTCACAAACCAGCACCTGCTTGATGCAGATCAAAAATCTAATTTAGAATGAAAGGTCAACCTTTAAGGACGATACCACCCAAATATCTCCATATCTAATAGCAAATTGTGATGTATAAGAAAAAGCTCCATGTTTGCAATGCTTGTTTATAGACCTTATGCGCCAGAGAAACGAGGGCGCCGCCAACTTTAGAATATTGTCTTTTAACTTCCGTTTTTGCGGTCGCTCTGTATATTTCTATGGCATTGCTGTCCAGGAGTAATTAGCTTTTGAAGTGGATTTACTTAATGTAAAGTTAACGAAAGTTATCATGAGGACTGTGATATTTAAAGCAGATGACTTAACAAATGTCAGTCGACCGGGAATATTTTAAAACGAGCCGTTCATTAATAAACACGCAGAATCGCTGTGAAAATACAGACCCAATACAGTCAAAAGACAATGAGCTCAGCGCTGAAAAGGGGCGGGGCTACATAAGGTCTATAAGGCTGCACAATTTGCTCAAAAATTTTGTGAATATATATTAATATGATTAGAAAATATAATTATTTGTATGATGCTGATGATAGTTTGTAACTGGTCCTTGGGTGGGACACTAAAAACATTAGATGAACACATAACTTAGAAGGAATGTTACCGTTCTGCTTTATACAACAGAGGCAGTCAAACTAGTTTTGTGAGCTTGTTTTTTTCTGAAAACAAGAACTTGTGACAGGAAAAGCGGCAATGGGGAACAAGGGACAAAGTCAAACCTAAACCTCCCAGAGGCTTTTGAATAATGAGACATCAAATATGCTTTCCTCTAGAGATATTCTCGCTCACATACTTTAATGTGATTGTTATGAGATACTCACCACTTTCTCTTCTTTCTGGTTGTCAGAGGGCTGCAGGGTCCACTCAATGTCCAGAGGCCCAGAATCCTCAGTAGCAAGAGTAAACTGACAGTCCAGCTTCACAGTCTCTCCGCTGGCTTTCTCAATGGTTGCAGGACCAGTGGATGTGATCTGTAGTCCACAGGCTGAGCCTGAGAAGAACAAAAAAGATGATGCTTTTTAACAACAATGAAGATGCAGCTTTTTTCCAAAACCAATCATTTGCATCACCCTTGCATCTATAAATATGAGGAAGGATGTTTTTTGTTTTTTTTACATCATTGCATGGTTTTGACATCAGTGTAGGGATTATCACTCAAAGACCGTGCAATGCAGTATCCTTTAAACAGTGAGTGTGTTTAATAAACTGACAATGCACGTGATCATGGAAACGCGTTAACCCGTTTTCCTTTATCGGAGTAAGATCATTAACGGCTTAAGCATAAACCAATCGTCATAGCTACATTTTTGCCCCTAACACTGATTTCGCCCACCATGTAAACGCATCAACCTGCTTTCTGTCAGCTTATTGAAGTGCACATGAATGATATGTGACAGGAACGCATCATTTCATTACTGTGAATTTAAGCGCATCCAAACAGAGAAAGCATTTTGCAGTACGGAGGAAATATATTGCAAACTTGATCACATTCTTTTCTTGAAATCTCATGCAGCAGCAGAAGTGGTACAGTCAAATTTCTGCATCTCTGTAACTGCACAAGAGGATAATATATGAGCTGTAAATTTCCTGCTGACATGTTGCTATACTCTTCTTGGGTTTGTAATGCTTTGACATAAATGAAACACTCGATACGCAATGATAAGCAAATTATTATGTTTTGACATCACTACCCGGAAATAAACTGATTTATTAATAAAGTCTTGCAAACACGTTTTACTTGCGTTGTCGGGTTATTGGTTTGCATGTAAATCCAGACAACAGGTTATTTCAATAAGCTGATTTTTGTGAGTTATCAGCGTACTGGTGTGCATGTAAATGTGCTCAATGACTGATTGCTGTGGTATGAGAAGATATGTATGTTGCATGACCTCATTAGGACTCAAGATGAATACATCAGAGATCTATTCTCATCTATTCTTGGAATGAACATAATTTAGTAAATGACAACTAACAGAGCAGATAACAGTGGGGTTCTGTACAGGCGTGGGCTCAAGAGTCAGACAAACCTCAAAAATAAAGCATCTGCCTGTAGGAATGCCTTTTTCTTTCTTTTTTTAAACAAATCCAGACTGGCCAACAATTTGTACAGTTGTTAAGCTCCTCTTAAAAACTTGATGCTGCATAGTAAATGCCATTTCTTTGTTAGTCAAGAATGACCAGAAATGAAGTGACATGAATTTACATAAAGTCTACATTCAGTTGTCACCTTCAGCTAAGGATGTGGTGTTGCTATTACCATTACATGGGTAAACAGCTAAATGTGTGTGTTCAAAATTATACTAATAAATACTAATAATAAACAAATAAGTAAAAAGGAATAAACAAATATTAAACTAATATATAAAAATAATAAATATGTAAAAAGTAATAAATAAATAAATAAATCTTGAAGAATGCTGAAAAAAAGACCAAAAGTTATTGTAAAGTACTGAGTACATGTGGGATGTTTCTAAAGTTTCAGTTGACTCAGCCCTTAGACATTCACAGTGATACAGAGCTGAAACTTTAGAACGAGAAAGTCCACAATGTCTTTAAATGCGGCCCGCTGGACCACTCAGATGATCAATTTTAAAACAATATTTTGAAAAGTAAGTGGAAAGATTGCGTTCAGATTACTAAATCAAACCAGGAGAGGTCGCTATTTTTCCAGCCGATCTCCGTACTAATTACAGCGTAGGATGTGCACGCTAATGTGAAAGTTTACTAAAATTAGCACAAAAAAAACTAAAAAATGACATTAAAAATTATGTTTTCCAGTCAAGATTTGAACGGTTTATCTCTTTACCAAGTTCAATGAGTCACTCATATGTTTAGTTTGTTTGGAAACGAAATCTGTAATGAAATATTTTAAAGTAAATTGCCATTACACCACTCCACTGCCGCTTTTCCACCGTCTGGTCGAACGGTTCTAAGAATGGTAAGGAATGGTTCTTCCAGTATTTTCACTTAAGCCTGGTACGGCGCAAGACGGCACGATTACAAACCGTTTTCGGCCCAGAATTAACCAACCGTGCCGAACAGGGCTGCTAGAGTGCGTGTAGTGACGTCGCCACTCAGGATCGGTCACTTGTCTGTTGCCTGGCTACCGGTTTCTCTGTAGCTTGCTAAACGTGCTATTTGAGAAATGTGAACAAATTAATAATACAATTATAATAAATATCTGATCATCCTCCATAATGCAATCGATATTTACATCGCATATCGAGCCCATATGCATTACCAAGAAAACGACTGACTCATTTGTATTACATTCCAAAGAGCTCCATTACCAGACCCTCAGTGGAAACGAAACCATATCCGTACCGGCCGGCTCGGATCGGCACGGAATGGAACGGTTAAGCAAAGAGAATGGTTAACGAGAAGTATAAAAGATAAACCGATGACACTTGAGTTGCACTTGTCTTAGATTTCAACGGTAAAATGCATTCAACAAAAACCTTTTTGCCAAATGCATGACAGAAATGTATGCACTTAATTATGTTTTTATACATTTAAATTTTTTTTTTTTTTTTTCATGGTAATATGTGGATTAGGTAATACCAATACTATTTTTTGAATAAGCACTTTTTAACTTATAGGTTGATTTGAGAATGTTCTCTAGGCTTTTAATAAAAAATAAGACATCTATACATTTGTTTGTTGCAAATTTACAGACAATGCAATTGAGATGTTTTCATTTGCTTGTTGGGGTAGACTAATATTGCTTGTCAACTGACAAAGTTTCCCATCCATTTTAGCATAATTTCACAAGTTTTATAGTTAATTAAATCTTTAAAAACAAATTACATTAATTATAAATTGATTTCCCTTAATAAAAAGTAAATTGAGTAAGACTGTGGATTAGTAATTTGGAATTAGTAACTTGGTATGAAAGAAAGAAATAATGTCGGCCCTCGTCGAAGTTGCCCATCCCTGTTGAAGAGGCTGCCTCTAGCTATTAACCTGAGATCAGTCCCATGAAGTTATTCTCTTTAGACACAAACAGTGGACTGGTTGTAAATCAGCTTTTAAAACGACATTTAACACGACACAATACAAAAAGTTGAATGAAGCTAAAGGGTGTGTTACACAGCATTATATAAGAGAGGATTGTTTAAATGTCACACCTATAACAGAGTGTGAATTTCCCTATGGGCATCACCAACGCTTTGATTTGTGGGATTGAAAAATATTACAAATGTGTAGGCTATAGCACAAGGAATAATAATAATAATTCAAATGAAAAGCGGCACTGAAGTCAACAAATTAATATTGCTGGCATGGGCCATTCAGAAATCCCCCATTAGCAGTAATATATGCTCGTTTTCCAGTGATCAAAGTAATTCTTTAAACGAATGGATCCTTTGGTGACCCTGGCTGAAGGCTGCATTTCATTTAAATTTTAATTAATATAGCCAGCTCTCAAGCACAGATCAGGGCTGCGTGGAGGACATGACTTCATTCAATCACCTAGGCCTACTCTCTCCATCTGGAGCCGTAAATCTGGTAAAGCCTGTAGTGTTGAGCTCCACTACCATGCTAATCACATTCACAACTACTACCATTTTTTGATTCTTACATCTATAAAATTATATTACTAAAGAACGTACAACTTTCTTACCAAAAATTACAAAACAGTCTAAACCAGCTTTGCTACAAATAAAATCTCCCCTTTCCAACCGCACCGTTTTTCTCTCAACTCTAATCATGCAAATGGAATAGTACAGAAGAGTTTTCTTATCTGATGGAAGTCAGTATTCAATATCGGCCATTACCAGAGCAAGAATACAGATCAAGAATGATGAACTGAATATCAACTAGTATGGCTACAAACAAAAAAAGTGATTCATCGCATAAGTAATGTACACATGCATAACAACGCAGAGCCAACAAATGTATAATCGTTCTAAATATCATAACCATTCATTCAACATCTGATCTTCAATCACCTTAAACGGCACATTAATCATGCATACAAAAATCATGTAAAGACCACGTGAGCATCAGCAGTGACATTTCACAAATGGTTCATTGCCAGCAAGGAAAATGTGATTGAATGGGCCTCATTTCAGTGTGCCGTGCTACTAGATTATCTCCACTGGGTAAAAGAGTGAGTGAAACCAACACTCAATTAAAATGCAAGCTGAAGGTTTGCTAACATCAACATCCTTGCATCAAAATAAATGAATTACACGTGACGTTCCACAATTAATTTTTCATTTTCACATTATTGGGCACCATTTTGACTGCCACAAAACAAGAACAAAGTGTCACCATCAATACACCACCAAATAAAATAACTATTCTGAAAATTCTTTAATATTACAATTACACTGATATTTAAACCAATATCCCAGTCAAATATGAAGCAGAAAAAATTGCTGCCCATTTAAAAAATATACAAAATCAAGACTTGCTACATTGCGGGGATCATGTAATCATTGTAGAAATGGAAAAAGAATAGTACAAGCCTGCATGAAAAAATCTTAAGATTAAGGAAATGAGAGGAGATATTAATCAAAAACAGACTCAGGATCTGCTGCCTGGGCAGAAACATATGTAATACTACTCCACATAAACAACAGATACGGTAAAGCTGATGCAACTAAAACTACATGGGATATCACAGAATCTCATAATTCAAAATACACTTGTAGTCACATGAGCAGGTACTGCACAGGTACAGAGTTGTATCTCAAGTGTAAGGGACGCCAAGCGTGGGGGTCTGGAGTAAGAGGGCCTTAAATTCTAAGAATATCCATCTCTCCCTGGCTGCTCTTGACCTCCACCAGCTGAGCATGACAACAAATCCTATGAGGTTTAAAAGAAAGCAATTAGACCAACTAGAATGAGGCCACAAGCCCACCACAACACTCTCCACTATGTCCCCCATTTATTTTCATCTCCCGCTCTCCCATTCCCCTCCAAACTCTCCCTCTCACGCCGGTCTCGTGAGCCCCAGCACTGGCGATTGCAGACCCCCTTTGTGCACTCATAATAGGTAGAGAATCCTGTCTCCTGGCAACACATCGTTCTGAGAATGCCTGAGAGGGGATGAGAGAAAAAGGGGGAAGGTAGTGCAGATAAAGAAAGAAGGAGTGAGCGATACAAACAAAAAAAGTGGGGGAGGCTGAGTGAGAGGAGAGTAATGACTTGGTGTGGACAGACAGAGTGACAGTAAACAAAAGACTAACATCTATGGGGCAATCAGTTTCAAACTGCAGACAACAATTACAGTCAGCTGCAGATCAGAAAAACAAAGTAATAAAGTTAATCATAGGTAACAGAAAAACCTGGGCCCACAAACAGAATGCACAGCCATAAACAAAACCAGAAAGATAGAGAAACAGGAAGTAATTTTAAAAAAGAAAAGTAGATTTATTGAAGATTTATGGATATTTATACAGAAATGAGCACACCAACATAAACAGACCCACAATAAATGCCATCCTGCCTGTTGCTAGATCGCAATTTTAGCCTATTTTAACAGTTTAAGAAAAGTATAGCAATACTATTGCTACTGATATTTATGTTTTTCTAGACACTTTCAATGCAACATTAAACTGAAGGCGTGTTGTGGAACTTCATAACACTGAGAAAATGTATTAAAGATATGTGCTATGGTGTGAAGTGCAACACTGTTCATTTACATGTGTGCAGTTCATGATACAGTTGAGCATCTCCCTTCATTTGCTGTGTTCCACATGTCACTCTGAAATCTAAAATGAAACCTTGTTGGTTTAACCTTTACAAGAATAAATTAAGATGTAAAAATTAGCACGGTAATTTAAAAGTTTTAATATTAAATTATTTTATTTTTATTAAATACTCTTTATTTGACAGTATAACAGCATTATAACAAAAAAAAATGTTTAGTATCACAATAATCATAATAATTATCATTTATAGCTATATTAAATGGGTCAAAAACTGTGGGAATGCAGTATCTGCTAAAGTGTAACACGTTTTTTATTAATGTTGACTTTGGTTACTTAAGGTTTGAGTTGGTTTCTGTAAAAAGTTTATCCAACACCCTAATTATTTTTTTTTTTGTCAATTGTCAGTTTTGCGATGCTAGTTTTTTCAATATCATGCAGCACTATTAAAAGAAATACACTATAAATGTGTGCAGGCATGTCTGAATACTGTAAGTGCAAGGAGGTAAGAGTGAGTGTGCTTATGTCAATAGGATTGCTGGCGAGTGAAGTTAATTTATCAATTATAAAAACCAAGCTGAAGACCACACTAAAATCATGTATGTCACATTTCCATTTTCCAAAGTCAATTCAGCGATATCTGAGCCACACTGAGGAAAGGTCACCCCCCCGCATATATGATATGCAACAGGAGGGAGATTTGGAAGAATCTTTTCACAGCCGATAAGACATCTTAGTCCATCCCTCTAGTGTACAGACAGACAGAACAGTTAATGCATTTCAAAACTAACAAGATTGTTCTACATATCAGCATGTGTGGCTGTTTTGCATACAGTACAGCACAACTTGAATTGTAATTAGGTTGTCATACGAGGATGGCTGGAGTACAAATTGAGCTCTCTCTCTCTCTTGCTCACATAAACTCTCATTTTAGAAGCAGCAGTGAAGTGGAAGTTATTTTGGGGTTCCGGCAGTAGAAGAAAAATGACAAAGCAGAGTGTGACAGCTCTAGAGAGGATCGTGGCATGCATGGCATATTTTCCAGGATGGGGAAGGAAGGATTACTACTTGCAGATAATTCCCATTTAAAAAACACTGCAGACGCCAGCTAGTTTAAAATTACTCGCTCTCTCTGAGCAGGAAGCAAAGGGCCTAAATATGCAAGAATTAATTTGAATAATATATATGATATATATATATATATATTAGGGGTTGCACGACTACTGATTTCTGCTAGTCGATTCCTTATCAAAACAATACTCGAGTTACTCGACTACTCGTGGTTCATGCTACTTTAAATGAAAAGACATGAAATAGCTAGATCTTATCAATAAACATTTATTAAGTCATAGCCTAATGCAACAATTACATAAGTAAACTCTCAAAACATTATAATTATGACATTTCATTTTTAAATTTTCATGTAACAGTCTAAAGCCAAATAAATAGCCGTTCTTGCCTTTCATTTCAGACGTCTGCTTCTAGGGGCCGTTCACATATCGCGTCTTTTTCGCGCTCAAGGTCGTTATTTCAAATGTAGGCGCGGCGAGCGCGCTCATATGGAAACAACGTGGTGCGCTAGTTTTTCCAGGCGGGTTTTTCCTTCTCATCTCCAGAAATATATCTAGTAGTAAAGCTAATGCAAGGGCTAGAAATCAATTAATCCTTTGCTGATACTTCTTCATCACTGGCTTCCTGTTAGGTTCAGGATTGAGTATAAGATCTGTCTCCTGACCTATCAGTGTGTCTATGGCAGCGCACCAGTGTACCTCCAAGAACTCATTAATAGGCAAAACACAACCCGACATCTCCGTTCCTCTGACACCCACCAACTCCAGGTTCCCAAGTCCAAACTCCGCACTATGGGAGATAGGGCCTTCCAGGTGGCTGCACCTCGACTGTGGAATGCCCTCCCCAACCACCTAAGGGCGCCACAATCTATAGAGGTTTTTAAAAATAATTTAAAGACTCACTTATTTTGTATTGCATTTTCTTAATATAATTTTGTTTCTAGCTGTTTTTGACTGTTTTTATGTTCAGTGTTTTTAACTATGCACCTGTAGCACTTTGAGATGTGTTCTTCACGTGTAAAGTGCAATACAAATAAAATTTATTATTATTATTATTATTATCGTCATCATGGAGAGCGCAGTTCACGGTTGCATAGCACCGACAGACGCCATGGGAGCGCGAGCGCTTGTAGGAGACAGCGGCCGCGCTTTCCACACGTTTTTAAACGCAATATGTGAACGGCCTCTTGCAGAGTTGGCCAATTACAATATTTTTGTCATCCTTGATGAAATACTTCCACACATCTGACGTGTGGCGTCTGTTGGTGACGTTCGCCATTTTTAATTCATTTATGGTTAATGGACGCTCGAGTAGTCGATTGTTTCCGACAGCGTCGACTAGTGGTTGAAGTAGTCGATCTATCGACTACTCGACTAGTCTATGCAAGCCCTAATATATATATATATTTTAAACATCTCCCTACAGCCAACATCTGGATTGAGTCAAATGTTTGGCTTTAAGAGTTAAACAAAGATAGCAGAAGATGAGTACATTAATATTGTGCCAATTAAACAATTATTTAAAGGTGCAGTAGGACATCTTGGAAAATGCTAACTTTAGCCTGATAGCACTAAAAGCGTACGTCCACCCTCCCTGCAAATCGCCGTCCAAAGCACGCCACCACGCGCACAGCCCAGAAGACCGGAGACAACATTACTGCAATACATCATGTGTCATTCACCAGTGAGAAAACTTTATAGTAGTACAGTTAATAACAATACTACATACAAAACGTAAACAAATTCTTAAAAACGGAAATAGATGCAGCAAGTTTTCGGTTTGTTTAGCTAGCAAAACGTATCAGTGTATAGTAATATTTCTTGCATGCCAGGGGTTCCACGATGAGAGTCTGGTTGTTGTTGCTGCTTGCCTGCGATTCTCACTCTGTGCACAGCGTACGTGAACAGCCTGCGCAGTGGTATGCAAACACACATTGACCGACAGGGAACACATGCCATTAAGCCCTTAATTAAACCATTAGCATAAAAAAAACCCCCACCACATCAGTTTTAACATTTGTACTATTCTACTTTTCTGCAGTAGTGCTAATATTGTTGACTCCAGCATGATAAATTCCTCATGCTTTTTCTCATTTGTAAGTCACTTTGGATAAAAGCATCTGCTAAATCATTACATGTAAATGTATTCTTGCCTTTTCTGCAAATACGCCTCCTAATAACATTTCACTACCATTCCTGTTAATAAATAATCTGAAGAGGAAATTAACTGAACAGAAATAAGAAAAAGTCAGTGACCGGCAGTGTAAAGCACCGTTAGCGGATCTCTTATCAGTGATGAGAATCTTTGACTCTCTTGTCCTCAAAGAATAAGAGGCTGTTTATTTTATAAGGTGCCTGAGCCAATGGGCCATTGCTCTCATTTCCCCTAGCATCTGCTTAGCATCAACTCCCTCCTCCACTCCTTTTTCTGCCCTTCAGACAAAGAACTAGTAACCTTTCCTCTCCCCTCTGCTCTCTAACCCTGAGACAAACACAGTAATGAATGCAAAACCATTTACATTTTCCCTGCCCACCTCTAGGTCACTCAAACACACCCCTCCCCCACCACAAATAATGTAACACTTTCCCATAGTAGGAATCTCCTTTGTCTATGGTTAAGAGTAAGACTCCCACACTTTATGCTGGAAATACATGATTTTGTTCTCTGTTGTATTGGGATTAGGGCTACACAATTATTCGAAATTAAACCATTTATGCATAGCTTGTCAGTGAAGCATGGCTCTGTGATCTGAAAAATTATGGACGAAATATCCAAAGCTGAATCTGGTATATAATAAACAGAAATAAGTCACGAAATCCTGATGGGACTAATTTGGACTTACTGTACATTTTAAATGTTTTGAATTATTATTAATTTAATTATCAATTTGTTTGGTCTCAGAATTACAGATTTTGATTAGCTTATATTGACCAACCCCTTTTGTTTACTTTTTTTTTTTGCATAAAAAATAAATAATAATAATTGCATTCGATTTTGGATTAATTCTTGTGATCACAAAATCCTGGAAGGACAGAATAACTTGTAGTGTTTTGCAAATAATAACTGTAAAAAGATCTGTTTGAGTTATATCGAGGCCTACTTGGAATATTTTAGCTTTTTCTGTGCCATTTTGTGCGGAATGGATTTAAACACTGTAAAATTTGTAATACAGAGCAGAAAGCACTACATACCTCTTGTTAGCTGAAAGCATTATCAATTTAGCCCAAATATTTAATTAACAAACACACGCAGGGTGAAGGAATGTGTTGAACAATAAACAGGCGTTCCAATTCTGTGGAATTTTTCTATGGGCACAAATTTCATGTTAGCTTAGTCACAACACATTCCAAGTAACTCAACATTAACTGGAAAAATTTTAATCTGTGGAACTGAAACAAATCACAAGATTAGAATTGTATAAGTTTAAAAAAGAAGAAATATAGAAAGTCTTACAAGTTTGGAATCACACAAGTCTGTGTAAATGACAATTTTCATTTTTGGGGGAACCATCTATTTAAAAGGGGTGTAAATCGGACAGTTAATCACTATACGATACGATATCGATTCTCTCAGCCAGCGAATACGATCATCATAATTGCCGATACCTCAAAAAATTCTACGATACGATTAGATTCGATTCAGGGCTATATCGATTGATTAATCGATAATTAGATATTGGTATGTACACAACCAGTTCCGTTTATTAACTCACACTAATACATGCAAAAATATATAACATGAAAGTTTAATTCAACTCTTTGAAAATTGCACACCCTCTCCCAATTGGGACATTTACAAGTTGTTTGTTACAAGTTTTTTAAAAAAACATGATATATGAAAATGAACAAGAACGGAGTTACATGTTTTTGCAAATGAACTATAATGAGTTCATTTGCAAAAACAGATAACTCCGTTCTTGTTCATTTTCATATATCATGTTTTTTTTATATATTGTGCATTTGATATCAATCAAACTGCAGCTGGGTTGTTTTGATTAAGTAATAATAACAACAACAAAAAATACAGGTAACTTATACAATTAAAGTTCATTGAAAGTATTTTTTATATAGGCTTTTTTTTTTTGGGGCAAAAGCAGATAACTCCACATTTCATCTTTCAGAGTTAAACAAAGCCAAATAATTGCTATGATACATAATAAAACACTTGGTTAATATTTGTAACGTTAATCTTCTCCGTGACATAGACGCCTGTCAAACTTTGTTGTTGTGATTAACATACACGCAATACAGAGAGCTTTTCCCTCACCACTAACGTGCTGTTTTAGCAAGATTCCGTGAAAAGGTTTCAGCTTTTTTTCCCCTTTTATGCCCTGAAGAAGATATCACTGGTTCATCAAGTTCGCTGAAATCCATCCTCGATCAATTTTAGTCAGCTTTGACGAAACTCCTCTCAGCTAGCACGTCTTTTCAAAGTGACAAGCAAGCAGCCTTGTCACCTGACCTGAATACTGCGCACGGATTCGCTAAAACCGACTTTTCGGGGCTTGTCGTTTCTGCTGTAAAACATGAACTCGCGATGCCTTGACAGTGGAAAATACCGGCTTTTGTGACAAAGGGTTCAGTCAATCTTGTCAGGCGTCTATTTCAGCGGAGAAAAGTTACGTGTGTGGAGTGTGTCAAAATAAAGGTACCGTATAATCGATATTAGGGGTGTAACGATATTCAAACCGAACCGAAAAACCGCGATACAACAGCCACGGTTCGAACCGCGATACTCTCATGTCGAACCGGACGTGCCCCGCCCCCTGCTGCCCCGGCCCAATTCTCACTTCACTTTGTCACAAAACTTTTTTTCTTCCATGACATTTGATTAAATAGTAATTAGTACACGTTTAACAACTAATAAGAGCTGTAGTTTTACTAAATATTATTATACTATTATTTACTAAATAAAGTGCATGTCACACACGTGATTTGGGCGATCGATCACGCTCGGGAGTTTACATACGCACTTCAGGATGGCAACTTCGCGGCATATTGAGATTGAAGATCCTCCGGTCACATTTACGTCTCCTGTGTGGGCATATTTTGGTTTTCCAGTGGACTACAATAATGGAAATCGTGTCATAGACAAAACGCACGTCGTCTGTCGTAAGTGTTTCACAAAAGTTTCTCATACGACGGGAAACACTTCTAACATGCAAGCGCATCTCCGGAGACATCATCCCGACATTGATATCAGCAGCACACGTAAAAGACCTCAAAAACAGGAAACTCTTCCTACTGCCTTTAGAATTAAGCTACAGGCCGACTCAGACCGTGCTCAAGCAATTACCAAGGCAATTGGTGTTTTCATGGCGCTGGATATGCGCCCATTTTCAGTTGTTGAGAACGACGGATTCACGCATTTGCTACATGTGTTAGAGCCCAGATATCAACTACCGAGCCGACCACATTTTAGTCAGAATGTTTTGCCTCAACTTTACAACAAAGTGAAAGCCAAACTGGTGGAGGACCTGAGCAATGCAAAATTCATTGCTTTAACTACAGACGGATGGACCTCCCGTGCAACTCAGTCCTTCATCACGATCACGGCGCACTATATTACCGACAACTGGGTAATTGCAAATCCCGTTCTCCAGACACGCGCTGTCTATGAAAGCCATACAAGTGATCATCTGTCGGAAATACTGCAGGGAGCTGTAGCTGAGTGGAAAATTGACAGAGAAAACGCGACTGTTCCCGTCACAACAGACAACGCCAAAAACATAGTGAATGCAGTTAAAGCAGCCGGATTTTCACCAAACATTCGATGTTTTGCACACACTGTTAACCTGGCTTCACAACGGGGGATGGGCGTTAACCAGATGTCACGGCTTTTAGGCAGAGTGAGAAAAGTTGTCACTTTTTTCCATCGAAGCACTACTGCTGCAGCAGTGCTCAAGGACAAACAAGAGATGCTCCAACTGCCTACACACAAGCTGATCCAGGATGTCCCCACCAGGTGGAACTCAAGCTATGACATGCTTGAGCGCTACCTGGAACAGCAGGCTGCTGTTTTCTCAGCACTTACAGACAAGAATGTTAAGAGGAACATTAAGGACATTGTTACTCTGTCTGATGAAGATGTAAAAGTAGCTGAGGAAATTGTTCAGGTTCTCAAACCACTGAAAACTGTAACAGCTCTGTTGAGCACTGAACAGCTGCCAACCGTTTCAATGATAATGCCACTGAAACACACCATCCTGGAATCTATGAACGTGAGTTACACAGATTCAGCAGTTGTGAAAGATGTCAAGTCTGCCATTGTGTCCGACTTCACCAACAGATACCCAGACTCTGACTCAACACTTGTGCAGTTTCTTCATATGAGTACTGCACTTGACCCACGTTTTAAATCTCTGCCGTTTCTGGATGACACCACGCGCAGCATCGTCTTCAACAGCCTGATAGAGAAGATTCTGGAATACCATCCCTCACAGCAGGTATTTTTGTTTAATTGTTTTAATTCCAAAATGAGTTAATTTAATACATTTTATGAATTAATTTAAATTAATTAATTAATACATTTAAAAAAATACATTTTATAAATTTCATGGTTTATAAATACCACAGACCTGCAAAATATCTTACTTGTAGTAGTGAATATGTCCTGTGAAAAGCACTTTACATATATAATTTTTGAAACTCTAAATTAAATTAAAATAAATTAAATTAAAATCTAAACAGAAACTTAGATCATCAGAAATGATGAGCATCACTATGTTTTTGGTAGTTTTATTTGTCAGATATGAATTGCAATTAGCAATAGTAACTTAAAACTATTTTGTGGCTTTGTCCTTGTTAGGCCCAAGCCTCAGAGGAGCAGTCAGAAGTGGCATCCAGCAGTGAATGTGATCCTCCAGCCAAAAGAGCACCAATCGCAGAACTGTTTGGAAAGTTATTTCCAGTGGAGACGAGCACACCTACATCCAAGTCTCTGTCTCAAATGGTGCAAGAGGAGGTGCAGCGTTACAAGGAAGTGCCGACTCTTCAAGTGGAGTCAAATCCACTTGCATGGTGGAAGGACAAAGAGAGCCAGTTTCCCCATTTAGCCAGGTTGGCTAAATGCTTCCTAGGAGTCCCTGCAACATCAGTCCCCAGTGAGCGGGTGTTCTCTACAGCAGGGGACATTGTTACAGCGCAGAGAGCAAGCCTCTCACCTGAGAATGTGGACATGATGGTATTTTTTAAGAAGAATTTAAAATTTTAGTATTATAAATTTTATTTTATTAGACCAGTTTATTTCTGACTAGTCAGTGGAGGCATTTATTTAATTTTAGTTGACTCAGGTGTGCAGTTTATTTCTGACTAGTCAGCAGAGGCATTTATTTCATTTTAGTTAACTCAGGTGTGCTTACTGTTCTAAAGAAAACGTGAAGCCAATGTATAAAGTTAAGTTAATAAAGATAAAGTTAATAAGTTAAATTATTGTTGTTGTTGTTGTTGTTTTTATTAAGTTAAAAGTGAATCTAGTGTTGTATTTGCTGGTGCCCTGCCATGAACCCTGCCCCCACAGCAAACAGAACCGAACCGAACCGAACCGTGGCTCCAAAACCGTGATATGAACCGAACCGTGGCATTGGTGTATCGTTACACCCCTAATCGATATTTTATGTGTGGTATCGATGCATCGTATCATTAGACGTTTGATCGATGCATCGATCCATATCCATGTATTGTTACACCCCTACTATTTAAGATATGATCATGGTCTCACTCTCAAACACAAATAGAAATCAAGAAAGTAGACTAACAGGAGCAAACCCTTCATGTAAAGACAGGAGGATCATGTGCCCGGTCAGTGCTTGCTGAGAGGCCAGTCCAGGAGAAAGACCCCAGGTGAAGAGAGACTGCTGATTCCATAAATCTCTCCTGACTACTGGGACCTACATTAATCTAGAAACGCATATATTTCCACACAGTCTGTCTCTCTTTTTCAATCAGTGTCAAACAAACTCACATATACAACTTGAGCCATCAGACGACACACCCAATCGGAACTAAATCCACCGGTTCAGTGACCTCTTCCATCTGCCTTACATATCAAAACTATTCCCACAACAACTAAAATCACAAAGCAGCTTAAAAAAATAAACACTGCTCTGTCTCTGGATAATTTTTTGCTGCACTTTTTCTTGTTTATGACAAGAGGCATGTTTGGAGCGTGAATAAATTGTAATACTGTATTAGAAAACAGAGTGACTACAACATTGAAGTTACAGGAAGAAAATATGTGTGGTGGTATCCCTGGTGAACAATGTTATTTGAGAAACTGTGAAGTATAAAGCTCACAGTGAGAAGTATAAAGCTTACAGTATAGTAAAACGGGTGGGAAAAAGGGCATGGATGAGACAGGAATGAAGATGTAAATTGATAAATATGCTCTTCCAGGGGGCAGAAGAGAAGTAGCCTATCAGTATAGTTTTATTTAATGCCATGCCAGCATCTGTGGCTATCTTCGTGGCAAAAACCGAATTACAAAAATACAAGTTACACGTATACAATAACAATAAAAACCAAGCAAACAGAAAAAAACCGTAATTAATATTATACAAGATTTTTAACATTAACATATGATAACAATTCTAAAACCTTTTCTGGTAAAATCATACTAAACAAGTCCTTAAGGCGAGACACTACAGGTAAACATTTTAACTAGCAGATATCACCATGAAACTTTCCCAGTTGATTTAATACCTACATTAAGATGAGAAAAAAATGTATTACAAGTTTTCTGTAATTTAATGTTTAAATATGCAAATTAGGCAATATCTAATTAAATATGCACTAATTTGCATATATTTTAAACTAAATCTGAGTATTGGATAAAGCCAGGTTAAAAATTATTTTTTCATTGTGTTCACATATTAGATGGGAAAAAAATTACAGAGGGATTTATGGATATCTACTTTTGTTATCCTGTAAATCAGAATATACTGTCAATAGCCAAAAAAAAAAAAGATTTTCGCCATGTTTTTTGGAATAAAATGTTATATAAATCAGGCTAGGAATATTATATTTACAAATCCCTCTGTAAATGTCTTCATAATAAAACTAGGTACAAGACTGGAAAGTTTGGTGTATATAGGTGCTACTGAAGTGGAGATTTCGGACTTGGAGTATGAGAGAAGTGTCATTTTGAGAAAACGGGCTTTAAAGATTTATCATCAGCCAATGAGATTGCGCATTCAGCCCTTTTACTTTCACGATTGGTTGCTGATAAAAAGGAAATGACCATATTTGGATCCGACAGCATTGTACAGGAGAGAGAGAGAGAGCTTTCCAGCGGTGCATGTGATGACAGGGAGCAGACAGCGATCGAGGAGCAGCATGTTGATTAAGAACGCCAACTTTTGTTGAATTTAGGAGAAATCTACAGATGCAAACAGACAAAGTGTAGTAAAATAAAGACCTAAATGTGTATTTCTGAGTTTTTTTTTTCACCACAAGTCTGAAAGACATGTTAATGAAGACAAAAATCTCAAAATTGACCAGTAAAAAAAACACGATGTTTTTGCCTGCCGTGTCTCGCCTTAAAGGTGCTCTAAGTAACTTTTTTATCTTAACTGAACAGCTTCGGAGTCATTGGAATGGTTATATTACTTATTTCGGGTTGAATGGTGGTCGTTTCGCACCCCCCTGGTGCCCGTGAGCGGAAAATACGCACTTGCAACTTTGAGCCGGCGGGCCGCCGCGTCAGGAAGTATCGCGTGATATCAGGTCTCGCGATGTAAACAATTGCTTTACGGCCAAAAGAAATCTGCTAAAATGCATTTCATTATTGCGCTCCCTCACGCTGTTTGAATCCGAATGAAGAAGACGTTTTAAAGAATGTCCCATCTGCTTTGATGTCGTTGATCTACTAGCCTCTGGTGTCTAAGAATCGCCAACGAGTTTTTACAACAGTGTTGTCAAATATCTTTTCCGAAGCTGTGGGGGGAGCTCTAGAGAGAAGCCTGCGAGCAAAAAGCGAGAATACAGCGAAGAAATCCCGAAACTACTGAGCCCTGCTTTAAGTGAGCTTACTTCATAAACATGTTTTCTAAATTTTCTGCATTAAAAGCGGAACAGTCCAATAAAATATGTTTAATTGGTCTTGCAGAACAAACATACAGTTGGGTGGGCAGAAGAGAAGTTAAATGTGGATGGATATATCTAATTTTTGTGTATTTCTAATCTGACAAAACTAGACTACTAACAGTCTTTGATCAGTAACTCAGGGCTGGTCTTCTTTACAGAGCAGAACAGACACTACACACAAAACCTTGAGCACCCATTAAATTAACTGTTTAATTGAGAGCTACAACACCAATCATATGTAAAACCGGCACACATAATCCCACACTCACACATGTACACACAACGGCTTGAAGTTCTCACGCATGTCTTTAATGATTTCGGAGGGGCCAAGAGAGCGGAGGGCTCAGACTGACAGAGCGTGAATATCATTCTAGAACATTCTCTCCTGAACCGCAGTGCTCAATTAAGGATTAAAGACCCAAACTAGTTTGGCAGTAACGAGGCCTCTTCTCAGAGTTATTAGCAATGGCTGCTTATGAAAGAGAGGGCTGGCCTAAAACCGTCATTGCGCCTGGCTTCTCTGCAGCTTAACATATAGAACACCTGCCAAATTTTGACCACAGCAGGAATGCTTGAAAAGTATGTTGGAGAGACAGAGTGAAGTTTTAGAGCAAAATACAGAGTACCAATTTATTCTGACAGCATGACTTCACAAATCCCTTATGTAGTTGGTGCTCTCGTCACCAATCCAGGGAATCCTTGATAGTTTAAGTTTTGTTTCCTAGAAAGGTTACAGGCACGTCCCAGAACTGATTATATCTCCACCAAACGCAACCACTCAGAAACAAATATATTAAATGAACATCAATCTGTGTGTGCAGTTTAATTTGTTTAACAAAATAAGAAATAGGCCAAATTTGAACAGTCAAATGAAATTAGCCACGCATGCACTCAGAAAAATCACTGAAAATAGACAGACATTGCAATTACTGAAAAACTAATTAGTAGCTTCAACATATGCATACATGCACATACACAGCTTGCTCATATTCTGAAATACAAACTACTGGACTGTAATGTTAACAGAATGCAGATAAGCCAGCAGACACACTCACAGGGATACATTCTGTAAGTATATAGCATGTAATAGATTAAAATCCTCCCTCAACGTTTGAGCGATTGAAAGGCATCGCTCAAACCTCTTATACAGGTCAGCCTGCTGCTATGAGATCAGCAGGAAAAAACATTGCAGCACTTACTGTGAAATCTGTCTGAAACATCTGTGGATCCACCTAAAAGTTCAAAAGTTTAACTTTTAACTTTTTAAATTTAAAAATTGATCAAAAGTGACAGTAAAGACATTTATGTCACAAAAGATTTCCATTTCAAATAAATGGTCTTTTGAACTTTCTATTCAAAGAATCCTGAAAAAAATGTAATCTCTGTTTCCACAATAATATTAAAGCAGCACAACAGTTTTCAACACTGATAATAATGAGAACTGTTTCTAAAGAACCAAATCAGTGTAATGATTTCTGAAGGATCATGTGAGACTGAAGATTGTAGAAATGGCTGCTTAATTCAGCTTCGCAATTACAGGAATAAATGATATTATAATAAAGTATTAAAATAAAAAAACTATTTTAAATTGGAATAATATTTCACAATATTACTGTTTTTATTGTATTTTTGATCAAATAAATGAAGCATAAGACTATGCTTATCGACCCCAAACTTTTGAACAGTAGTGTCTAATCGTGACTCCTAGAGAGTAGGCTATATAGCGGGGTCGTGAGGTTTGGGCAGACTGGAAGAAGGAGATTAGTCTGTGTTATATGCAGTTCTAAATATCATTTTCCCTACAGAACCAGCCAGTAGTCCCCAAGATAATGGCAACTAGTTCACACACTCACCCAAAACCTTTAACAAGACTTAGTGGGAAAATAATCGCTTAACATATGGTGGAAAATGTGGAAGTAATTTTTCCATGGACAAAGAGTTTAGTTTAGTTTAGGATTAAAACTGTGGGTGTTTTCCAGACACAGCATCTGCCCCGGGCTGCAACAGCATTTTATTTTCATCTACAGAATATTGTATTTCCAATGATGGCTCCACTGGGAGCTTGGCAAGCTGTGAATTTGATAAAATGTGTGCCTGTGTAAATCAATAGCACTTGACAAAAGATAAGTGACATTGTCTGAATGGGCACAATGCCATTACCAGCACTGCACTGAAACTCCACAGATCATCACAGATCCAGAACATGTTCTAGAATTCATACCCATTTGAATTTGGAATTTTTTTAAGGAGCCAGGAAACCAGCTACAATGAGTATAATAACATTAACTTTGATTTAAATCAAAAAAGCATTTGAAAAATCAGACAAAAAGGTAATCTACTAATCTTAATCTACTTAACCGCTTTAATAATGAGGGAAAGAATTACAATCCCATGAAGCACTGCAAATGACAACGGAATCAAAAACCAATGAAAAACACAAAACTGTTGATTTTTAAAAACTAGTGTTATCAAAAGTACCGACTTCAGTAATTAAATTTTTCAAATATGCCGCTTTGAGCGCTGTTGAGCGGAATCGTAAACACCTCTGATTGCCCATTGTGTCCACACGCTCATGGGTCTGTGATTGGCTACAATGATCAGTTCTTGAAAAACAAATATACATAAATATACATAGTGTGTGTACACACACATAAATATATGATGTAAATATACATCAATGACGATCTTCACCACCATGTGAAGCGACTTGGTACTGAAATCTGTACTTTTGACAACACTAGAAATATTTTTATATTTCACAATATACCCTATAAATGATGTAGATATATACAAATGAAGTATTCAGATCACAGCGAGAATGACATATGTAATTTACAGTAGCCTCCTTCATGGAAGTGGAAGCCTCCAGTAGCCTCCTTCATGGAAGCAAATTTCTAAAAATGACGACCTACCCCCATGCAGGTTTTAGCTGGTGTTCTTTTTGAAAGTCACAGCAGGACAGTAAAGATAGGACTTTAGTCACTAGGTGATAGCACTATCAGATCACACCCAGCCCTGCTGACGATAACACACAGCAAGTCAACTCCACACAGGCCAATCTGTATGGACCACAACAGTGAACATGGTCTCAATATGATGAGCGATCTCATGCATTACACACAAGCAAGAAAAACAAACCAGCAGGTGTGTTGAGCGCACCTCTGTGTGAGTTGCTCCCTCAGGCTCAGCAAATCTGTCAGGGTCTATTACTGAGGAAGAGGAAGAAAGAGACTCTCTGAATGTCAAACATTAAAGCAAATGCCATTTCCACACAACAACTCTGTATAGAGAAGAAAAAAAACGTATAGAAAAAAAGATAGAAAGGAAGATGGACATTCTTTGACACTATCAGCAGAATGATGGGAGAGTGAAGTATCTGGACTGTATAGATAATAGTGTAAAACTGCACTAACAGTGCCACTGGATGTGTATGAATGTGATATAGCAGCAAGGTCTGCTTCAAAAATAACTGAATATGCATCACAAGCCTGCTGTGGGGCACAGCACATTGTGTGGCACCATACACGCATGCAATATGCAATCCATGTTTCTCTCAACATTCAACAGGGAATGGACCAATCGGTGCATGAAATTCACTTTGCCTTTGCTTTGAATTAAAAAGATTCTCCTAACCATTCAAAGAGTAAGTAACATTACAGACATGCAAGAACAAACTCTGTTTAGAGAAAAAAACTTCACCAGGTGATAAAAAAGATAGAAATGAAGATCGACATTCTGTGGGTTGTCACAAAATGGCACTATTATCAGCAGAATGAGGAGAGAGTGGAGCATCATCTTGACTGTAGATAAAATGTAAAACTGCACTAACAGTGCCACTGGATGTGTATGAAAGTGATATAGCAGCAAGGTCTCGGTACATGAAATACATTTTGCCTTTCTTTTTTTCCACACAAATTCTGTGTTGTTTTTTCAGGTAATCAAATGACATAAATTAACTACATTTCTTTTAAACATATGAAATTAAACAAACTTTTTTGTCAAACAACGTGCTGCACAATGAGCTTTACTGTTAAAATTAAAACATGGAAGAAAAATTGTGATTATTCCTTAAAAAAATTAAGTTTTGATCATAATTTATTTGTATTAGTGTTAGTATTATTATTACATTGAGACGTTATCTAAATAATATATAATATTATCTAAATATATAAACGTATCTAAATAATATACAACAGTAATATATTTCTGTCAAGTTAAACCAAACTTTTATTTTGATGGGTTGCCATGAAGACCTTTGAGTTTCTGTGTTTATGACATGACGATAGTTAAATGCTCATGAAGTGACTTTCAGAGGGGATCTGGAGTCTGGAGAGGAAGTTCATGCATCCGTGTCCTCGTATAGGCAAAAAAACAGCTTGAGCGTCACATATGCTTCAGTGTGTGTGTGTGTGGTAAATGAAACTGTGCGTCGTCTGCACCATTCATTCACACAGAACATGTAGGATTCGTATTTAAATAGTATTTTTGCGCCCTAATTTTTGCAAGCTACTAAGAAGGAGCTGTTGGAGCTCCGCCCTCTGTGCCAGGAACAGCAGCTCATTTGCATTTAAAGGGACACACACAAAACCTCCATCTACTGTGAATGCAGAGATTTATGTGTGCCTGTTCTTCTTTTACCATTTCCCAGTTGTTTATTTAACAGCTTGCCTTCCTCCTCCACACCACCTTTAATTGTGTCATTATTTAAATGCAGCACCATTCCAGGAATATGCTATATAAAATTACTTCATCTAAGAATATCTGGCAGAATGACTATTTTTGGGCTAGAGAATCTTGTAGTCTATAAACTTTTGTGGGAAAGCATAATTTCCAAATACTAAAACAACCTTCAGATCTAACATATACTCATCTCGATTCAAGTAGTTTCAATACTTGCTAACAAACAAACAAACAAAAATATCTATTTTGCTGTTAAGTGCCTAAAAACACCATATTTGATTTTGTTGATGTTTGGAGGGCAATATGAGGACAGTGAAGCAGTGGAAGCCTTCTGGGTAGATTATGGCTCGCATCAGTATCCAGCTCACACCTAGACATATTTGTTTAACAAAGCCACATACACCAGACCAGAAAACACACAGATGACCTTTTCACAGTCAAATATGACATTCTTAAAATAGATTATAGACTCTCTACAAAACTAAAATGAAACATTTATATAAAGTTAAACCTGCATATTTGACAATTCCAATGAAAGAAGAATATTAATTCATCAAATAAATCACTTATGGAATCTGATAATATTCCTACAAAAGTCACTTGCTTCTTAAGCTCAACTGCCCATGTGCTTTGAAAGCCAGTAAGCCCACACAACATGCACTCATTTCCACATGCACACAGTGATACTAGAAGCTTCTTGGTCTTGAATCCAAAGAGGTTAATTCAGGAGTGGTCAAACAGACAGACAGCTGTCTCTCAGCTTATAGATCAGTCAGGGTCAGACAGGCAGCTCAGCCCAGTAATCCCAATGAAAGTGTCTGATCTCAGCTAACAGGCTTTCACTCTCAGCAAGAAACCTCAATCAAAGAATCAGAGAGAGCTTGTGTTCAGAGCCAAAAGTTGTGCAAGAACACTGAAGTGCTCATACACTAACTTCTTATTTGACAAAGGCTAAAATGAAAACCTAAAATGCATCAAATGCTGTATTTTTACTCAAATCTCCATTAACATGGAACCTTTTTAAACCACAATAGGTAGGATATATATGAGACAGAAAAAGACCCAGTATTAATCTTCATTTAAATCATCTTGCAAAACACACTGAATAAATAAGTCAAGCAGAACAACGGAATGGCTTTGCAAAAAATGACACGCCATAAACCTATATGGTGACAAATGTATCTGATGCATTCAATTTTACAGAAATCAAACCTGACATTTCATTTGAAATATTTCACACTGTAGCCAAGAGCCTTAAAAACATTTATTTTATTTTGCAGGCCAGGAAAGCTTGAGGCTTCAGCTTGGGTGGGTTCTGCAAGTGAGGATCTTTCTATGATGCTGAAGGAATTCATATTCTCACCAGTAAAGAAAGTGGGACAGATAAGTAGGGCTAGAATACGCAATACGCTAATATTCTTAGGGAAGCTTTGTTTATTCAGGATGCACAAGAGAAAAAAGTAATCATTAACCTTCTACAAACAGTTAAACTTAAGTTTTCCAATGTGTCAGTAGGCTCTGAGTCTTCTCATGTGCAAAGGTAAATGTCAAATCATTGTAAACACTATAAAGAATGAAGCAAAATGTCAAAGTTCTGATTTTTAAAAAGGTGGAACGTGCCTCTGGCTGAACAAAGGACATTTTAAATGTGTTGTATTTGTGTCAGATGAGAGCACACCAGAGAAAAACAGTAAATCTGAGGATTACAGAACACCTAGTGCTGCCTAAATACATCGCTTTATACAGAATGAAAAGGGAGGGGAAAGAGAGAAAAGAGAGAATACTCTGAAAGTACTGAGATGGCAACAAAAAAAACAATTCCTTCTGATTCTCGCGCACAGGATGGAAAGGGATGAGAGAATGACACCGAGAAGAGATGAGCCTTGTGATGTGGCCATGAATTAAACATGAATCCATTAAGACACTTAACAGTTGGCTGCTATAAAGCATTTTTTCAGAGGAACATCTACAGTAGCAAAAGCCATTATACACACACATTATACTGGTGTCACAAACACACACACAGTTATACTGTATATGCAAAATGCTCACTTAAAACAGAAAGATTTCAGCATAAAGAATTCAAAAACTAGGTTGAACTTCATAACTACCACTGCATGGGTAAAATAGGTTTTATTTGTTCACAACAGAACAAATTTTACTTCCAACGTTACTGTTTGCCAAGTACCATGAAAACATGGCTTATTATATCCAGAGGCAGTCTCCAGGGAAACAATATGTTCTGCAGTCAATTACACACTTTTTTTCTCTATATCTCTGACTTTCTCCCTGCAACTAAATCTCAATATTTCTGTCTCCTTCATTTAAGCTCTCTTTAATGTGCACTGGCTTTGAGCAAAATGCTGTTGCAAATACAGCCCTTAAGGACCTTCAAGCACACACACTATAAATTAATGAATCACTATTTGCAATTCACACTGATGCTGTCCAGGGGCCAGATTCACGAAACATTCTTAACAATAAATTCTTATTAAGTGCTATTATTATTTAGAATATTTTGCATTCCCAAAAACATTTCTTAACAATGTTCTTTTTCTCTTTTCTTAAAGGGATAGTTCACCCAAAAATTTAAAATGTCATCAATTACTCACCCTCATGTTGTTCCATCCAAACCCTTAAGACATTCGTTCATCTTAAGAACACAAATAAAGTTCTTTTTGATGAAATCTGAGAGCTTTCTGTCCCTCCATTGACTATATGCAACTACCAATTTGACACTTCAAATAGTTCATCAAGAGATCGTAAAACTAATCCATATGAATTGAGCGGTTTAGTCCAAATTTTATGAAGAGAAGCAATCGCTTAATATGATGAACAGATTTAATTTAGGCTTTTATTCACATTTGAAAATTGATCAGCAGAAATAAACAGAAGCTCAACCGAACGTGCTTGACGCGCGGGAGCAAACCTCATTGGTTCTTGCGGAAGCTCAAAAGTGCAGCGTAACACAACAATGAATCTCTTTGGTTCTCGCACATCAAGCGAACATGCTTAATCTTCCGTTTACCACAACTGATATGCGAGATGATGATTGTTTATATGTGAATAAATCCCTAAATTTAATATATTTATCATGTAGAGCGATTGTGTCACTTCAGAAAATCTGGACTAAAACGCTCAATTGATATGGATTAGTTATACGATTTTAGTTTTAAGCTTTTTGAAGCATCAAAAAGGTAGTTGCGTACCTGTCTATGGAGAGTACAGAAAGTTCTCAGATTTCATCAAAAAAGATCCTCATTTGTGTTCTTCAGATTAATTAAATTCTTACAGGTTTGGAACAACATGAGGGTGAGTAATTAATGACCATTTTCATTTTTGGGTGGACTATTCCTTTAAGATTGTCCGAAGGACAAAACTTAAGAATTGAAATGGAATTTCTGACAAGAATGTTCTTAAAAAAAACATCGTATATATATCCTGTTAAAGTTGGGATAACTTTCAATTGCAGTCTCTAACTTTCAATTTCAAACTTCTATTTATCTTATCTATCCAAATAATAATAATAAAAAGAGTTACAAATGTCAAATCACAATTGTGAACATTTATGGGGATTCTAATGTGGTACTCTAGACCCCTAATCACCAAATCCCTGAGGATGTTTACACCTAAATCCAAAACTTAATGCAATAACAAGGTCATGTCATTCACACACAGAGACAAGCTGTTGACACTCATGTTCAAGGTTATACTCGGCAGGTGGGCCTTGCAGATGCTTTTTAGCTTTTGTTTCCTAACACCACATGATAAACTCAAATATTTGCGCAGAAATGGACTGTAAACTTCCTTCTTCCCCCTTTACAACATATAAACTCAACTCACATCCATGCATGATCACTGTCTAATCATAGCCCCAGAAGCAGAACGTAGGAAATTATCATGAAGGCTGTAATTAAACAGTTTGTTTGGGCAAACATGGAAGATTTATTGGAACTGGGCCAGAGCCCAAAATGTTATTTGTAAAATATTACAAAATAGGTTGCGTATGAGCACCACGGGCTAAATGTAAAGATTGTGACATGAATCCTCCCCTCATACTGAGAAAATAGCACATGAAAAAAATGTGCATACTAATGATTATCTAGGGAAAACAAATCACTTTTTCGCGCACGCTAGGGTAATTTACATATGTAGGAACAGATTACAATTTGCCTTAACATTAGAGTGGTGTTGACTTGAATGCTAATGCTGAGGCAGGACGTGTGTGTGTGTGTGTTGAGGGGGTTGATATGAGACAAGAGCATAGGAATTTTTTTTGTTTTTTAAGTCTGTGCAAATTAGCTTTTTCTCTTACACGCTGGCAGTCAATAATGTGTAATGTTTCTCAATGAGATAAAAAGCCTAAAATTGGTTTCTACACAGCTGATTTACTTCGCTTCCTTACTTCTAGAGGAACTAAATCTCTTTGATAACGCACAACATAGCGACAAAGGTCTTATACACATGATTACATTTCCCCAATCTAGATTATCATCTAATTGAAGAGAGCTGGAACGGACTTCTTGCTTCTGTCTGAAAGTGAAGTGCAGCTTTAAAACCATCTCTGAATTTGGCAATGTTTAGCCTAACTGTTTAAATGTTTGGCTAATGCTGGACCAGGGATAAGGTAGTTTTAAAGGGCTAATCTTAGTATTATGTGGTAAAGGCTGATTTATACTTCTGCTACCTTGTAGGCTGTGTGTAGCACGCGTAACCTATGGTCTAGCCTGGCGTGCACCTCACCAAAAATGTAACAACGCTACGTTGTGATTGGTCTACTAGAACCCCTCCCTGCATGTGTAATTGCACATTAACACCCCTGTGTAGCCTACAGCGCTACGCCGTAGGTCCGACACAGAAGTATAAATCAGCCTTAAGTGTCAATATTTGATTTTATTCTCCAGCTGATTCATTCTTAAGCAGACTGATAACAAACTTTATTTTTCCAGTTAATGTTTGTGCGAGGGAGACGGAAAGAGGCAACAGTGCTGGAACATAAAGCTTCTGAGTAGAAGACCTGCTAAAGTAAATCCCTGTAGACATGATTCCAGCATAGTGAAAACTCTCACACACACACACACACACACTGTGACTGCACCAAGACTTGTGTGTACACCTTCACACAGACATACCAATGTCAAGCTGGCAGGCATACACACGCGCACATGCATGCGCACGCACACACAGTCTCTAAGGCAAATATAATCTCACACTGGAGCCTGACCACTCTCTCCCACACAAAACGCATAAGCCTATACACCATGCATTAGAAGCCACATACTTTTAGAGAATATGTTGCCTCCTACCAATTTGGATTAAAGAACAACTGCTGCATGACTGACTACTTTTCATACTACATTTAATAAATGCTGAAATATGCTGATTATCTAAGATAAAATTCGTGAGCTAAGTGCACCACACATAAACACTGTCCTCGGAGGACCGGTAGGACACAAAGGAAGGATCATGTTAACCCAACCTAGCAGTCTCTAAACAGGGAGGACACGATCTACATTCTGAGTAATTCTGACAGATGTCATCTGTGTGTTTATGACAGGACACAATGGAGTCAGTTAAGTAATACACATTACTAGTTACTCAATCATTGATTGGCTTGCTTAGTTTAAACTCCATACATAGATCACCAGAAAGTGTAATACTTTACCATTCAAAGGTTTAGGGTTGGCAAGATTTTTGATGTTTTTGAAAGAAGTTTTTAATGTTCATTTAAAAGAATAAATTCTAATTTTTATTCTTGGGTGAACCATCCTTTTAAGTTGGCTTTATATTCTTTGAAGTCCACTTCACAGGGGACTATTAAGGGACTGGAACATACCCCTGTTTTTGAATTTCTGTCTGAATCACAAACGGGAGTTTATTCGTCATGTGTCATGTTTATTAGTCAAGACGCAGAAAACAGAAAAAGAGGTTTCATGACCTTGTGTTTTTGGAAGGTTTATCAGAACAGTGGGATGGGAGAAGTGTAAATCCAAGCCCAAGTCTGCTTGGCTATGATCTGAGCTTCACAATGATTCACACAACCCTAAAAAAAAAAAGAAAAAAAAAAGAAAAGAAAAAGAAAAACTCCTACCAGCCTTTACATACTTAACCCTCAACCCTGCCAAATCCCTCTGAAATTCGATTCCATTCTCTTCCATTATCCCTTTAGATTCCTTGTTTCATTCGTCTCTGCGTCTCACATGATATACTTACAATGATCACACTTTCTTTCTTCCCTCCATCCTCTTCTAAACTCCCACTCATACACTCATCCATGACTTTAACCTCTGCTCCCATCTCTCCTTTCTGTTTGAATCGCTTTCCTAATGTCTCTTTCTACTCCCCTCTGTTCCCGGGTTGCCTCAGCATGTGTGAGTGATGATCCATGAATGCATAGCAAGTCTCCAATTGAAACTAGAGTGACCAGGAAAAAAAACACCTTGCAACCTTGGTTATTTATCATTATCACTAGGTCTAATGGAACGTGATCAGCCCGCCGTAATGGCCCACTTACTCTCCAAATTGAAAAAGAGGGCAATGAAAAAAGGCGAGAGAGAGAGAGAGCGAGCGAGGGCTTGGCACACTGGATCAGAGGGTTGTAACGTAACAGGAGTAGGTGTTGTCTGCGTCTCAAGTACGAGTCTTGCATCCTAAAATATATATGAAGCAGAGGCCTGAATATTCATACGGGTAGTGTGTCCTCTCTTAGATGGAGGGCATACAGCACATACACAAACACAAGTGCTCAGAGTGTGATTCTACTCTAAAGCTCAGTCCCTTATTCAGGAGGACAGCACCAGGGGGAACGTTGTGTTGAGAGGAGGAGAAAGAGACTACAGAGGGAGCAAAACACAGGGCTTTGAGTCGCAGGTGAAGTCGATATCAACATTTTGTTTTGAGAGGCTTTGCTGGTTGGATTATACAACGCTGCTGCAAAACAGAATAAGAACTGTGGCCTGAGGCCATAACTCAGCAGCTCGTCTCTCCTTAGATTACACAAAGACAAATCTTGGAGTATCTCAAATAAATATCTTTTTGCCTCACAGCATGCCCTCCAGCTCTACCTTCTCAACATATTTTTTGTCTGCCTACGTCAAACAGTTTTTGTTTATTCTAAAAGTAAGCTAATTAGAAAGAAATTATATTTCTTAAGAACAGTAACTGCAATGTGCCTTACATTAACCCTTTAAACACAAAGTGTACCACAGACAGTCTTCAGTGTCATTTATATTTTTGTGGAAACCGTGATAAAAACAAATTCAGGAATAAAAAGGTTAAAAGAACAAACTCTTTTGTAACATTTTAAATGCCTTTACTGTCACTTTTGATAAATGTAATGCACACTTGAATAAAAGTATGAATTATTTTCAAAATAAAAATATCTTACAGACCACAGTCTTTTGAACGATAGTGTGCATATTATGCCATTATAAATGTACAAAGCTCAAAAACAGACTAACCCAAGATTTAATTGTTCAATGGGTTCCACCTCCATTAGCTGGATGACTATGTTTGGAAAAAAAAGCAATCAGGAAACCACTCAATAACAGTGAACAAAAAGAAGTGATTCTCTACAATCACTTTCCAAGGACCCGCGTTGCTGTGTGCTAGAGGTCTCCTAGCAACGGTCTCCAGGCAGGGTCTCCAGAGTTGGTAGGTTTATCAGGTAACTACATCACAGGTCTACTCAAGGTTGAGGAGGTTGAGGAGCAGTACACCGACTTTAAACGGGGTTAAAACAAGAGACTACACTCAGTCGTTTTTTAATGGGAAGGTCCTGTAGGGTTCTTAATGGCTTTTGAAGACAAGTTTGAATCAAACTTTAGAAAGGAGAAGCAGATAGCATTGAGGACTTGAGTGCATACTACAACATGGGCCGGACATGAATGAGTGATCTTGCACTCATACACGACCGCAGGGGCAAAATAAAAGTGCTGACTGACCAGGGATGTCTGACAGCATCTGGCTAATATCTAAGTGAAGGGACAGGCCTGTCAGAGCCTGTGGAAGGTATATTTGGGAATATATCTTTAATGGACACTAGGGATTATAGGACAGAACAGGGAAGACTACAGGACTGGACAGTGAAGACAGAGTGTTGTCTCAAACCTTAGAAAAGCCTGCATGCTCTCTTTGATTTTTATTTTTAATAAAATATACACATAAAAAAAATTACTTAGTATTTGAACAATGAATACGAAATGTCTTAGAGTTGACGGGAGAAATGTTCTGTGTTGACAATTCCTATTAAAACCAGAAGTCTTTAAAAAGAAGCCAATCAGCTTTAGTTACGTCACAGCCACAAACCCTGATTTGGTGCTTGGTATTATGAAAGTTATTAGAGAACATTTGATTGGACAAAAATATATGTAGCGAGTCATCAATATTTTTGTCAATTTTCACAGAAGAGAAAGATTGTACATTTTAATTGCATATCATCTCCTAAAAGAAAAACATGGATTAATATAAGACTATTGATCGAAAAATGTTGCTATACATTTAGAAACATTATAGTTGATATTTGTTGCAAAATATTCATATATATGCAAATATTTAGGTAGTTTGTGCAAGTAACCGCAGCAACCACAATATTCGCGTGTTTTCTTTTTTCATAAGGCTATACCCTTCTTGTTTTTAACTTCATGCATGTGTATTGAATGTTAAATAAGTTAATAATGATAACAAGACTTTTTTATCATGGTGATTTGTACAGAGGCTTCATGGATTTGCACTTTAGCCTAAAAACAGAAAGTGAATGAGAGAGATCGACTGAGCGCATGTGATTACCTGCGTCTGTCTTTGAGGTCAAGTCAAAATTACCGCAAGGGAAAATCCTTCACACTTCGACAGTCCTAGTTTGAGAGCTTAAGGAGTACATCATTACAGTGATATCATCAGTACATCATTTGCAGTGCTTCATTAAGGCATTAAGCCTTGATTTTCTGATTGGTAGGGTTGGGTACCTCTGGTTCTCCAAAACGGACGTAAGAACCATCATCACCGCACGTGATCACTAGTTAACCCTTTGAGGCATACGATCGTTCACACCGGTGTGATTAGAATGTCCAGTGCATCGAGTGATCATCAACTGCTAAATTTAAATCTGCATTCGCGCATTGGCTGGCGCTGAGGCAGACGCGCTCAGCGCTGTCATATATCACAACTATTCAGTGTTTTCAACCACATACAGTTTATTTTAGGTTTCGGACATTTAAATACACATAAGTAATAGCAAAACAATAAATTTATAGTTTGTAAAATACACACTGATGTCTAGGGAAGCGACAATAACAATCTTTCTAGGGCTGTACTGTCCCAGTCGATTAGTCGATTAATTGGTCGATACGTTCTGGTTCGACCAAAATTCTGATTGGTCGATTTTTTTCCGCGTTCATTTCATCAGTTTTTCCGCGTTTATTTCATCAGTTTTGCCGCGCTGAGGCGCACTCATTTCATCAGGTGGAAAGCACTAACTGCTAATGGGGGTGTTTTCAGAGTACCCTTGTTTCACTGTAACAGTCTGTCTTCAGAACACCCCCCTTGTTTTCACCTTTTTTGGATTAGCCCAACCCAAGAGAGAGCGATAACTATAGAAGGTTTAATGCTGAATATTATTTATTTAATTGTGAGAGCGTTTAATAGTCAGTCCTCTTCTAACATGTCAACAACAAAGAAATCGACAGTGTGGCAGCATTTTGTTCAAATTGATAACAGGAAAAAGGTCGAATGCAAAGTTTGCAAGCGACAGTTTTCCACAGCTCGACGACAAACATGACATATCATCTAAAAGTGGTAAGCTCACTTGTCTGCGTTAGCTTGCCCTGTCTGTTTTGAGTGGGCTATATGAACATATCAGAATTTGCATATTTCAATGTTTTAGTGTGATAACCTAACTTTTTTATTTTTTATTTGGAGCCTAATGCGCAATTGCGCTGTGCTGTTGGTTGTGTTCGTTTTGAGCCTAGGATGCTTTATTTTTCAGTTATGCTCTTTATTTCGTTTCTGCTCTTGATCTGGTTTGTTTAATAAATATCCTTTTTTTATTAAAATGGATGTGCCTTTTGTGTTTATTAAGAGTAAAAGCTTTAAGTTAATAGTCTATTCGTGTCTCAGCTGCGAAGCTGAGCTCATGTTCAGCCTCGCTCGGTGCGAGGACATGCACGGTGAAATGATAGTGTCTGACAGTTATAACTTATTATTATAACATATGACAAAAATAATTGTCTAAATTATGTTGCATATTCCTCAACAGTTCTTGTGATGATATCACTAGTTGACAACATAGTACTATTTTCGGAAATCATAAGCTATGATATTGCGCAGGTGCACGTGATGCAACGCTGTCAGAGCCGACAGACTGGAGTGTCAGACTCATTTCAGTGCAAAATAATTAGGTCAAAAACGATTTAATATACTGCAAATAGCCTACTAGTTTTTTATGTTTATTTATAATTCATTTAGGCGGACAACAAGGCTACCAAGTACTGCGCACAGTGCGCATCTAATTAATTTAACTTTTTTTTTTAACCGTCATTTTTAGTCGAAAATTTCAGGACTTAAGTCGACCAAGATTTTCTTTGGTTGAGTACAGCCCTAAATCTTTCAATTATAAATTGATGACGTGTTTAGATGCACATTGTGTAGGTAACTATAAAATGTACTCTATTCTTCTCACACTTTACCGGCCACTTACTTTCATGTATTTTGGGAGAAGTGGATGAATTGACAAGTTGTAAATCTGACAAATACAATTCTCTGAACTGCGGTGCGTAACATGGCGGTGCCCATCGTGCGTTAGATCAACTAACATGAATCATGATCATCATAAAAGTTTCTTAAATAACAAAACACATTCACTTACATGTAGTTAAGAATAAAAAAATATCAGCCAAGGACCACCCAAGAGGACGTCTGACTGACATGTAAAGCAACCAATCACAGTTTGTTTTGTTCTGCATCATGTTTAGTGTGAAAATGTAAAGTCGATGTCCCTACAATAACAGACCAGCGTACATCTAATAAATTATTCATTCAAGAACGTTGTGCAAGTTTACTGTAACAATAGAGCCGCAAACTTCATATACTTTAGAAAATCCAGCATTCAGATGATCCTGATGAGCGCTCATTGTCACAGTTGTAAACATGACGGCGTTCTTCTTCCACGAGGGGTTTCACGTCACGGCATTTAAATCTACAATATGTAGCCTACACTTTTTTGCAGCTAGGAGTCGCTAACCTCTTACAATAACAAAGGCGTAGATTGATGACGCAGTGAATAAGCGGAATCATGGAACTTGCTGTCATGCTGATGGATCTAATGTTTATGGATGAGTGAAAACATTCATGTTTTTTAACATGACAGTGGTATGAAGCAGGGCACGATTGCTAATGAGAGACCGATATCAGCGCCACACGAGAGTCCCGCGGATATAAAGGAATGAGGACATTTCATTCTACCGATCTACCCACAAGTGCTGAATAATACTCACACAGGTCAGTTTATTAGATGAATGAAACTTGTGAGGTAACGCAGCACTGTTTCACTTGGTCTAACGTTACACTATCATACTAAACAGCATTTGAGTGTGTTTAAAGTTATAATGTTATTCTTTGTGTTAGTTTGTTGGCTATATAAGACTGGCAGTAAGCTAGATCAACATTAGGGGTGTCAAAATTAATCGTTTCTACGATGCATCGCGATGCAGACGAGGACGATTCGGTATCGGTTCAGTAATAGACCATAACCGGTTATAATGTACTGACACTTTTCTTAAGTCATTTGTCGCGTACGTGCTTTGTTGCGGTAGCATACAATGGCAGAGGGAGGTGAGACGCGAGTGAGAGAAAATTAAAAATGCTCCAACTACTTTAAAAGCCAACATCTGGGCACATTTCGGCTTTTATGAAAAACGTGGTAAGCACGACCTGCAGAAGACACGCGCTGTGTACGCTCATGTCACGCACAAATAGAATATGCAGGAGGTAATACCACTAACTTGATAAACCACGTTAGCCGTTTTCACCCCGAGCTGTTATCGCCCGGCAGAGTCTGACTGCTTTAGAGTAAGTGGATGAGCTCCGTAACCCAAATCCGCAGCCAAAAACAAATCACCCACCCGCCCCAATAACTTTCTCTGATTTAAGTATCCGCACCCGATGGTCAAATTACAATTATTCTGTGTTGTTACGCGTGATTATAAATGGATGATCATCACTTTCAACAGCGGACTCGGCGACGGTTGATGCGCGCATCTTTAATGGTAACATAATACACTGATTAATGAGCGCTGCTTTTAAATGAACATTTCTTTAAATCAAAATTTATTTGACAGATTTTCCTTTTCTTAGTGTCATAAACAAGCTTTAATCCCTTGAAACTTAAACTGGAATGTCACTGTTTCTGTCACTGCAACTTCCCGAACAGGCGAGCACATGCGCGCACACATCACTTTTAAAGTAAAATTTTAAATTGAGGATGCGGTGCATCGTGATGCATCGTGATATCGAATTGAACCGGATCGATGACATAATAATCATAATCGAACCGAACCGTGAGACCAGTGTCGGTTCACACCCCTAATCAACATACTGATCATATTCATTTCATCATGTTGAGCTATATAACATTTGATTTGTTTTATGTACATTTGCTCACCTGTCTAATAAAGTACATGCAAGAGCGGTGTCTCTATCTAGTCGTGAAGCGCTGTCAAGTCGAAGTTTGCTGCGAAGCTCTCGCCATCTCGAAAACGCCACGACGATATTGATCCTCGTTTTAGTTCTCCTTTTGTCCCAAAGTCTGCTTGCCATGATCCATAATGTTTGAACGAAACAACAACAGCGTGGCGCTAAACATTACGTAGTTGTCCACATCTGTCACCATGGTTACTATGGCAGTACAAGCGGAAACAAGGGATAACGCAGATACTACGTCGTTGACAGGCGACAAGTCACAAGGGATGGGCACTATTTAAAATTGTGAATTTCACTGAATATGTTGTACACAATTGAAAGAAATAGGCTATATAACACAGTGCAAGTGGTTTTTGGATATTCTGATACAAAATTCTTACATGCTGTGCTGTACCTTTAAGGTGATGCGTTCTAAAATAACGGTCACCTTGTGCAGGACATACAATAAGTCAGGAGAGGTATCACATTTTGCCAGAGAAGGCAAATGTGGTCTCTTATTTCTGCAAAAGAATTGCTGAAATTTAAAGCTGATTTGTAAAACACCAAGAATACAGACTACTTTGCTGTAATTAGTACTGTAACTGTTATTTAGTGTTAAATGACTGTAGTTGAGTGAGGTGGCTTAGGTTTTATTGTGAATTTGTTTTATAAATTTGCGTATTTACTTATATGTATACATTTAAGTATACTTTAAAGTTTTAATATATTGATCTATTGTAAGTCAATAAAAAAAAAACGTACTTTAATGTCATTCACCATCGTTTTGTGGCTCTTTTTTATTTTTAAGTATCGGTTCAGGCACCAGTACCATTTTAAAAGAATCAATTTGGCACTGGTATCATAAAAAAACTCAAACGATGCCCAGCCCTACTGATTGGTGGAGATATCTTTGCAGAATCATGGATGTAATGTAGTTTTTTTTACCATAAAGTCCATTGTTAAACATGATTATGTTAAAATAATACAGACTGACAACTTTAACAAAAGTATATAGCCTAGATAGCACTGATTAACAACCTTGTAGCTCACAGTAGGTTTACAAGTTATTGTTAAAAATAAATTCCTCTATAGGAAAAAACAAACAAACAACAACAACAACAACTTCAAGAATCAGACTTTTGCACTCTATACAAAGAAAACAAATTGGTCTACACTTACACATTTCTGCTTACTAATATTACTTCGATAAAACAAAACATCAAACAGGTTAAACCACTGGCATACTGCATTTATTACATTGTTTACAGCCACGAGTCTCCTAACTTTGCTGAGTATCGCCATGTCAGCCACTCCAAATTCAGGAGAGACTCCAGCATTCCGTATGCACACAGAACAATAATTTAGATATGGAATATGAGATATAAAAAAAAAAGAAGCTAAAATCGCTCAGGAATGGTGAAAATAGAAATAACTGGCCAATCCACACTGTTAGACATCACAGTTTTGAATGTTTTAAAAGTTTTAAAAACCCTTTGAAATGTCTAACAGTCCACATAATATTCATGAAAGATCGTTGACAGAAGTCTCATATCTATATATTTAATATAACAAATGACATATGAATATTACACAGATGAAAAGGCCATGTCTTCACATACCTTATTTCACTTTATGAATAATCAGTATTGTGACAGAAGGACAACACAAATGAGAAATATCCTTGTAGCCAGCACCTAAAACAATATCCCTGTCTGCTGAGAAGGACACAGAGTACACAAATGTCAGACTCAAAATTCAGTAGTGACTGTAGTGAGTTTGACAAGTTAAAACCATGGAGGAATAAACATCATCCACAAGGCAAGCCTACAAAAACATACCTGAGTGTATCCCACAGTAATGGGATATAGGCTAGCTCAGAAAAACACCACAAGCAAGCTTGCACACATTCCACATATGCATTAAACCAAAAGCAGTGTTTGCGTTATTGTTAGATTCTAGTAACCAGTGGCCCGGAAAGTCATCGCCCTACCCATGCCATTCTTTCTCACTTTATTTTTTCCTTGCGCTGGTCTGTATGCTATGCAACCTGAATCTCTATCTAAAGAACACAGATAACTTCTACCACAACTCCACAAGCAGTTTCAGATGTTACTCAAAAGAGAAATAAGCAGAGGAGTGCCCAATACTAGTAGACAGCATGTGCAACTCACAGAAAATCAATGTTAACTCTAGACAAGTCCACTGCCAAACCTAGTGTGACTGTTTGCATTCTAAGCCAAGGGATCAATATCAGGTCTTGTATGTAGACTGGATAATAAGCAACCTCAGTTTCAGACATCTCGAGGAGTCTCTTCTGAAAAGGGGGGTGGGTCCACGTGGAGCTTGCATTGGCAGATGGCAGTCTGAAAGAAGCCCCTCTTGATGGCTTTAAGACGGTTAAGCCTATTGTGTAAACTCCTAACTAACAACAATATTCAAGAAATGTATTCTGGAAAATGTATAATTCCACCTAAGCTTGAAAACACATGGAAATGACGCAAATCTGCTTCAGCAGCAGCATAGATAAGACTTCATACAGATAATGGATATAAACCGCTAAATAAACAGCTTCGCGCGGACTGGGATTGTTGGTATCAAGGCGTCGTTAAAATCGACGATGAAAATAAAAACAAACTTAACTCCTCAAATGTAAGTTACACGTATTACCCATTACTTCAATTCTGGACGTGTATAAGCTTTTAGCAGGATTATATTTAATTTAGGCTATAAAATGTGTTTTCCTACTGTCCCTTATACACGTTACATGTATTATTTAATAAATTATTGTAAAATGATTAAAAATGAATATAATTTATTAATAACAAATTGTCTCTATCAACTGGGAATATATAAAAAATATTTGTGTCTAAATATCGCCGTGGTTCGATTTAAAAAAAACTGCCATTAGACTTTGAAACTAACGTTAGTGACCGTTTTTTATTCAACTGAACACCTTTAACTTCGCTTACGCTGGTCAGTACGATTTACATTGACCAATTTGGTTTACAGCTGAAACTTACACAGAAACAATAAGAACATAAAAATCCGATATAACAAAAACTAAAAGGTGTAAGAAAACGAAATAAAGTATTTAAAAAAACTTTTGAGGGAAGGTAGCAAGCGAGCTAACTAGTCCGCAGCCTTCCGGACAAAATAAAAAAAAATACAATAAAACTTAACGTTACCTGCGAGAAGAATTCCATAGATTAAACAGAGGCAGGTCGTGCTCAGATCCATTCTTCTGCTTTTAAGTCACAATTTAGTAATATGCGTAAGTATAAAAACAACTTTTCTCCCCGACTTGAACTGTTTCGCGTTCACTCTTCTTTCGCCAGTCTCGCGCAGCATCAATAGTCCACTAGCTCGGCTCGCTCGCGCAGGTGGATTGTGGCTGGAATCTGCACACGTGATTTCCGGAGATATCAGCCGGAGAGTTTTCACGCCCTCTTGCGTACACATGCTCCAAAAGCGACTGAATTTCTCCACACATCGGAGCATATTGAATACATAATATTCCCATACTGTGACTTCCCATACGAAGTGAATTCGCAGCTGTGTTTGGTGCAATTTCTTCTATAATATGTTGTTCTAACAGCAAAAAAATATTAGATTACCAGCAACTCCCACCCCTCTCACCAAATCACTCCCTCCCTTGTTGGTAAAATATGTTTCTCCTGTCGTTGTAATAATTATAACAGATCAATCTAGCCCTTTTAGGCTATTTGATTTTGTTGGAAATGTTGATGAAAATTTTACCTTACAGGGGAAATACGTTCTTTTAGGTATTATTGTTAACCCCAAAGATAAACCAACCAGCACTTATGATATTTTAATGGACTATTTTAACGAACAAATGTACATTTTCTGAGGGAAAAAAAACGTTTATAGTAATTCAAATTGAAGTGAATCCTTGTATTGAGTCCATATTGCCCCTCGAAGAAACAAAAAGCTTTTCAAATGTTACAAGCATATATACCGTTTCTTATTATATTGTTTATACCGCCCCTAGCATTTGTAATTTTAAATTGTTTGTTTTGATATTTTCTTCAATAAAAAAAAGATTGAAAAAATACTGAATAAATCATTTACATGTACAGATCACTTTAATGCTAAATCTAACCTCAACCCCTCATTTCCCCAAGTTGACTTTACAAACTCTTGTGAGTTCTTCACCACTATGTATTCTAGCACTCATTTTTAAACAGTCTTTTGGGAATCACATAAATTGTTATGATGTGACTTTGGAGCAACTACTTTGATACTTTTCAGCTACAAACATTAGCTTCCTCCTTCATAGGCCCAGACCTGACACAGCCCCAGTTTAGCTTTTTATAGGGGCATTTGGGGCCGTATTCACAAAACATGTTATCTTACCACCAAGAGTTCTCCTAAATAGCAGTAAAAGTTCTTAGGTAAGACTTTCCTCTTAAAACCTATTCACAAAGCTGCTGAGACCAACTTTTACTAAGGAATAGATAAGCTAAGAGTAAAGGCTTGGTTGACCACATTGCTATGGATGATGTTAACACGCTTACTAACCATGCACACAGTGATTGGCTGATGAGGAGGGGTCTCTGTCAGTGATTTAATCATAGAAGTAGAACGATGTATCATGTTGCCATATTCAAATCAAGATTTTAAAATAAAAACGTTGCCATATTTTTCACAGATTTAGGAGCTGGCTTTAGCACTAAAATGCTTTGTGAAATACTCCCAAGAGAAATAAATTAGGACTGACACGGCCATTATTTTTTAGAGTTTCTCCCAAATCGGCAAGTTAAGAGCTACTTTTAGCCTTAAGATGTTTTGTGAATACAGCCCCTGGTATCGTAATCATTCACACACTCAGTATAAGCACATCAATATATAAAGACAGTGTACTAGTAGGCTATTCAGGACATATATTGCTCATAGTTTATCTCAATTTACAATCCTTTTATGAGGAAAAATACTATAGAAAAATAAGAGAAGACAGGCAGGCTTGTGGTAGATTTTTATTATTGCAAACTAGACACATTTTTTTTTTTACATATGAACAGTATTTATAGTGTATAAAAGCTTTTGATATTGTAGCAGGGTGAGGCACTCAAGAACAGATAGAGACCAATGCAATGTTGGTGCTACTTATATCACTGACACAGATCATACAGAAGAAGTCTCTGTCTGTTGAACGTCTTGTCACAGACAATCTGTTTTGGACCATCACGATTGATTATGCAACACCAGTTAACATACAATACAAAAATGCAGCACTGTTTTTTGCTGTTTTATAGTGCTAAAAAAAAAATGGTCAAATTGGCGAGTCCAAATTGTAAAACCAAAACTGGACAAAACTACAATATTGTTTAACTGAAAGTTTCAAAGGATAAATCTGAATAGCCTGAAACCATCAGCAAAGTTAATGGAGTGTAAGAATGAAAAATAACCATTTCTCCTTGCATGACTAAGTATGAAGCAGCATCATTGTAAAGATCTGGAACAAGTAAATGCCACTAAAAATGTCTAATATTAGCCTATATTTTGGTCACACTGGACTCCTCTCCCTGCCGTTGTACATGCTTAAATAGAATTTAGCTACATCTAGCATTTGAGAAATACGATAACATCTATCTAATTTGTTTATATTTTTTAAGTTTTGATTAGGTTCCTAACTACCGGTCTATCAAGAACAAAGAAGATAATATTAGTGAGAATGACAAACTGTAGTGATAGATAAGTTAAAAGCTATTTTGGCTCTTTTTCCGCAGCTAATGCATACTGTATAATTATATCATAAATTCTGTTTATATATTTTCATATTTATAGACCCACCCTTCCACCCATATCCATAACCTCTACAAAGTTTGGCTCAAAGATAACATTTATTTTCCCAAATTGTTTACAGTCCTCGTTTAGAAGGAGGCACAAGGTGATCAGGAAGATCAGCAGGTAACTCGTGACCTTCCAGTTTAACCTTGATGAGGTGGTTAGCTAGGGCAAACTCCTCATCATCCAGGTACCCATCCTTATCCACATCAGCGAGCTTCCAGATTTTTCCTAGAACGTTGTTGGGCAGTTTGGATTTGACCATCTCTTTCTTGGCCATGGCACCAGAGACCTTCCCGTTGACAGGTGACAGGGTGTAGAAGATCTCGTCGTAAGTTGGCTTGTCTTTCGCCACTATCCACTCCAGCTCATCAATGCCTTCACTAGCACCCTCTCCATAGCCATGCCCGAAGGGTCCATTCATGGTGCCCTCAAAGGCACCACCCTGGACAGACTGGCTGGGCATGGCAGCCTCCTCCTGCCGAACGAGGGTCATGAGTTTGGCAATGTCGTTGGCCAGCATGTCCTCTACTGCTTCCAGCAACTTGGGCTTCAATCCCTGAAACTTAGTGAAGTCCTGACCAGCAAGGACTTCCTAATGACAAGGACAACAAAGATGTAAAAAAAAAAAAGCATATTCTACCCATGAGATAATATTTTTTGGAGCTTTGAATCTAGTAACTAAAATAAAACAAGGGGGTAAATTGTTACAAAACAATTTTTATTACTCTTAAAAGCTTTGGCTAAACAAACAAAACAAAAAAATATTGGGACAGATGGGACCATTTCCATACCTGCATTTTACTGAGTTTAGGGAAATCACCAGGGGAGATCTGATGTTCTTTTTCAATCTTTGCGTAGATTTCACCCAGGTTAGCGATGAGTTCCTTTTTCTTATTCTCTTTCCCAAAAACATTTGGCATTTCCTTCTTCAAAGCACTGATGATGTAGGCTTGAACCTGGAGAGAAAACATTGTCATAACATATAATATTTAAAACAAATCTGTGTTATATTGATATTTGAGCAATTTATATATGAGCAATTTGTCAATTTGATAAAAAATGTATGATAATAATGAATACATACATACCAAGGCTGCATTTATTTGATCAAATACAGTAAAAACAGTAATGTTGTGTTTGTGATATAGGCTATTCAAATAGAAAAGTTATTTTTAAATTGTAATAATATATGTTAAATTTATATTGCATTGTTGGCAAAAACCGAAATTTTCAGCGTCATTACTCCAGTCTTCAGTGTCACATGATCCTTCAGAAATCATTATGCTGATTTGGGGCTCAAGAAAAAAAATACTATATAATCAATGAAACTTGCGCTGCTTAATATTTTTGTGGAAACTATTAATACATTAAGATGTTTTGATGAAAAGAACGTTCAAAAGAATAGCATTTATTTGAAATAGAAATATTGTGTAACATATAAATGTATTTTAGTGTAATTTTTAATCATTTTAATGTGTCCTTGAATGGTAATGGATCATGGTTTCCACACAAAAAAAACAGCAAAAACTGTTTTGAACATTTATAATAATAAGAAATGTTTCTTTAGTACCAAATCAGCATATACATATGGTACTGAAGACTGGAGTAATGGCTGCTGAAAATTCAGCTGTGTCACAGGAATATATTACAGTATATAAAAAAATACTTTAAAAGAAAACTGCTTTTTTTCACATTTTAAATTATTGCAGTGCAACTCTTCCCAGTCTGTCTAAAACACTGTTAAGTTCCTGTCTCTATGAAGCTCCTCTTTCCGAAGAGCACATTGTGCTCTGGTTGGTCACCTTGACCAGTGTGTTGTGATTGGTCAACCGCTTCCTGAGTGTTTCGGAAATGTCACTCCCCTTACAATAACAGCGAGTCTCAACACACTATGCAACTCAACCAGGCCTCGCCACCCTTTATTGTGTATACCTTAGGTGGGAATTATTTAAGTGAGGAATATTGTGATGTATACGTTCCCAGAAGAAAACTTAAGACTGCAATGGAGGCGTTTCCGGGAGTTCAGAAACAGTGCTTAAATCTCTTTAGAGAGGGCTTGGTGCTTTGTAACTTTCAGCAACATTACACACTAAAGAGAGTTGAAAATGTATAAAAGCAAAATAGGACCCCTTTAAAAAACAATGTGTTATACATAAAAGGAAGACTTATAAAATGTCCTAGACAATAAACTTGGATCACATCTTAGATGGACAATTTATAAAGTGATCACATGAGGGCAGCACACACCAGGTTACTAATCTAAACAAAAAAATTCAAAGAACTTTAAATCTAAAATGTTTCAAAAAGACACCTCTACATTATAAGTAACTATAAAAGGTTTAATTTCTTACTTTGGCAAGACGTGCCCGTTTGATAAGGTCGTTCAGCTTGCGCAATGCTGCATTACGTGGAAGTCCCTGGATGTCACGGAAAAGGTCTTGTTCCTCTGCCTCAAACAGTTTCCTGTTATCTGGAATCAGGAGAGGCTGAGCCCAGAAAGAACCAATGTACACTCGGATGACCTCTGGGGTGTTGACGATTTTACCGAGAGACCACATGAGGGCGCCATAGACCCTCATGAGCTGCTGGGTCCCGATCTGATCAGCTTTGTTGAGAACCACCCGCATCTTGTCCTCGTGGTTTTTCAGAGCTCGGATCACCTCAGAGAACTCGTCTGAGATATCTAACTTGTGTGCATCAAAGAGAAGAATGATGCGGTCCACACGTTCAGCAAACCATTCGAGCACAGCAGCAAAGTCATAACCTGAAACAGAGATAAGAATATGACATTTTTAATACAAGACAAGGCTTTTTAACAAACAAAAAAGTTAATCCACTTAATAGTCATTCAGTTTATTTAATGCAAAGGGAACTTGTGAGCTTTCTTTATAAAGCACAACCCAACACTTCTCTTTCCATCTAGATAAAGGACAGTGCATCAGTAAGCAGATATTTGATCCAAGAACTTCCTGATCTTGCCCATATCACTCAACAACACCACCACAAACAAGCAGAAATCCATTAACAGGTAAACTCACACAATACAAAATGTGTGAGTTTTGCTGTCAAAGGAAAGTCTTTACACAATAGAACCCATCTCCTTTTATCCAGTCCTTTTATCTTGCACTACACCGCTACTGGCTCATAGGGTGGAGTACAGCTGCCCTTAAACATGAGGGGGAAAAAAACAGATGAAGAGACGTCTGGTCAACTACAGCGAACAGACATCACGTCCACTCACGCTGGCAAACAGGAAAGAGAATAAATTGTCCCACAGAAACTCCTTCCTCTCCCCATGTTTGGTTATTTTCTTGTATGGTTAAAAGGATCACAGGGAACAATGGAAATCGGAGTAAAATATTTTGACAGTAGCCAAGGAGATGAAGATGTGTCAAAACTAAATTTAAGATGCTGGGATATGAAACAAATGTGTGGTAATGGAAAAAAGTCTGTGTACTCCAAAATGCCTAAATTTTTTTTAAGTCTTTTTTGCATTCACATTTTTCAACAAGGGTCAGCATTAATATTGCTAGACTTGACAAATTCAGCGGTCTTTCCAAAAAGCTACTTATGAGATCTTGAGGGTTTAATCTTCAGAGATTTCTCTATATGCCATAATACACATGCTAAAGCTAAAGAATTTCCAACCTAACTCTCCTGCTTACTGAGACAGAAGTTACCAATTTATATTTGGATTGTGTAGAGTGTGTGGAAGACAGGAAAGACTGTGTCCCAGCTCACAACAGTTGTGTCAACGTCAGCAGGATGTGAAATCTGGATCTGAATCCAACATGGGTGTGACTTCACGGATACACTACTCTGCTTTATTGACAGTTATCCATCACAATATTTATAGCAATACTAATGAAACAGGCTGTTACTGTTATGATATACAATGCAACACAATAAAATGAAAAAAAACAACTGACCTCAATTGAATTTGTGTGTGTACCAGAAATGCAGTAATTTGGTACACTTAGTAAATGGTGTTAAAAAAAAAATAATAAAAAAAAATATTGTTCTTTTTGCCAGCAGTTATGAATTTACTGGGGGTAGATTAGCCATACAAGAAGGCTTAAAGGCTTTTTTATGCATCTAAATCAGCATTCTTTCTGAATAGGATCCATTTTCTTCACGAGTTTCTTTAGTCTACATTCAGAGCAGACACTGATAAAATGGTTGTGTATACATATACACATTAATATGGCTGGTAAAGACTGTGACAGCAGAGGTAGCTCATATGGATGGAATTTTTACTCTGTTTTTCCCCTAATGGTATGGCTTTTTCCAATTCTTTGCTTACTTTCCTTCTAATACTTTCCAAAAGCATATCCTTGTGTAAACTATGGGATATCCTTGTTTATGTAAGAATGCCATAGTAACAGTGTTTGTTCCTGCACTAAAATATGTACAAGTGGGCACACAAAAGCTGCACTTAATAAAAGAAATTGAAATTACAAAATTCTCCTCTTGCTGATGCAGTTACGGTTACAAACATACAGTTGCATCAAACGATTAATTCAATTCATGAACAAACAAAAGCAAATGAATGAATGAATGAATGAACAACAAATGCACAGACAAATGAATGACAACAGACTAAATGAATGACCGAGGAAACTATGCAGATAAGCAAATATAGCTGTTTGGAAAATAAATTACACCAGCGGTCTATAAAGATGATGGTTTTGTGCATATTATGTACAGTGAATACAGTGCTGGGACTTAAAGTTTACAACCAACACAAAGCTCCAACCACCATAAATAGGCATTTGGTTCATACTGGTCTGAAGGTTGGATTTAATGTCCGTAAAAAATAATACTATTTGGCTCAGTATAGATGGCTGTCATTTAGATTTTAGTATTGCCTCCACCCCGCTAAAATCTAATCCAGACATTGACCCATAATCTCTCTGCCTGAAAAAAAAAAAAAAAAAAAAAAACATTACAAGAACACTCTACGAGATATGAAAGCATGCATAGATGTCATTTAACAAGCACTCAGTAAAGGTTAACCCCTGTTTTTTGTACCTTGAGACCCTAGAAACTATATAATATCTAATGTGAATGTCAATAAATAACTGGGAGGTTTTAGTGTTTAGTAATGGTAACAGCATCTCTGCAAAAAGGTTTGCTCATAACATTAAGCAGCAGCTGTTTCTGAAACAGTTGTGAATGTTGCTTAACAGGTGTCGACTGGAACACTGAATTAGACCAGATGAATAGCTACAAACTATTAAATGTTTAGGATTGTGGTGGCTATGTTGCTTTTGTCTTTCAGCTCTGACATGGACATTTTCTATAGTTTAATCTTAACTTTAATTAATAATAAATAAATAAAATCAGCCCTCAAAATTCTCTCTTTGTAATACCGTCATACATTTGACAGTAGTGCCATAATATCAGAGGGGAGAAATGTTGGAGAATACATTCAAGGTCAGTAAGATTGTTTTAATGTTTTTGAAAGAAGTCTCATGTTCACCAAGGCTGCATTTGATCAAAAATACAGTAAAACAATAATATTGTGAAATATATTAAAACAGATAACAAACATACTTTTCTTTTTTAATTGTAATAATATTTTAAAATGCAATTTATTCCTGTGATGGCAAAGCAGCATTTTTAGCATCATTACTCTGGTCAACTATCAACTATTAATCCAACAGACATTTTGTATTTGACAGATCAAAAGTATTTGAACCCACTGATTAACCATGTTACATACCATTCAATCCTTGAAAACTGAATTCAACAATTTATTTCATAGTAATATGCTATTATATTATATCAGCAGCATACATGTGAGAATTATGGGAGGGGGCCTGATAAAGTTGTGAGCATTCATCTGTACATGGAAGGAAATTATCCTTTTCAAGTACCAGCACATGTAAATGTGGCACCTCCACAAATTCCTGGAAAGCACAGGGAGAGGAAGAATGGAGCAATCTGCTGTAATGATCTATATAAACAATAGCACATTCTCAGGGGATCAGTTTATCCAAGCTTTAAATAAGTCATTAGAATTATCATTTATGTACACTCTTCATAATAAAAGGCACTGATTTACACAGAAGATGGCAACATGGACCTGTTATAAAAGGCATAATGCTTGCCCTGAAAACTGCACAGCCACTAAATCTAGCCCACTGACATAAGATGTTCATCAGTCTCAACAGATGTGATTTCAGGAGAGAAAAAAAAAAGAGTGCTTTAATAAGTATATTAAGTAAAGCATTATGGGATGCTATCAGTGATGAAAATTGACACACAGCAAAGCCTCCTAAGCATTGAAGAATTTAATGTGGGCACTGTGTACAGTAAACAGGAGAGGTACTAGAATAGAGCCCTGTGGAACACTATACAGTTTAAGACAAGGACACAGAGCAACATTTAGGAAAAAAAACAAATGAATAAAGTGCACACATAAAGGGATCACAATGGAATTTGATTCTATATTCACGGAATTTAAAATAAAAAAGCTAAAAATGTAACATTTATATTTTGACTTATTTGAAATATAAATCGTAATCTTATATGAATAAGAATTCTGTTTCCACAATCACAAACACTAATTGATATAATTAGGGCTGCACAATGTTTCGTTTTAGCATCGATATTACGATGTGCGCATCCGCAATAGTCACATTGCAGGATGTGCAATGTAGTATAGGGTCCGTAGTTGATATGTGATCCATACGGGCCAGCTGCCCCCCGGTTTTAATTGCAAAGTTTACCAATCATAGAGTGAGTTTATCATTTGCATGTGTTTTTTAAGTCCTGTCAGTTTAAACATCAAGAGCGCTGTTTTGTGTGCACACACAGAGCCATGCACACAGCACATGAAGTTCTTGAACACCGAATTCCCTTCCCTTCACTTATTGATTTGTGCTTGAATGGAAATGTGCACGGAAAATTTGGTCAAAATGCCCGTCTCAACGAGGTTCCCCTCAAACGCAGTCGGTAATGGTCATTACCGGTATTGGATATGTGCATTTGTCTTAAAGTGACACCAGTCCAATATACCCGCAACTGTTTGTCATACCAAATTAATCAAACAACAAAAGAGAAAGAGAAAATCCCTTATGTAGCTTTAACAAAGATAAGCTGTATTAATTATATTTAATTTATACAGTGAAGACTATACAGTGTTATTTTACATTTGATTATTCAATGTCTGTGCTGTTTATTTACCTGAAAAACAAAAGCACTGCTTAGCCTGTCTTTGTGTATTGTATTCATATATGCTTGGTATTTGTTTATTATTTTCTACCAATTTACCCCAATCATCCTGGAATAATTAATTTTGTATCATATAACATTTTGAAGTTCCTTGTTGTTTACTGCTTGCAAAGTCTAACTGCAGTCAGGGGAAGGGGGATGGATGTGAAGTCAGCAGACTTAAGAAGATTATTAACTGACCTTAAAAGGTCTACGAATGAGCAGGACATTTTTAGGGTTTAAGGTTGAAAGTTAAAACATGGCATACTATCAAAACTATTATAAGCAGTCCTCACTCTATTCTTCTATAAAGTCAACGCAGGAGTTCCGAACCACAATATGGAGACCACATTGCTGTGAAGAATGAAGTGGGAGGAGATACTTTTTTTTTTTTTTTTTGATTAAATGCGGAGAGAGAAAAGGACTGCCTTAAAATAGCAAGCACACTCATCCTCTTCCAAAGAACATCATGACTGTGGCTAGATGTCCAAATAGTTGTCATTCCTGAATATCCATGTTTTTAAGATCAGTTACAAAACTGATCATCCCATTATTCCCAGACAGGCCCAGATTTCCTCCTAAACGTATTGCTGTTAGGATACTGTATTCACACATAACATCCACTTGACCTCAGACTGTAACTGGCTACAAGCCACATTACGATCTATGACAAGGAAATGACTAGCACTTTACGTGTTAATTATTGTCTGTTTTGTTGTAAATTCTTCCTAAGTAGGACTTGAAATAAGAGCCAAATACTAAAATTTTCCATGTTTAGATAATGACACTACCAGGACTTTCCTTATACATTTCCCTCCACTAGCATTTAATTACTGTAACATCAGTAAAGAGGAAGCTTTGAACACAATAGAGACAGAATCTTTAAATAAATGCATTTTGTGAAGAGACATACTTTCCATACGCATCACAAGCTTTGTGAATAGCTTTCAGGGGAAAATAAACAACTGTTATAATATTAGTTATAACAGTTCTAAGTACATTAAAGTATATATATATATATATATATATATATATATATATATATATATATATATATATATATATATATATATATATATATATATATATATATATATATATATATATATATATATATATATATATATATATATATATATATATATATAGTAACATTATGAAATAAAATGTCCAAAACACGTTGGCCACAATTATTGGCACCCCTAGAATTTTTTATGAGTAAAATAACCCTGAAGGTTACAATGTATGCATGTATGATGTATGTGCATGTATGTATGTATGTATGTATGTATGTATGTATGTATGTATGTATGTATGCATGTATGTATGTATGCATGTATGCATGTATGCATGTATATATGTATGTATATATATAGCACACCAGGGTGACTAGAACATGAAATTCACAATAACTTCTTGTTTCACAGGAGTATAAATATGAGGAAACACAATAGCCAAATTCCCTTAATCATTTATCACAATGAGTAAAAAGCCAAAGAATATAGTTATGATGTGCAGAAAAAGATTGCTGAGCTTCACAAAACAGAAAGTGGCTGTAAGAAAATAGCTAAAGCATTGAAAAGTTCCCATTTCCACAATCAGGACAATAGTTAAGAAGTTCCAATCAACTAAAGATGTTACGAATCTGCCTGGAAGAGAAAATGTGTCTATAACGTCCTAAAGTACGGTGAGGAGGAACGTTTGAGTGGCCAAAGACTCTCCAAGGATCACAGCTTGAAAATGCACAGATTACTTGAGTCTTGGGGTCAGAAAGCCAATTTTTTTTTTTAGCAAACAGCACCTACATCACCACAAGTTGTTTGGGAGGTTTTCAAGAAAACTCCAGCATATTCAGACGTCAGACACAACTGGAACTTCAAAAGGGACCGGATTCAATTGTGGGCCAATTTCTTACAGAATTTTGGACATTTTGTTCAGATACATGGTATCATGGATTCTAGCAAATACCAACAGATCAAAACCTGGCGGCCTCTGCTAGAAATCTTATAATGGGCAGTGGTTGGATCTTCCATCAGGACAACAATCCAAAACAAACATCAAAATCAACACAAATGGGTCACTGAGAACAAAATGAAGCTGCTGCCATGACCATCCCAGTCCACAGACCTGAATCCTACAGAAAATTAGTGGGTTGAACTGAAGAAAAGCACCACCAACATGGATCTGGGAATCTGAAGAGATTCTGTATGGAGGAATGGTCTCTGATCTCTTGTCAGGTGTTCTCCAAATTCATCAGGCATTATAAGAGAAAACTCAGAGCTGTTATCTTGGCAAAAGGAGGTTACAGAAGGTACTTAATAAAAGGGTGCCAATAATTATAGCCAACGTGTTTTGGAGAAAATCATTTATTTCATAATGTGATTTATTACCCACTTTCAATTGTTTTACTTCAATGAAAGGTTAGACTTTTGCACATTTTTTGAAAATCAAAAGGATAAACAATGCAGATTTATTTTTACAGCCATCTTTAATCATATTTACCGGGGCTGCCAATAATTCTGACCACAACAATATATATACATATGTGTATATATACATACATATAGGGCGCATTATCCTGCCTGAAAGAGGCCACAGCCACCAGGGAATACCGTTTCCATGAAAGGGTGAACATGGCCTGCAACAATGCTTAGGTACTGTAGGTACGTGTCAAAGTAACATCCACATGGATGGCAGGACCCAAGGTTTCCAAGCAGAACATTGTTCAAGGAATCACATTGCCTTCTTCCCATAGTGCATCCTGGTGCCATCTGTTCCCCAAGTAAGCGACGCACACACACCCGGCCATCCACGTGATTTAAAAGAAAACGTGATTCATCAGACTAGGCAACTTTCTTCCATTGCTCTGTGGTCCAGTTCTGATGCTCACGTGCCCCACTGTTGGCACTTTCGGCTGTGGACAGGGGTCAGTATGGGCACCCTGACTGGTCTGCAGCTATGCAGCCCCATACGCAACCAACTGCGATGCACTGTCTATTCTGACACCTTTCTATCAGAACCAGCATTAACTTCTTCAATTTGACCAACAGTAGCTTCTAACACATCAACTTTGAGGACAAAATGTCCACTTGCTGCCTAATATATCCTAATATATAATTTTTTTGTAACATTCATAACCAAACAATTTCAATAATTATTGATTTAATTTGCTAAAATGTTTCAAAGATGTAATTTCACATATCAAGCATTAGCACTAATGGACATCTCAAAATCTCCTAATTTCATGGCAATCTAATACAATAGAATCTTTTTGGTGACTATCAGGTGACCCATCGCTGTGCCCGGTCTCCAGAGTCTGAATTCTCTCAGTCGTCACGCCTTCACCATCCATCACTATCATCTTTATGGCTCTCATTCTCTCTCAGAGAGAGGAAGGGCAAAGGACAGCAAAGAGAAAGTAACCCTGGCCTCTGGTGGAGAGCTGTTACCTCTCTTGCTCTTTTTAATGAGCCCAAGACCATGTGACTAAAACCATGTGTGAAAATCACTGGGTTAAGTTCAGAGTGCAGTACATGGGATGCATACTATGATCTCACACAAGCTTATACAACTATGTATCAGCCTGGAAATACTTTTCTCATTCACTAATGATGTTTTTACATCCGCCCAGGCACTGCCAAGCTCTGTGTGTGTGTGTGGGGGGGGCGTCTTTGCTTATCAGAGACCATAGGGTGCGGCCCATTTGAAAGTAAACCTAAATAACGTGAGATAAAGCTGTATGGTGTGGAATGCAAGAGTGTTCATGAACACCTGGTTATTGTCATCCACTCATGTCTGTACTTTCTCATGGAGCTCACAGGCAATTCTCCTATGTATACCACCACCAGATCAGAGATCACCCCCTTATATAAAAACATTTTGTGTCTCTACCATTGTACAATGATCCATACCATGGTAATAAATGATTATCATTATCATGTACCAGGGTATTTAATATGGTACACCTGGATACTCAAAGAATACCATGGTACACGTGTCCAAAAAACATGATATTACCATGGTTTGGTGGTATCTTAAAATCTTCCCCTTAAACGCTTTTGCCAGCTTTTTTTCCCTCTCATCTCCTGTATTTTTTCATCACCATGTCCCTTTAGGGGTGCCGTAAAATGAGTTATTCATTATCAGTTTCTTTCCGAATAATTCAGAAATTCGGCTTTTGGTATTCGGCTTCAGGCACATCCTTAGTCTGTAGGTAAAAAAAAACTTGGTACAATTTTACCATAGCCACAAAATATGTTTTTACTATAAACATATCCAATTTTTTGTGAGTGTACTCTTGTCTGTCTGGTGCCGACAGCAGGAAAGCCATCCCGACGTACATCTACTCACGCACATACATTATACATGCTCAATAACACATAACTGAATCTTTAAACGTGGATGCATTCGAGCAGTCCGCTCATTTGTACGTCCTTACCACGCCCTCTCTGTTCCGCGGTAATGTCTGTTTCCTGGCCTGAGCTGTCGCCCCTCTTTGTCAGACTGTTATCTGTAGATGCCACTCACCCTCTGATCACATTTACATGGTCTTCAGGGAAAGCCAAGGAGAGGCCCGCACGCACGCACACACGCACGCGCCACAGCAGATAGACAAGCACAGGAAGAGTCTTAACGTGACACCGGTTACCCCACACACAATGCTCTCTTAGAGTTTTCTTGAATAAACAACATACCAACATGCTCCATTGTCATTTCTGAGCCTGTAACAGGTCCAGACTAGTCAATTATACTTCTAGGGAAGCAAAAATCCTGTACCTTATCTCCTGTGCTGCTTAAGGGCAATTAACCATCAAACACACTGCCTAAGGGCTATTTGAACATTTTACACATTTTTGCACCATTTTTGTTTTCAGTGAGGACTTAGAAAATCCATTGTTCTTGCCAAATCATAGTATTTGATGGGAAAGGACAGTCCGCATTGTCACTATAGAATAATTAGTTTTTCAACTTCCCTTCCTTCCTACAGGAAAAAAAACCTTTGGAAGAAGAGTGGGTTTGTTTTGCTGTAATGTAAACAGGAGAACTAAAAATACTTCCCTCTTAACACTCCCATAATGCAGAAGCTAACTAAATTAACCTCACTTCCTTTGCCTGGGACATATGTTACACACTCACAGCTGTCTATGCAAATGGCACTTGTATTAATAGGACAAAGAGTATGAAGTTGTGGTAACTCTGGGAAGGAAAGTCAGGGGATGGTAAAAGAAGTGAAGACGGCAATTATAGAAAGAGGAAATTAAAAATTAAAAAAACACATACCTCTGCTGATCCGCTGTTTCTCTCCGGACAGAATTCCAGGAGTATCTATGATGCTGATGCTGTCCAGCACTGCATTTGGCATCTGAGCACATACAAACCTGAGAGAAGAGGATCAAACATAAAAAAAAAGGATAGATACTTGAAACAATCAGACATTTCACCATTGGGCCTAGTGATCTTGCAGTAATGTTTTTAGTGCAACATGACTGATTGGAAGGAATTCCCTTCTCGTTCGCTCTCGCCAAATCTTATCATTCCAACTCTTACCTCAGCTTTTCCATAACCATATGTTTGCAGCTTATCTTTCTGTGCGTTCTTCATTTATGTGCCAACTGCCAACCCATATGCTTTTATTTCCATGTCGTTAACATACCAGCACATTTTAGTCATACAAAAACAATCTTCAACCTCAAACCCTCTGTGTTCCCCGTTATGCATTTCACTCATTCCCCTTTATTTTTCCAGAAAGAGTGCCATCACTTATTCTCTACATGCGGGTACCTTCACTCCTGCAAATCACATCCCATAATTCCTTGCTGCATACATTCCACTCATTACAGGACTTGCTGCCAGTTGACAAAGACAGATTGTGTCATTATGGCTGATGTAAATCAAAGTAAGCAGGGCCAGAACAGAGACATGTTTCCTTCCATATATCCAGAAATCCAACATGTTTATTTTCGAGAATTGAGCAATACATAATTTAGAGTTAACTGATAACATCTAAACACTACTAGCCTGTTTTTGAAGTCTAGCTTCAGAGGTTCAGCAAACATTCTGCAGAAGTTAAAATTCATTTTCTGCATTATGCAACTTTATATACTACCATTCAAAAGTTTGGGGTCAGTAAGATTTGTTTTTAAAGATCTTAACACTTATTATTATTCTATTTCAAATAAATCTTTCTATTAGTCAAAGAATACACACCAAGCTGACAATCGACCATCGGGCAACGTCAAGCCGTTTTAGTCGGCTGAATTCGTTTTTTGGTGTGTTCTGCACCGTTGGCTCTAGTCGGACGCCGTCTGTTTTTTTGGGGGGGCCGATTCAGCATGTAGAATTGGCGTCGGGCCGTCGGTGAGAGAGAGAACTCTGATTGGCTGTTTAGCTTAGTGAATGCATGAGAATTTTGGCAAAACAGCAAGCAAAGTCGTCAAAATGGTACAGATGTTCTAATGTGATGTCATTTTACCTGAGTGTTTCTGGGTGAATATTTTAATATTAAGATGAGCTGAGTGGAATAAAGAAAGTGATCAGCAGGACTGATATTCAAAACGGTTAGCAAGCGCTGCTTTGTTTACGGTATGTGTATCTGCAGCGTCAGTTTCCCTTTTTGAATGACGAATATAGATTAATATTTCGGCAGAATTAGACCGTTGTCTCATTTACACGCAGGCGCAGAACACGCAGTCGGCTGTAGTTCTCTCAGTGCGTTCAAGTGTAGCTTTTTTGCCCCGACGCAGGCGAATCGAGGCAACAACACAGTCGGCTTTCATCAGCGCTAGTTCTTTGGTGTCGGTTTAGTGTGTCCCGACTCCCTACCCTTACTGTAAGAGTCAAACTCGGTCTATACACTTCTAGTAAGTAAGTATGGACTGCATATGAACAAACTAATTAGCCTGTGTTGTTAAATATTCAGGGAGAGTAATGCCTTATTTCCCCGTGTGTAGTTTACTCAAGAAAATTTAAATTTCAGCTGCTTCCAGGACTTCTTAATGTCCCAAAAACACACAAAAAAAAATAATCATTGTATTGCTTTTTTTGATTCAATGAATTTCAGAAACCAAGCTGACAAAGACACAAATCAAAATGGCTACACAGAGATGCATATCAGAAGAAAAACCTGTTTAGTAAGATAGACAGTTACGGAACATGTTTCAATGCATAACACCAAAGAGTAAACCGCAACCAACTACGGCAATAACTGTAAATTAAATTAATCTTCACCCTAGTAGAGGTTAAAACACCATATAGGGCTTAGACGTGCATACATTTGCTCTTGGGAAAACTGTTTGACAAACACTACAGTGGTGAGAATCTGCAATCAGCTATATGGTTCAATACAGGCCAGAGCCTAGGGAAAATGATGAATGCAGCTGCACAGGAGGGGAAAGTGCATGCATACTCAAGTTACACATGAGTAGTAGGGAGAGTGGGGACAACAGTACAAAGGCGGAGCATCAAGTTTAACTGAACTACTGGAACAAGGTTAATATGTACTAAAAATCTACAGCAGTGGTAGTCACAAGGCACACACACACCCTTGATACCTCGCCAGTGACCTTCAAGCTACCTTTGAACCTCTCCGACAAGGTCAGAGTGCAAAATACTGGGAGGGAAAATTCAATATGCTTGATAAGCAATAATCAGCATAATATAAAGGAAGCTGGGGTCATATATTTGCAAACGGGGGACACTTTTGCGAGTGAACACTGAAATTGCTGAGTCAGTTCCTCAGATTATCTGTGCAGTGCCTTAGCCGAGTCAGTTCTTTTTAACCTCTTGCCAACCTATTTAAAAAAAATATATATATAGGCTATATTAACACAAACAAGTGTCAAAACACTAAAATCACGGACTTAACATATAGGGCAGCACCTACAGAAAAGTCTCTGATCAACTCATGACTACACTGAGCTTCTCAAGAAAATCTGATTTGACCTTAAAACGACACTGACGGTCAAGGAGAGGGCTGAAATCTTTAACTATTCCCCTCCCATTCATGATTGACTAGTCAACCTACTTATTGCACAAATTGAAAGCATTCCAAGATTTTTTTTAAAAGGACATTTTCGTAGAATAAAATTTTGCCTGCCCAGGCCTGTTGGGGTGTAAATATGATCCATGCATAATATGATCCCTCTAATTCAAGCATTGACCAGCATGGGGTTGTGGTAAGTCCTCATATCTGCAACAAGCACAAGTCAAAGGAAAAGTGTAGTACTAGGCTAGTCCTTGAGAGAAGACACACCCATCTCTGATCATGTCTATGTAACATGTTGAAAAGACAACTGTGAGTTGAACTGATACACCATTACAAATGTCAACTCATTTCTTTTCATGTCATTCCTTATGGAGGGCCCCATTCCCCAAGAGCTTGTTAAAAAGACCTTTAAAGGCCTCTGCAGCTGTCAAAACCAGGGTCAGCTGACGTTCCTCTCCGAAGAGGGAACCAAAGACTAACGAGCAAGAAGTTTTAAGCACACATAATGTGTATTAATATCTTCAATAATTATTGAAAAACAATGAAAAAGGGAAAGTTTTGCTGGTATAAAGGTATAAAGTTGAGTTCAGGGAAAGCTTTAATGTCAGGTTCAAAAGCTTGAAGACGTTTTCTCTGGGCGTGACAACTATATCTAAAAAGTAATAAAGATTTGTGAGGATTACAATAAAGCAAATCATATCAGTCTTCATAAACTGACAGACATACATGTTTGCAGGCCAGAGAACATGTGATTTGATGTTGGCTGTCAAAGTGTGTGTTAAACGACATACAAATGACTGTATTGCAATAGTGTGAGTGGTAAAAAGCAGGAAAAAGTATGTAATATACATAATCAAATCTTCATCAATGATATAAAACACCGGTAGTGAACCAGTTAAGAATTCAGCTTTACTACTGTTAAAGCTCCACCCTTGCAATACAGCTGGGGACTTCAGCATGCAGAAGTATGCTGGGGAAAAAAGTGCAGGAGATTCCATTTTCAGTAACGTTACAACATGAACACCCTCTTCACCCTTTTTAATGTCCAGAAGGCTCCTATCATCATTACATTTCATAAAAGTAATGCGGAGTAAGGTTATATGAAATACAAAACTTGACAACCTCTTGACAGACAACACCCTGAAAAGCTGCAATCCTCAGCAAAGAAAACCTGAGATAAAAACAACTGCAAAAGAAACGATTATTGTAAACACTGCACTTTTTTCAGAACGTGTTTATTTTTAAAAAGAAGGTTGTTTGAAAGTGTAATGAATGAAGATCTCACCTGTTCAGAAAGGCGTTTCCAAAGGCGTTGAGTTTTCTGAAGGGTTTCTTGGGGTCAACCACTAAAGCATTGCCCGGGATCAGACCCTCTTGTTCCCCGTACATCACCGCTATGAATGAATCGGTGGTCGGTTCGGGGCCTATGCGCATCCCGGGGAAATCCTGCTCCATGAGATGACGAATAAAAGTGGTTTTCCCTGTGGAGTACTGGCCCACTAAAAGTACCATGGGCTTGTTATCGAAATCAGCATCTTCTAGAGCCGGAGAGTGGAAGTCGTGAAAGCGATACGCGTCTTCTAATGGAAATAATTTGGTCCGGTAGAGTCGCTTCAACCCGTCAGAAACAGTCTGAAACAGTTCGGGGTCCTTTTTCTTCCCGTCCTTGTTCGCCCAGCTGAACATGTTGCAAAATGTGACAAATAAACTTGTGTAAAATAAACTACAAGTTCTTTGCTGGTTTCTAGGCAGTTTAATCCAGCGGTTCGAATGAATTAACTGTCCAATGTCAGATACAGCGGACTGCCAGCGTGGTGGGTTGGTCCTGTCAGCTGTTCAACTAACTGTTGTCTTTTTATGCATTCATTTATATTTTGCTAACTTTGAGTTTTTTAGTAAATCAGACTTAAGTTAGTTTACTCCCGTCAGTTGCGACCTGCCTTGCAGGAGATCGTTTTCTTTTATAGCCGCTTGAGTTGCTCCCAGCCTCCCACAGTCCGAGCACTCTGCGCGTGACAGTGCGAGCTCGCGCCCCCCCAACATAATATATTACTATGGACCGGAACTCAAGGGAACTTCCAAAATAAAAGCTCCTCCCTCCATCACCACCTACCCAAATTGGGGTTTTGTGAAACACAGCTGACGTTCTTTTTTTCTAACAAATAAAGTTTATATTGATTGTAATAACCTTAACTTTTAATTGTTTTAATAAATGAATGAATGAATGAATGAATGAATGAATGAATGAATGAATGAATGAATGAATGAATGAATGAATGAATGAATGAATGAATGAATGAATGAATGAATAATTTAGAGGCCATAAATTAGTGCACATAAATTTATTCCACAACATATAATATAATATAATATAATATAATATAATATAATATAATATAATATAATATAATATAATATAATATAATATAATATAATATAATATAATATAATATAATAATAAATAATATAATATGTGAATTCAGCCAGAAAATAAAACTTGATCTTCAAAGATGGACTAACCTTCAGATCTCAATGCAAGCCAGAATCAGTACAGTCAAGATAAATATTCTACCACACCTGAACTTCTTGTTCTTTATGATCCCATTCACACCACCTCCCAAATATTTTAAAGAGTTAAACTCTGCAGTATCTAGATTAGTCTGGAATGGCAGACAACCCAAAATAATTTTTTCTGTTTTGAAGCGCACAAAATTAGCCTTGCCCTCCCTAATTTTCAGATTTATGGGCATTCCAGATTAGAGCTATGCGAACATGGACGGACAAATACATAAAGTGCCATGGAGAAGCATAGAATCAGCTATTGTACATCCCCATAGACTTCAAGATCTGCCCTTCACAGGTATAGGATGTCGCAACTCGCACCATAAATTTGGTAATGTTATTTCATCCACTTTAGCTGCATGGTACAGTACTGAAAAAGCAATAGGCCATTCAAAGAAATTCTCTCAGCAATCTCCTCTATGGAACAATGCTCACTTCTTATCTGATCAATAACCTTTTGTTTACCCTTTGTGGTCGTCTAAAGGGTTTTTTACTTTTTCCAATATTTTTGATGGGACTGGTTTGCGCACATTCCAGGATATCCAAGCAGAATACAGCCTACCTGGCTTTTCTTTTTTCTTGTACTTGAGGTTGCGATCTGCTATGAAAGCTTATGGCGTGCCATGGAATTCTGTTTTGACTGACCACCCAATGTTTAGCTGGATTGATCCTGTCAAAGATCCTAGAGGGGCGGTCACAGTAATCTATAATTCTTTACTCAGTAGTGTTCATAAGCCTTTAAAGAAACTATCAACGTGGGATTTGGAACTTTCTTGGTTAGGATTCCACCCAGACTGGGAAACAGTGTGGTCAAACCTTGGCCTTACTTCTAAAAACCATAGTGATGTACTTATTCATTTTAAGACTATCCATCGTTTCTACTACACACCTTACAAGCGATATCGCATGGAACTTATACCCAATCCATACTGCAGTTTCTTTAACACTGGTACATTTCTACATATGTTTTGGGACTGTCCAATGATTCAACTATTCTGGAAGTATGTGATTGTTATGTTACATGATCTTACAGGTCTATATTTGGATTTGGACCCCTGTTTACTATTATTGAATGATGATTCAAAGTACCAATTTTCTTTACGTGACAAAAAAGTGTTGATGGCAGGGTTCACAGCTGCAAAAAAAAGCTATTTTACAGCAGTGGAAAACCCCAGACACAAACTTGAAGCAATTTTGGATAGTCTCGTTTCATTGCATAGTTTGCCTTGAGTGTACAACTGCAAAGATCAATAAGGCAAAGACAACCACTGTAAACACCTGGATGAATATAGCCTCTGCCCTTAAAGAGCTTCTTTGAATATTCTACAGTCAATATGAGTTTGCTGCCAGTGTTTGTTAAGTGTGTTGTGTTCTGTGCGTATGTGTGTGTTTTTTATTTTACTTCCTTTAAATTTTATTTCTATTCTCATCCGAACGCTCTCTCTGTATGATATGTGTTGTTTATTGATTGAAAATAAAAAATCATAATCACAAAAAAAGTAAATAATATAATATAATTAATATAATATAAAATAATTAATTAATATAATATAATATAATATAATATAATATAATATGATATGATATGATATGATATGATATGATTGATCTGATCTGATCTGATCTGATATAATATAATATAATATAATATAATATAATATAATATAATATAATATTATATAATATAATATAATATAATATAATATAATATAATAAAGTCAATTTAACAGGTTAAATCAATGCCATCTGTTCATGCCAAAAAAATTGTATGAATGAACCTCAAATGAAAAACTTGGGAAGGACAATGATATTCCTGTTTTGGGGGATGGGATGGGGGTTTTCTTTTGAGCATGTAACTGGCTGACTGCTATATTTGTCCTGGAATAGAGAGACAGTTGCTGCTCTGAGTCTGTGCCAGGTTTGACACTGTCATAAGGGGGTCCTAGAAACTGACTCATCACCCACTGTGTCAAATGAAGACTCTGTAATGTTCTTTTAATCTGAAACTTTAGATATGAAAATTATTTAGAAGTGCTAAGGCCTTACAAATAACAAAAGTAAAACAACCAAGAAAAGCAAAAGATGCGTCTTTATAAAGAGGCCTCTTGTGAGTTGGTTCATGGCTCTGCTATTGTATCAGAAAGTGAAAATGAAAGAATTCTTTCATTTTGACAGTCATTCTTTTAGAGTTCTCAAGTTTGCAGGAATTCCCAGGAACTTTATGTTCTTCAAGTGTCAGAATGGGATGCAGACAAACAAACCCATTGTTTATTTATTTATTTTATTATTTATTTTTAAATCAATTAATATTGTTTTATCTGCCATGTTTGTTCAGTCTAGAGGCAATTTACTGGCTGTAAGCTTAATTCTAGTCTTAGAGCTATTCCTATATCTAATGACCTTTCAGGGGGGAACTCTGGGCAAAACAAAACTGAAAGTGAAAGAAGTCTGACATTTACAGGAAATTGGCTTTGGATTCAGGTTGTTTGTGAGTGCAGTGGAATATTTTGTCTGTGATTAAGCTTTCTTTTCAATGGCTTATGTGTGACTAAAGGGCTGTTGACACCAAGGATAATAACTAGGCCTAATGAGAACGATAACTGAAAAGTTTTAATAATCGTTCTAATTCTATAAAAAAGGGAAAGTCCACACCACAACTATAATGATAACGACACACTTTCAGAACGATTTTTTTGAGCCAATAGGAATCCAGCTTGATTATTTAAAACGGCAGACGACAAAAACTGCAGCTTGCACTTATAATAAACTCAGGGTGCATCTCAATCAGCTCCCTAGTTTAATATGAAAGAATATGAGGTTGGGCCCCCTACTGCACCCATTCCGTTAATAAAATCGATCTCTGGGGCTCCCAAAAGTGCCTGGGCCCTTAGAATCGTCCTAACCTTTCCCCCCTTGGCGGCGCCCCTGGTCAGGGCACTGAACAGGGAGTCAGCCATTTTAAATGGTCACAAATTCAATCGCAAAATCCTTCCAACATTCGCTCCCTAAATAGTCTCACAATGCATCGTGAAAACCAAGGAACGGAAGTTCTAAAGCATGGAACATAATCAAGTGAGCCAACTCACTACACATAATGACATGCGATAGATGTTTTTTAAAATACAAACGATTATTTATTTATATTTTAGCATAAACATACATCGCTAGACAGGTAATGAACATAATCTAGCAAACATGTATCATTTATTTGGCTGAAATGTTGCACACATATGTAATAAGTAAAGTGTTTATCATAATGTACTTTTAATAATGTTAAAACCTAATGTCAGAAAGATACCATTCTGCTGTTGTTCATACAGTAGTGATGTTGTAGGCCTACAATTAGGACGTTGTCAGGTCGGCGGAAATAGAGTCATCAGTGTCCCAATGTAGTGAACCAAGGTACTGTCCGACCAAGGGAAGGTATGGAGCTGATTGAGACGCACCCGAATGTTACCATGCATCGGTACGGATGCTAATGTAGTTATCGTTATAATTATCTTTATTGTTATAAGTCATGACACGTTGATTTTGGAAAACTTCGTAAAAAATGTTAAATGAAATGTAGGCTATGCAAAGAATGTGACAAAAAAACATAAGAAATAAGTAGGCTACTGTATATGTTGAAAACAGTGTGAAAACCTCTAAAAGTAGTTTTATTTTAAATATTCAAATGCAATTAAATACAGTTCAAATAAATATATAAATACAAATCATGTTGTAGGCTATTGCTAGTAAGCAACATCCAAAAAAATACATAAATGCATTTTACAAAAAATACATTTCCAAATGAACAATTACATGAAGGTTTTAAATTTATTCAGCCCAACAATTATATATAACATTTATACAGTGTCCTGCATTCTCTGTGCAAACCAGTGTGTGTTTAGTAGGATAAACAGGACAGTGGCCTACAGAACTGACAGGCAGCTGGACTGCAAACACTGGCTGTCAATTCATAGGTCATCACCCTGTGTCCTAGACCCTGGGTTAAACATGCTTTCTTCTAGTATAGATGTACATTCACAGCCAAGTACTAGGCAGTACATTAAATAAGAATAAAAACATTATGACTTTATATTCTTTGTTCACTTCAAAGGACCAGTATTGTAGAAATAAGGCAGTTAAAGGTGACTATCTGCACGCAACAGCAGCTCCACTGGAAGAAACAAACCTTCCACATGGAGTTGCTGTTACAACCAGTCAGCACCGAATCTTTGGAGTGCGCCCCTTTTGGACAGCGGAAGGAAGTGCACTTATTCCTTATCACAAAAACTCACCATACAGGGTAGTTTTCTATAATATATATAGATAGTAGAAGAAGAAAGTGTGGTTCCACCTGAAATGAAAGCATAGAAGACAGAGTTAGATCAGGATTCAGACAAAGGCTAATGACTGCCATTAAGAACATGTGAGAGTTCCTCTGTTGGCTCATGACTTTGACCTCTTGTTTCTTTCTCATCTTTATGACATGCCATAGACTCCATTATTGGCCAACAGCATGTCCAAAGTGCTAAGACTGATCTTGATAACAGCAATTTTATGACGGCAGTCAACATAAGGGTACTCGGCAGAATGTGTGTGTGATCTGAGAGAAATAAGGGTGTGTCGCTCAATAATCTATGTGCCTTTATGTCTTAATTTTGTACATATCACTTCCTTTTAGTCATGAGTTACCCATCCCACGTTCTCTATCATGTTCTTTCTCTCTTCTTGGTTTCTTCATTTATATCATATTTTAGACTTTGCCTTGTTGTAAAGCTCCCTGCTCTTTGCTACCTTTGGAAAAACAGCATAATAAAGTAATTAAAGGGGGCACACATCGCATGAGTCAGTCTGTGTTATCTGCCCCGTTATCATCTTGTGAATCCACCATTTTTTTCCTCATCCCTGAGCCGTATCCAACATTTCTGTTGGGTGAGAGAAAATCAATGGCATGAACTCATGAAGGTGGTTCATTTTTATCCCAATTCCCAATTGCCGTACTTGATATTGGAGAAAGTCACATGTGTTTCATCAAATCTACTTTTCAGAAAAGAAAATAATTGTGGAAAAGATGTGACATAGAATATTAGATTGTTGTATAAAAATTGAATACAAAACCTAAAACTGCCATTTATTTGCATCTGAACATCAGCACCAGGCAGTTTGCTTCATGTATTGAAGATCATTTAAAAGAAACTTACTCTATACTCTTTTTGATTTATAAGATCCTCTTCTTGGAAAATAATGTTTCAAATGCTTGAGGGCCCGAGCGAAGGCCTTTTGCATTCTTTTCTTATCCCCTTTTCTTATCCTTATTACCTGTACTTTGTTAGACAATGCAGGTATATTTACATTAGTAAAATTAATCTAGCCTTTCACAGACAAACAGTCAGACATTAACATTACATTTTCCTACGTGAATCAGCGTAATTGCAGAGGCGAGGCAAAGGTGAGAAACTGCATGAGTTTTGGACTGGATGTTTTTTTAGTTTTTTTTTTAAATACATATATTTATTTGACAAAATTACAATTTAAACCACTTAAAAATTCCATGTTCCTCACATATGTACCCACAACTTAATTTTCATTAAAGAGTTACTTACCTCCACAGTTCTTCCTCGTGGGAGTCCAGGACGCATCAGAAAAAAAAAGAAGAAAAAAAAAAAGAATGAATGCAAACAAAAGAACAAAATAAAAGTTTATATAAATATAGAGATTAAAGAATTTACAGAAGCAAAGTAAAAATACGTCTACAAAAATTTGAAAAGGAACTGAAAACAATAAAGATTGTGACAGCACAACGAGAGAGTCAACTAGTGAGAATGGTGTGTCAGTCAGCAGTGCTATGTCAGGCCAGAGAGAGGCCAGTTTAAAAGTGATTTGGAGTTGAAGCTTAGTTAATAATTACACTCCTCGTCAATATTTAACATCTTTTTGGCCCTGCCCCTCATATTCAACATCCTGGACTCTTATGGACTTACACACAGGCTACCTCAGGACCCTATTTTGTAACGTTTTAGGTACATTGATATTTTTTAAAACAGTTCAGAGCAACACATTTTATTAAAATTGTCTAAACAAATGTTGTTGGCCAAACAGACAACCAAATCATAAGTCTTGCCAGTTTACTTTAAACGCAATAAACCACTAGAGGGCGTCACGGTTTAACTAGATTTTTAGTTATATTATTTAAGATATAGAGAACAGAATCATTCAGAACATTGTTTGTTGCACATCACAAGTCTTATTTCTTGCAACATATAGCTGTTTTCACCCACTGTGAGTTACTAAGGCTTGATTTATAATGTAACACAGCAAATGAGTGATGTAGGTCAATGTCTTAATTGAGGTAATGCTGCATGATTAGAATAGATAAAGTAGACTATGGACTCTAAACATTGATCAAAGAATGAAAAAAAAAGAAGCTTTATAACAGGATAATAAAATACTCATGATGAGAGAGGGTTAATTATTGTCATTGTTGGGGTTAAAGAGCACAGAAGTGCACACTGTGTGAAGGAATTTCGATTGTCAAACACAAGAATGGCGTGTAAATTAATGTACCACGACAAAATACTCCATCTAATCACATAATATTGTACCTTAGGCGGGTGAAGGTCTGGTACTAGAGGGTGAAATTTGCTTTGTGTTTTTTTTGTGATAAGAGGTTTGCAACTGGACCAGAAGATGACGACTGTGGTCACAATCTAAAATTTTAATCAAGATGTTGAAAGAAATGCAAAAATAACTATAGGCCTATATGATAAATATATTTCAGGAAGTGCAATATGTGGTGATTGTGTTTTGGGGGTTAGGTCAGCTATTTCCCTCACTCTAAAGGAGGAAATCATGAGGAAATGAAATCTTTCCAGTGGTTACGACCTTGGAACTGCACACAGGGTCAAACCACAAACATGCAATAGTTTATGGGTTTCATAATTTACAAGAATCATACAGGAAATTCTGAGGCTTATGTCCAGTGTATAAAGCCACACTTCAGGTTTTAAAATCACAAGTCAGCAGTCAGGAATACTGCCTTCACCACCCAAGGTCTCAGAGTTCAATTCATGTTGTCATACTTCATCATTCCCTCTATATTTTATGCCCTTTGCTCCTCGGCTCCTTGAACATGTTTCCATGTTTAATTATCTGTCACGTCGAAAGTGTCACTTATTAGATGCACTAAACTCCCTAAAAATTGTACATATGGAAACTACGTCATCCCTTGAACATCACTGTCTATGATCAGATCTATAAATACATTTGATTTCAGAAGCTTGGACAGAATGTTTGTTAAAGAAAATGTATTATTTGATTTGGTTCGTTGGTTACACCACTGTAATGTCAAATGTTACATTTTTGAGACATACAGATTCATTCTGTAACTGTGCTCAAAATAAATCAGTTATTAGCCAATAATTCTCTCATTTACAAAGTCGACAGTTTCAGTGTTAACCAAGATGTCCCTTATCTTATCAGAGGCTAGTATAAGGTGTGTTTAAGTGTGCATAACGCAATGCGTAATACACACCCACACAAACCGTGGTCATTCACGGTCAAGTCAAGGTCTTTAGACAAGCACAGATTCATGATTCTTTTTACTTCAGTAAAATGTACCTCAAATTAATTTCTGAAAGGGACACTGTACACAGGCCTTGAGAATGAATGTAAACTTCACATAAAGTAGCATTGTAAACCACATAACAGATTTTTGTAGAAAATATTTTCTGAAGGGCACACTTTCTTCAAGTTTGTGTGACAGTTTCACTGCAAAAAATGCTTTCTTACTTAGTACTTTTGTCTTGTTTCCAGTCCAAATATGAAAAAAACATAAATCAAGAGGCATTTACTAGAGAAGTAAAATGACATAAGAAATCTTTTCTGATAATGTTTTATTTTAAATGAGTTTATGCTTAAAACAAGCTAAATTATCTGCCAATAAGTTAAGAAAAAAAAAACTTTATTCAAATGGAAAACAAGATTATTTTTCTTATCCCATTGGCAAAAAAATTCAAAAAAAGATCAGAAAACAAGATAGGATTTCTTATGTCATTTTACTTCTCTAGTAAATGCTTCTTGATGTAAGAATATTTAGATATTTGGACTGGAAACATGACAGAAATACCAAGTAAGAAAAGCATTTTTTGCAGTGTTGGTGTTACATTTCATATATATTTGAGTCAATTGAAACTTAATTATTGAAAATACAGACAAAGCTCTGCTACAGAATTGTGTTTAATTCAGAATTACAGTGATAGAAGGGACAAGTTGTTTTTGTTTGTACATAACAGGTCCATTTGTTCCAGTTCAACAGAATTGTAACATTTTCACGTATTAAAAAGGTAATCTAAACATAAAATTTCAGATCATTTAATGTTCAAATCCACTTCAAAATGATGACCTGTACACATATATATACACACACACACACACGTATGTAATAAAGGGATTGTTCACCCAAAAATGGAAATTCTGTCACCTGTATGAATTTCTTTCTTCTGCTGAACACAAAGGAAGATATTTTGAAGAATGCCAAACTGTTGACGGGCCCCATTGACTTCCTTAATATGGAGGGGGGGAAAAGTAAATGGGGTCCATGAACTGTTTGGTTACCGACATTCTTCAAAATATATATTTTTTTATGTTCAGCAGAACAAAGAAATGCATACAGGTTTGGAACAACTTGAGGGTGAGTAAAAAATGACAGAATTTTCATTTTTGGGTGAACTATCCTCTATCAGGTTTAAGTTTCTTTCTGGCCACTTCTGATACAGTTTTAGTCATGACATGACATCAACAGTGTATAAAATGATAAAAATGTCCTTTATAAATCACTTTACAGTAGTTTTTACTAGTTTTCTTTTCTTTTTTCCATCTACCCCATTAACAGCTGTTTCGCCTTTTTGGGCAGCCCTCTTTTTTGTCTTCTCCGTCACTGTTTCCATGGTATCCCAAACCTCATCCTCCTCTGCTTTCACCTCCTCTACATCTCCAGAAACATCAGGACTTGACTGAAAGAGAAGAGCACATACGATTAACAAAGTCATTAGGATGCAGTGTAAAGTCATCAGCGAGAAAGCAACTTCCATTGTTGCCACTGTTGATAGGCTGTTACATAAAGTGAATTATCAAAATGATGCACCGCTTACCTCCAGTTCTCTGCTAGAAAGTAGCACACAATTGAGTCGTGACTTCAGATATACCTGCAAAGAGAAAATATGTTCGTAAAATTACCATTTACACAAACACGACACTGAGTGGGAGGCACTTATGATTATATGGTGTATGCAACCAGATGGAAATAAGAGTGGGGCAATGCAGAAATCAAAGGATATGGAAACAACAGCAGAGAGAAAGAGACAGATGAAGTGCAGAGAAAATGGATAAAGAAACCAGGTTTCTTGTGTATTCATACCTTGTGTTGTAAGGAACGGTCCTCCAGGCTGTGTACTCTCAGAAAACGATCTAAACCACAAGAGGCCACCAATGGGAGGGAAGGATGGCACTGCAACCCCCGCACTGCCCCCGCCAGACCCTTAAGACACCCACGCACAAGCCCTGCAGGCAGATAGAGAAGAAAATAGGGTCAGACAACACAACACTCTCAGGAGTTCAATAATATAACAGTGCATTTACAGAGAACGGCCGGCCAAATACATCTTTGATACTTGGAACACACACAGATCCAGGACAAGAAACAAAGCAATGGACTTTTAGTTCAAAACAACTGCTTTTGTGCTTTTGATCCAAGCCTGCCTAAGAGAAAAAATAAACAGAGCATCCACCTACTGCTTACCTTTTCTGAGGTCAAGAATGCCGATCTCCCCGTGAGTGTTGCCCACGACCACTGTGTCCTGGCTGGCAGGAAGAGAGAGCGCTGTGAGCGGGTACTCTCCAAACTGAGCCTCCATCACCGGCCTCCTCTGAGACGTCGAGGGGTCGTACACACGCACCTGTCGGAGGAGGAGCAGAATGAACAGGGCAAGATATTTTGAGTCATGTTTGATCACATATTTACCTTAAGACACAAAGGAAGACATGCATAAAGCAAAGGGTACAGGACAGGAAGAAAAACATGGTTGGCCCACAATACTTATGGAAAATTGTCAAATATATTCTGAAAAAGCTGTTAAATCTAAATAACAAGATAAACATTTTTGGTAACACCTATAATGCATGTTGAAGTGGCGACCAATCAGTTACAAGCTGAAGGTTGAGGCTGTGACACCAAACAAATGGTCAGCTATCTGCGGCTATAGTCAGCTCAGTTTTTGCGGAGTGTTCCGCACCGTCGGCACAAGTCGGACACCATTGGGGGCTTTAAGGCTGATTGAGCATGTTGAATTGGCATCAGTCGGCATCAGTGCCATCAGTGATCAATGAGAGAACTCTGATTGGCTGTTCAGCTTTATAGTGCACGAGACTGAAAACAAATGCGATTTTTTTTGGCATAGACACACGCAACAAGCCGTAAACACAGTGAGCTTTCATTGCTGCTAGTTCTTTGATGTCGTAACAAATTCATTGGTCAGTTTTTGATGAAACAGCCTGAATTCATTTAAATACAGCCAGAATTAATTAATATATACAACCATTAAAAAATTTGGGGTCAATACGATTTTTTTATTAATACTTTTAGTAAGCAAGGATGAAGTCACATCAAAAGTGACTGTAAAAACAATGTTTCAAATGATAAGATTTCAGATAAATACCGTTCATTTGAACTTTCCATTCATCAAATAATCCAGCAAAAATTGATCATTTATGTGTATATATATATATATATATACAGGGCTTTCCTTAGGGTGGTGCAACCGCACCGGGCCCTGCAACAAACGCGAACGGACCGAGGGGGACCACCCAGAAGACGATCGTGAACGGCCCAACGGTAGAAAAGCATGAATGGATAAAGCCAGAGAAAAGGGTTAATGGTTTAACAAACCTGATGGTGTCCAGTGCATGTGACTATTTTATCTGAATCTGGAATAAAGCCGATATCTTTCACCCACACGGGCACTCGCATATCCAACCAGTCATGGGCTACCTGATGGAAAAAAGAAAAAAAGAACAGCTTGTAATAGTACTCACAAACTACTGGGTGCTGAAAAGTTCATAGTTATTTTTTCTCTTCTGCCTTACATTTTTGGCTGTGAAGATTGGCTTATCTGGTCTCTCCATATCCCAGACTTTCAGCGGGTTCTCTTTACCCCCTGTAGCCACACGATGGCGCTGTGACGGGTTCTGTTGCATTCTACAAATTCCATTTCCAACATTTACCTCAACCTAAGAACAAAGATTGATGAGGTTGGTTGAGGATCCGATTTACTAAGTCCACATCTTAAGAGTCAACACAATTATCATAGAGATGAAATGATCATCATACATTATTCAAACCTAATCTACAATTCAAACAACAGAAGCAGGGCCCACGTGTTCCAAACGTTTAATCTGGACAAGAATGGTCCTGATTTGGAAAGCCTATGTTTTGCTATCCATGGTGAGGTAATTCATTTTACTTTTTGTGCTGGTTTTTCAGAGCAACACTGGATTGGATCACCCCAAATAGAGATACTTGTCCAGATGACCAAATCCAGACTACTAGTATATACAATATATTATATATATATATTTAATTTTTTTTAAACAGTTAGAATAGTCAGTCAATGTGACCCACAACAAAGAAATAAAAATGAACAAATTTACATGCAATAAGGACTTTTGACTGGTTAATCTCTGAAGATTGCGACATCATAATTAATTTACAGGAACAAATGCCTCTAAAAATTAAATATATTGTTTTTGTTTGATAGTGACAAAAGTTTATCTACTTTACCACTGTAACAGTTAAAACAAATCAATAGCAAAACATGTAAACTACATGATTCAAATGGTGCATTATTTTACCAATTTTTAAGTTATTACATTTAGTTTCTGAAATCCACCTTAAAAAAATTATACAGATTTAAATATCCGGCATTCTGACGTAGAACCTGGAAGCCTTCCACTGTTTACTAAGTGATCAGCATGGCAGACTGACATGGAGGCGAAGAGATTGTTAAATAAAGTCGTTCATTTGGGGGATTCGTCGCTTCATAACATTAATGTTAAACCACTGTAGTCACATGGACTATTTTAACGATGTACAACATAAGGGGGAGTAATTAATGACAGAATTTTGGGGTGAACTAACCATTTAATGTATAAGGGAATATTCATATTTGTAGATGCTGATGATTCGTGTCCATTTCATTTATTTTTTCCCACAATTTTTTATATTTAATTTTGAGTAAATACTCATGCAGTCTAAATGCTCCACCTCTGTGTATCTATTGGGTGGATGAATAGAGTGATGGGTAGGGTTAGGGAGTGGTCGGACCTTCTAGCTCCACCCATTATGCCCAGAGAGGGGGAGCTGGACTTCATGATCCACCCATGGCTCTGCAGTTAGCAGCCACTCAAATAATTATTTTTATAGCTTTAATTGAAATATAGAAGACACTACAGGACATTGAAATCACACTGACTTACTGTGTCTGTACAGCCTTCCTTCCACACCTTCAGCAGTCCTGACTCCACACACGTGATCAAAGAACTGGAAAAGGGGGAAGAAAGTACATCATTCCAACAGTACATTAATGCAAACCAACAAAACATCCAGTAATTCATCAGCCACTGCAGAGACAATCATAACATGATATTGGCAACAACCTGTCAGTGACAGACAGTCCTGTGAATCTGCCCTGTGAAGGATCCCCACACTCTCTGGTCGCAGTAAAGATCCCCTTATCCGTGCTGAAAGTTTTCACAGTGCCGTTCACACTGCCCACTAACACCTGCAAAGACACACACACATAGACAACGTCTGTCAGACACTAAATCATGATGATGAGGTATGTTACTCCAGTTTTCTCTCTTTCTCACCTCTGATTCGTGCGAGTCTCCCCATGCCATCACGCAAACCTCCTGATCCCGACTCAAACAGCTCATCTCACAGAAGTTAAACGCCTGCTTTTTGCTGAGACTCACCCCTTGAGATGAAATATGGATACGAAGTCATTAGTTAAGTGGCCCTCAAGAAAATTAAATGGCAGGTCTGTGGTGCCAACTCACGTGTCCCATACATGGCTAACTAGATAGTCAGAAAAGTGTACAATGTGTCGACAAAGAGACGAGAAACCCCCAACAACACCTTACCTTTTAATATTCCAGTTTCGGATCCAAGCCATATTGAGCATATTTGGCTTTTAGCAGCCATTTAAAAGGAAATGGGTGATTTTGGATTTACTGATAAAAATACAGACGTCCACGCTACTGTCGCACACAACTCCGTCCGGGTGTAACGCGCAAGCCAAGTACTTTTAGTTCCGCTCCTCACTGAAAGTGGAGACAAATACGATACAAATCATCATGTTGTCAAGCGATTATATTTAATACCGTTGGATAAAAGCATATATAAACTATATCTATATGGATTTTTCCCTCATATAATTTTCAATTTTTTCACTGACATACACAAAAGAAGATATATTAGGCAGAATGTTAGGGACTGACAGTATCAGTCACTTTGCATCTTTTCGTGCAATGCAAAGAGAATGTAATAATTCAACCGAACATCTCCGCCGATTTGCACGGCACAACATGAGAGTGAGTAAACCTTGAATAGCCTACATCATATCTTCATTTTTGGGTGAAGTTTTCATTTAATGTAGTGGTTCTCAACCTTTTTGACTCCCAAGGTATTTCTGATACTTCTTGCTATAATTACATAGCTGCTCATTTTCACACCTTTTATTTACAGAAACTAAGTGGCTATATATTAAAAGAATGTATAATAGGTAGCCTACTTTACTTAAATAGTCCACTTTAGACATTCTACTAACTATGGAACTACGTGTCCTCTACCAGTCATTATAATATTAGTAGACTTAATATCTGCTTAATGTCTGATATATATCTGCTAACACTTTATTCACACCTCAACAGACATCCTACTGACTATTTTGTAACTTTGCAAGTACACTACCGTTCAAAAGTTTGGGGTCAGTAAGATTTTTTAATGTTTTTAAAAGAAGTATCTTCTGCTCACCAAGGCTGCATTTATTTGATAAAAAACAATTTTTTTTTTTTCTATTTTAATATATTTTAAACTGTAATTTATTCCTGTGAATGTGATCAAAGCTGAATTTTCAGCATCATTACTCCAGTCTTCAGTGTCACATGATCCTTCAGAAATCATTCTAATATGATGATTTGATGCTCAAGAAACATTCATTATTATTATCAATGTTGAAAACAGTTGTGTACAATTTTTTTCAAAATTCTTTGATGAATAGAAAGTTCAAAAGAACAGCATTTATTTAAAATAGAATATTTTCTAACATTATAATTCTCTTTACTGTAACTTTTGATCAGTTTAACTTTAAAAAGTATTGATTTATTTTATTTCTTTCCCCCAAAATAAAAATAAAATTCTTACTGACCCCAAACTTTTGAACGGTAGTGTTTAATGTTACAAAAGCTTTAGATTTCAGATAAATGCTGTTCTTTTGAACTTTCTATTCATCATAGCATCATGAAATAAAAATGTAAATAACTGTTTTCAACATTGATAATAATCATAAATGTTTCTTGAGCATCAAATCATCATATTAGAATGGTTTCTGAAGGATCATGTGACACTGAAGACTGGAGTAATGATGCTGAAAATTCAGCTTTGATCACAGGAATAAATTACACTTTACTGTATATTCACATAGAAAACAGCTGTTTTAAATTGGAATAATATTTCACAATATTACTGTTTTTGTTTGTATTTTTAATCAAATAAATGCAGCCTTGGTGAGCAGAAGATACTTCTTTTAAAACATTAAAAATCTTACTGACCCCAAACTTTTGAACGATAGTGTACATGTCAAATTATTCTACTAACCCTAGCCTAACAGTCTACTAATACTCTAATGAGAGTTAGTTGATATGTAGGCTAGTTGCAAATCGAGTTAGTTGACAAGTTAGTTGCAAAGTTAGTTAGTAGAATGTAGTTAATAGAATGCCTATAGTGGAATGTCGAAATAAAGTGTAAGTAAAGAATGAAATCAAATAATACAGACAAAATAATTTGAATAATTACATTCGATAATCCCAATAACTGAATGTTCTTCAAGGTTTACACTTTTTATTATTAATTAATTTACATGACTTTTATAGTTTGTGCTTGCAGGGTTTTTATATGCTAATTTCCATTTGTTTTTTAGGTCTAGAAATCACACTTTATAAAATTCCCTCTTACACTATATCTATTTTGTCTAAAATCATGAGAACCCTGATTCTTAAATAAAAATGGAAGTTGTTAAAGGAAGGAATTAATCTAAACTGAGTTGCGGTAGCCTTAAAATGAATTAAAATGGCATTTCCTCAGGATAGAGGAGAGAGTGAAAGGAGAGAGTGCAGAAGAATCCACCAGATGGTACTATTGGACTCCATTAGAAGAGCAAACACATGGCATACTGGAAATATGTGTCAAATGTGACATATGAGCTTCAGGATATTTCCAAGCACCCCTAAATGTTTCTTAATCCCCTAATCCTTGAGTCAAACCCTACAAAATTCATGCCATTCTTGTCTATAAAATGTTCAATATTCAGTTTCCGAAAAAACAACTTTTTCAAACTCCTAGGCTGTTTATCCAATCTTCACCAAACTTTGTATAAAGCTGCTATAGACTATGCTGGCAAAAAGTTGTCAAAAGAATTGTGATACATACTGTAGAAGTGTTGCGAAGATATTAGCAATAGGACATTCTGAGGACACAAGCCAAGTTGCATCAAATTCTACCCATAGGGGGCACAACAACAAAAAAACGCTTCAAATTGCATATTATTCCGATAAATAAACAAACGTGGCCGCCAGCCACAAATACAACTTCAGCAGCTTATAACGTCAAATTTGAATGGCCAATCTTTACGAAATATAGCAGACACTTAGAAGGTGTTTCAATTAAGCTGTGTATTAAATTTGGTGGGAATCAGCCTCAAGGTGATGCTATAACACAATGTTGCCTATAACTCTAAAGTCATCATATAGTTAAGATTAAAAAAAAATTATTCCTTCAGTATTAGTTGATCATATGCGTATCCAGTTTTTGAAAAACCTACTTTTTCTAACTTATTCTATCCCAGTTTTTTTCATTTCGCACAGAATTGGGTTCCCACCATCTTGAAACAGTCCTGACAAAAAGCTGTCAAAAGAATTTTGATTTGTTTTATTGTTGGGGATTTAGGCTGACATTTTTGTGGGTGTAGCCCATAATGACTTATTGGCCTATATCTTGTGAACGCAATGCCCACAGTTCACTAAACTTGACATAAAAAAGAGACACTTAGAGACATAGCCATTGTATCATCATATCGTCTGTTGATGCTTGGACCCCAATAATTGCCACTTGCGGCTATATTTGTCAGTGTTCCTGGAAAACAGAGAACGCTGTATATATTGCTGTGGTAATGTAAGCAATAAAAGCAAATCAGAAGCCTTAATACTGGAATGATTCAGTCTCATCTCCCTGGGGAGTATATGTAAATGAGGTGGCAGGGAACCGTTCAAAGGGGTACATTACTACGAACCTTTTTTTATATGTATGTTTTCTACAATTATATAAATGCTGGAAATAATATTAATATTATTATTTCATGGAACATAAAGTGGAATTTTTTTAATGGTTTTAAAATGTCCAAGCCTGGAAAAGTTATGCAAGTTAATAAAATAAATCTTAAAAATCAAAGAAATGTTTAAAGTAATGAATACATTTTTACATTCTACTCAAGCTGTACAAAATACTTGTACAAAAATATTTTTTTACAATTTAATATAATAATAATAATAGGCCTAATCTATTTATTCCCATAACTGTATGTGATGTAGAAATAACAAAAAACACACCATAACTCTATAAAAAAATTTTTAAAAAACATAATAGTTGTCATGAACGACTGGAAATAGAAAAAAATCATGGAATTTGTGCAAACCCTGTGAAAAGGGAAAAAAGATTGTGAGTGAAATAAAATAACTCTCTTCTACTCTTGATCTCTGAAAATATGACTGCATATTTGACTAAAAAGAATCAAACCTTACTTCATCTCTCTTGCAGTGACAGAGATGCACTTTCATGAAGAAAGTACTGGTAACATTGTGTGAGAGAGAGATGGTAAGAGAATAAAAGAGGGAGGGAGAGAGAGAGTGAGAGACAAACAAGGGAAGCCAAAAAAGCTCCGGAGCTCCCTCTGCCCCCTCATATCTCTCCAGGGAATGAGAGAGTAGGGCAGAAAATACAAGGACGGAGGAAGAGAAGACTGTTGAATGTAGTTGAGCAGCGCATTCAGAGGTAATAACATCACATTTTTATTATAATCAAATAGATGGGGGCGAGAGAGAAGGGCTGTTCCATTGCTTCTGCTTTTGAGATTAAAAACCAGCGGGGAATGCTTGAATTCATAAAAAAACAGAGAGAGGCAGAGAAGGAATGAGAGCGAGAGAAAGCAAAAGGGGTAAGGCAGATAGAGGGGGGGGGGGGGGGGGAAAGAAAACGCTTAATTAAGTGTCAGACTTCAGAAAGCTGTGCGGGATCAAAAGCATAAGATAAAACAGAAAAATACGGCTATCACATTCATACATGTTTCGCTTCTTTCTGCTGTTTCATACCTGGTCGCAGCAGCCAATGAAAGACTGTGATGGGACCGACACTGGCATACAGAGCAAAGCAGACCAGAGATTTCTGACATGGTGTCGACCCAGATTGATGGGAGGAAAATGAGGGGAGAGAGGACAGATGTAGACAGACTTGCGCCGCTGCTTCAGAAAACACAGGTAAATGCTCATGTTCTTACATCCTGGCATGCAACTTAGTTAACCATTCTTCACCGTCATGTTGAATGCTTTGTTTATTCATGTTTACACTGTTTAGAAGGACTGAAAACCATTATGGCTTTGTTATGGATTCATGCCCAAAAATTGGCAATGAATCAAAGGATTCATTGCATCAGCCAAATCCAGTAGTAAATATTTGAAAGAAATGCAGTGGTATCTTGGAAATGCATATGTCTACAAAGCCTTGTCTAGATTACTTAGGATAATAAGTTCAATATATAACTGTAAAAACATGTTTTTGTTGCAAATCCACATTAAGCGAGCTACTCAAATGATCTAACAAAGATTTATTTGTAAAAAATAATGTTTTATGTTACACTTACAGCCTCAATGACTCATTTTAAAGTCATATGTTGCACTAATTCTGTCTATAAAAGTATGTCATTTTTGGCTTTGCTTTTGTCATTAATTTGTTCATTCATATTAAATCCACCTTTCATTCTAAGAGAGGATATGAATCATTGTAAAACCTGTCGATTAGATGCTCATATGTGTCCTGTTATTTGATTGAAATGACAACATGATAGCAGTTAAAACACGTCTAATTGTAATTACTGCTCAAGCTGGGGTGAACACATTCATCCATTCTTTACTTTGTAACTCGAATCAATGTCTCTTTTTCAGATCGTATACCGAGGACATTCATCTTCCGATGTGCCCACAAGTTATTTTTTAAGGTGTTCTGCTGTAAATATGGTGTGTGGACCCCGTGTACAGCACTAATCTTAGAGACGGGGGAGGGGAGCGATTCTCCACAAACATACAAACACCCCTCTGCCAATCAGAGAAAAAGACAGAGAGGGAAAAGGAGAGCAAGTGGAGGAGCAGAGGATACAGCAGAGAGAGTGAAAAGAGGAAACAGCTCTAGCAGTTATCTTAGGTGAACAGAGAGGAAGAATTACGCACAAACACACACGGTCCAGCCACAAGTTACAAGGCGCTTCAGCCAGCGGAGGCGGATAACCAGCCAGACACCTCATATCTGCAGCTCCAGACCAAGAAGATTCCTCTCTAATTCTCATCCTAAGCTGGACCGCAAGCTTTAAGACGAGGGATAGAGAGAGACAGAAGAAGAGGAAAGTGCTTTGCAACTTCCTTGACGAGGGCGAGAGTAAGGGCAACGTGGTGAAGAAAGAGTCAGAGTGAGAGAGAGAGCAGGGGAAGATTCCCCCTTGCCCTCTCTCGACCCGGATCACCGTCAGGCTGGCTGGAACAGACATGGCCTTCACCTTTGCGGCCTTTTGCTACATGTTAACACTCGTGTTATGCGCTGCCCTCATCTTCTTCGTCATCTGGCAGGTACGTTTCGAGCCATTTGTAGTTTTACATCTTACTATGTAAATGTGTACGAGTTCCTGTTACCTGTAACACTGTGACAATTCCATTCCAATTGCCATCGGAATCCATGTCAGCATGTCTCTGACTGCGTGAGTGTGAATATGTGTCTCCGTGCCAGTTTTTTGAGCGCAGAGACAGGTGTGTGTCTGTCCAAGCTGTCTCCCCTGCCCTTAACAAGAGGCCTTATCCATGAGGTGAATACAAATCGCGGCAGTTATTATTAGAGCAGACATTATGAGTCATGGATGATTAATGATTTACAGAACAAGTAGACGGATACAAAAGAAAAAAAAACGGAGGAAGGTGGGAGTCTACCTGTGCGTATATGGACTCAAACATAGACACATACAGTCAAGAATGTAAACGTAAATCTCACGAAACCTTAAGAATGGTTATTTTCACCTGAAAATCTAAAGAAATAAACAAGAAATTATATTTTGCCTAAAGAAACTATTAAGACATTTTATTTGAGTTATCCCCTAATTCTCCATACTGTAGTAAAAATAGTCAACTAAATATAAAAGTAAAAGTAAAAAGTAAAAATAAAATTTCATTCTCTTAACTGCAATGCAAAAAAATATATAAATAAATATCTGCATACGCACACACACACACGATAGATGTACAAATACCTACAGGGTAATTACAAAATAATTATATATTATTAATATTATTATGGGAATTACAAAATAATAGCAACGTCTGGATGCTTTTCGGCAATGAATATTTTAGGGGAAAATGTCATGATATGTTACAATAATATTGATATATTATATAGAAAATTCTAAAATAATGTATATTTCAAATATATATATATATAAAATAGATTCTCCAAAGTGCTTATCCACTGCAGGGTTGTGGGTTCAAAAATAATATGTTAATATTATAAACATTTTAATTTTCAAAATAGGTGACCATTTTAACCAAAATGTAATTTCTTATTCTTTTGATATTGGGGTGTAATGTGACTTAGACGTGTTTTAGTGAGATTTACCGCTGCCACATATAAACACACAGAAGAGGAAGAGGTCAACAGCCCATTTGAACTCCGGCTGTTCTGTTCCAGCCCACTGTCTGTAGAATCACAAATGAAATTTGCACAGTCGCCACCAGAGACCTCAACATCATTTGTATTCTTCATATCAGATGCAGCATTCTCACAAAAGGCAACAGCAGACAAACACAATGGCCCTGAACTGTTAAAATCTGTCTGAAACACTAAAGCACCATAGATCTACTGCAGCAGAGGTTTCAACACCTAAAACACAAGCCCTGAATGCCAAACGAGAAGTCAAGGATATTTTCAGATTGGCATTAAACTGCAGACCTTACGTGTAATACGTTCAAAGGGCTATTAAGAAGCAGACTTGAAATGACTGAGAATTGACTAATGACAGGAGTGGGAGAGATTCTAAACATGAGTCATTTGGTGTGAGTGTGTGTGTGTAAATGTATGTGAGAGAAGGAGACAGAGAGTGGGGGAGGCTGAGAGTCTGTGTATGAGTGCATGACGGCGAGAAACCATGTTATTGAGAATGCTTATCAAACCGTAATTTCGTTCTGACACCCCATCCTCCTTTCCTCTCCTTCTCCCCCCATCTTTGTATGGCTCTCAGCCAATAAGAATGTGAACTCACTTCTATAGTAACCATGACGCCCGCTTAGGGGCTCATTCGGTCACCATGGCAACTGCATCTGTTTACGGAGAACGAAGTGAGGGGATGGCAGGAGATATGGATCTATAAGGGGGGAAAGAAGGAGGGGAGAGCATAGCTCTAAGCTGTAGGAATGGCTTGAGAAATGTGGAAAGTTAAAGATAAAAAGGGACTCCTACATCCTCTCTAACCTCCAAAATGTCCAGTGGTTTTGTGGAAAATGCTCATGTAACACAAATTCTGTTTGTCTCTCCTCAAGATTATTGCATTTGATGAGCTGCGCACAGACTTCAAAAACCCCATCGATCAGAGCAACCCCACAAGAGCGGTAAGGCTTTTCTTAGATCACGATTCCTTTCACACAGCATCAACCACTCAGCATCCCAACTGTGAACTGTGGGTTTCAGAGAAACTCTCTGGCGTACATGTACATGCATATATGTGAACACACACAGCAACATGCATCCATGCTGCACAGTTACAAAACAGTTGGAGCGTGCTGCTAGAAATATTATTGCGTTCTTCTGTATTTCCTCAGAGGGAAAGAATATTGAACATCGAGAGAATCTGCAACCTCCTCCGAAGGGTGAGTGAAACTGTGGCAGAAGTGTAAACATTGAGATTTTATAAAGAATACATTTACCGTGTTATTGAATTATAAGTGCTATTAAAGATTAACTACAGTATAAGTGAGCAGATAACAGCATGAACAATTCAATATCCAATACTGGTTGGTAATGATAAATGATAAAATCTCCAATATCGACCAGTAATGAATATAGTAGCCTACTGATGCAATTTCATACATTTTTTCTTCTTTAAAAAAAAAAGAAGACATTAATAATATTATTCAGCAAGTATGCATTAAATTGATCAAAAAGTGATAGTAAAGAGATTGATAATGTTACAAAAGATTTCAATTTCAAATAAATACTGTGCTTTTGAACTTTCTATTCATCAGAGAATCCTGAAAAATACATCACAGTTTCCACAAAAATGTTAAGCTACTGTTTTCAATATTGCTAATAATAAATGTTTCTATTCAATATCAGCATATTAGAATGATTTCTGAAGGATCATGTGACACTGAAGACTGGAGGAATGATGCTGAAAATTCAGCTTTGTCATCACAGGAATAAATTACATTTTAAAATATATAAAAAATAGAACATTTTGAAATATTGAAATTCACAGTATTACTTTTTAATGTATTTTTGGTCAAACAAATGCAGTCTTGGGGAGCATAAGAGACTTCTTTCAAAAAATATTAAAAATCTTACCAACACCACACTTTTGAACAGTATTGTATCATGCATCCATACTTTAATATTTAGAAATGCCATGAAAATGCAGTTTTAAATCCCTTCTCATAGACCCCCACCTAGAGTATCTTCAAAGCCTAGAGTATATTCTACCTCTTTTCTTTTATCTTCTCCAGTGGTACTTGGAGGCACACTCATTTGTTACTTTGTCACTTTTTTTTTGCATACACATAAAGAATCAGAACTGAATGTGTGCACGATGAGACAGTTATGATGAATATTTATATATATTTATGCTTACAATTATTATGAGTACTTGAAACTATCCTCTGTCTTCCAGCTGGTGGTTCCAGAGTATTCCATCCACGGGCTGTTCTGTCTGATGTTCATGTGTGCAGGGGAATGGGTAACTCTGGGCCTTAACATCCCCTTGCTGCTCTATCACCTCTGGAGGTACAAACTGTTCCTCACTTGACTGAAATTCCAAAATTGTTCCCCTGTAGTAATTCCCTCTCTCATTTTCTCCCTCAGGTTTTTCCACCGTCCTGCAGATGGGTCTGAGGTTATGTATGATCCAGTGAGTGTGATGAATGCGGACATTCTGAATTATTGCCAAAAAGAGTCCTGGTGCAAACTAGGCTTCTACCTTCTCTCCTTTTTCTACTATCTGTACAGGTAAACCCTCCTCATTTATTCAACTTTTACCCATTTAAATATGATTTTATGTTTGGATTTTATTAACGGCATTGCTATTATTAGGGCTCATACGTAGGGTTATGTATCTCAATTTGTACTTCACATGACATCATTTGAAATTAATGATCCCTCAAAATCATGTGAGTTTTTGTGAAAAGGTATGTTTTCTAAGTTTTTCTAAGACTTATAATATTCGCTTGATAATAAAAAGGGTTAAAAAAAAACCTTAAGAAGAAAACCAAGCAGTGTCTACAGAACAGAACATCATAGAATTGGGGTATTTTGGATTGTATCACTATGGAACCACCCAGAACACCCTAGTAATAACCACCTAGAATACCCTACCAAATAACAATCACTCAAAACACCTTAGAAATTGCACAATAACACCCTAGTGATCCCTAGTAGCCCAGGGAAAAAGAAGTGCGTTTACACAACAACGGTGTGCTAAAAATGGAAAAGTTTTTTCTTTGTACAGATGACAACGTCATCAAAACGATCCCCGTTCACGCGGACCTGTGAAAACTACTAATAGCATTCACAAATTACATAATCTATCATTTGTATGTCCAATTTTCATTCTAAGGATGTTAATCTTGATAATACTGTATTATTACTTGCACTTTGGAACTCGTTTTCAAAACTTAGCATTTGTCAGGCCAACAAAACGCTGTTGTCGTGTAAATGAACGGCCAAAACACATAAAAAGTCTTCCGTTTTTAGCTGAAAATGGTGTTGTGTAAACAGCCCGATACACAGGCTAAATGAAGACACAGACACCCAAACAAGACACAACATAAACAGAACATAACCATTACATATAGAATCATGGCTATTATCTGGATAATATAAATACAATAATTTACTTACCTACACATCTACTGTTGAAAAGTTTGGGGTCAGTAAGATTTTTCACCAAGCACGCATTAAATTAAAGTCTTATAAATATCTTGGTGTCCATTAAACTGGAAGAAGAACAGTGAGGTTGTGTTCAAGAAGGCAAAATCAAGATTGATTGTTCTTTTTAAGATAGCTAAGTTCTTTTGTTATTAGTGGGAAGCTTCTTTATGACTTCTATCAGGGAATCCTGGCCAGTGTCTTGTTTTATGCAGTGCATTGTTGGGGAGGTAGTATAACTGTGGATGACAAAAATAGGTTTATTAAAATGATTAGGAAAGCTGGTTCGGTTGTTGGTTTCACTCCAGATTCACACTATAGTATTTTTAGTGTACTTAAAAGTTCATTAATTGAGAGATTAGTGATGCCTCAGTGTTTTACTGTGAGATTTAGAAGTTCTTTTATCCCTAGTTTTTTAATGAAGTTGTGTAATTATTGTATAGATTGACTGTGCTGTAATGTTTAATTGTTTGTGTTGGTTGTGATGTGTATAATGGTGGCAAATGAGTTTCCCCTCAAGGGGATTAATAAAGATTTCTAATCGAATCTAATCGGCAATATTAAGACATTTAATGTTACAAAACATTTCTACTTCAAATAAATACATTCAGAATTTTCTTCATCAAAGAATCATAAAAAATGTATCAGTTTCCACAGCTGTTTTCAACATTGATAATAATAAGAAATGTTTCTTCAGCACCAAATCAGCAATTAGAATGATTTCTGACACTGAAGACTGGAGTAATGATGCTGAAAATTCCGCTTTGTCGTCATTAGAATAAACCTAATTAAAACACATTCAAATAGTTTTTTGAAATCTTAATAATATTTCAAAATATTATTGTTTTTAATGTATTTTGATCAAATAAATGCAGACTTGTTGAGCTTAAGAAACTTTGTTCAAAAACATTAAAAAATCTTACTAACCCTAAACTTTTGAACAGGAATGTAAATACATATGCATATCTGATTAAATAATTTGAGGAATAAACCATTTTTAAATAATTCTCTACGTACTGTATTCTTTGTAAGGGATATAAATATTTGAGACATCACTAGCAAGTGTTTGCCACAGAATGTCTTGCTTAATCAATTTTTTTTGATTAAATATCTCTTAATTTCTCTCTGTGTCTCTTTTGTAGTATGGTGTATGCTTTGGTCAGCTTCTAAGTGATCAAATGAAGGAAAGAGGACTATGAAAGGAAGGAGAGAAACGACAAAGCAAAGGCCGACTGTGTCGTGCTCACCTCTCCCTCATCCACAGACCTTGTTCAGCTCCTCCTCAGATCTCCTGGGTGGGGATGGACGATGGACAGATGTAGAAAAAGCTCAAGACAAGGAGGCATTTAAAGCCGTCAATGTAAAGCTGCCTCAATCACTGCAATTAAAAAGAAGAAAAAGAACGAGTGCAATAGAGAGAGAGATATGTGGTGAACAAAAGACTCAGGCAGTGTAGATGTTTTGTAACACCATTTAATTTCTCAAGGGCTGCTGAAAATTTCCGCTGCTCATAGCAACAACTGATCGGTTCTTAATGTCTACAAAGAGACACATAATGTGCTACCAAGACCATTACAGAATGTGTTACCTTGACTTTTAAATCAATAGACCATGGACTTTATGTTGCGACGTCTTTTTCTTCAGATAACAACCGCATTTTTTTGTGGAAAAACTTGTTACGTCAAAGTATTTCATAACTGCTAAGTATTTGCTATTTCAGTATTTGTGGTAGATACCTATAAATGTACCCTGTATGTAGAGGTACAATATAATAATTGATTAAATGATGAATATATGGCTCAGTTGTTGCAGGGTAGTTCTATTAGTGTCCTTAAACCGCACAAGAAGTATTTTTTACGCAAAATCAGATGGTGAAGTTTACACAAACATTTCAAAGCAAATCAACCAATGAGATAAATATTACAAGCCGGAGAAACTGTTTGAGCAACATCACATCTGAGGACTGACACCCGATGTTTTGGGTTCATTCATCATGGGCTGCGGTGAGGACGAGCGGTCGAGCAGAACGGCAGACTCTTAATTGAGACGGGCATGCGGGACGGGCCGTACCGGAGGGAAGAGAGATCTGACCCCAACCTCTGCCGGAGTTCAAATACTCGATAGACTGTGACAAATCATAAAAGCACTTTTGGATTGCCAACAGATGAACTGTAGCAAACAACAGAGGAAGACTCATTTGCGTTGAGTGGGCTGATGTGCGTGAGACAGACGAACACAGCAGGCCGTGATGTAGATGATGGAGACACTGGTGTCGGTAACGTTCGCTCATGATGCTTTTGACAACAGACTGATAGTGTTGTCATGACCACGATGATGATGAATACAAACTTTTCAGGCAATCTTCTGTGTTGTTAGACTATACACAACATTTAACGCCACTTTGTTCTGTGTATTATAGGGCCTCTCGATTCGCCTCACCTGGAGTTCCAGTGTTGTGCTGTGTCCATCAGTCTGCTAAACAAGTAGAATAATGATTATTTAACTAAGCTGTGTGTAGTTCTGGCTTTGTAGATGAATAGACTGGCCGAGCGTATCACTCCTGAGCCACTGCACTAGATACAATGGCTTCATTATTACACGTACACACTCACACACCTCAAATTTCAGTACAATAAGCGAGTAATTTAATGACGACACAGTCTGAGTGCTTTTTAGCAACATTGCCTATCTGGTTCAAACTCCTGGGTCCTCTTTCCATCTTGGCTTTGACTTGATGTACCATGTACCCTCAAAAATGTGAAAATATACCCTAGACAATCGCTATTAGCACAGGAATGTGGGCCGAGAGACAACTGACTAGGGTCTTCATTATAGACGTCATCACTGAATGTTTTTTTGTGATTAATATAGTTCACATGCAGTATCTACATTTAAGAATACCTGCATGATAATGTCTTTTATACATGATTCATTAATGTACGCTACAGCACCTTTGGTAACTTTACGGTCTGTATTCAGTTGAATACAACCGAATATCTTATATACTACAAAAGCAATTCCAGATGTTCTAATAAAACAATGTTTCCGACAGAAAAAAAAAAAGTGTTGTTGATTTGCATCTTGGGGTGGGAAGTAAATATACACTAGGCTACCGTTCAAAAGTTTGGAAAAGGAAAACATTTATTTATCTTTTTTTTATTCAGCTAGGATGCATTAAACTTTCTATTCATCAACACTGATAATAATAAAAGATCTTTCTTGAGCATCAAATCACCATATTAATGATTTCTGAAGGATAATTTTTTTTTATTATTATTATTTGCCATCATAGGAATAAATTATATTCTAAAATAGATATTTTAAATTGTAATAATATTTCACAATATTGCAGCCTTGGTGAGCATTAGGGACTTTCCAAAAGTTTGAACAGTATCAGCCCTAAAGTTTGTTTACAAATCACATAAAAATAACATTACGCATTACGTTAAGCCACAACGATATTTAATAAATTGCAGTATGCAATATTATTTTATATCCAGTAAAATAAAATTTCACATTATTAATGTTTTTACTGTATTTTGATCAAATAAATGCAGTCTTGGTGAGTGAGCATAAAACATCTTTCAAAAACATAAAAAATCTTACCAACTCAAACTTTTGAACAGTAGTGTAACTTGGTCGATTGTCTGTAAATTCACATGTTGAAATCTTTTAAAATGGGGAGGGAAATGAGAAATTAGTTTAAAAATAAGATGGTCTGCAAAAGGAGGAAATTGAATTCAACAAAAAGAAGAAAGAAAGAAAGAAAAACCCAATAAATTGTTGATAAATAAAGAACTGTGATAAGAGAAAAAAGATCAAGGTAAATGATGAAGGCCAAGAGATAACGTTTTTTTGCAAGTCTCAAGCAAATGGAAATGTGAAAGAGTGATAATGAAAGGGAGAGAAGCAGAGAAAGTGCGAGTGCATTGGAGTCAATAAGAGGCTAACACAGTTTGGTTGCCATGGAGACACAAAAGGAATGGAATGCATTTTATGTTAGGTTCTCTCTCTCTCTCTCTCTCTCTCTCTCTCTCTCTCTCTCTCATGCTGAAAATCAAAACCAAAAAGTCTGTCCAAAATAGGTTTTCTGTGCATGGCCTCACAGCTGAAACATTTGCCAAAGCTTTGAAAAGCAATTTGATATGAAAATGGAGCAGGGAAATGGAACAGAGTATAGATAAATAAATAACATCATAATGTCAGGGAGAAAAAAAAAACCAAATTGCTGGGTTTTTTTAAACATGCAGTTTTATCACAGAGCACCAGAGTGCTGTTTATCTGCAGCGCATGCCGAATACACGCATGTAATCACATACACTCCATTGCCAAAGTCTGTCTCTCTTTCCGCTATTTCTCTCCATCTCTCTTCAACTCTTGAGAAATGTTGCTATGGAAACTGGTTACAATTGATAAGTTTGAAACATGAGTGAGCCACAGACAAGCTGCTGGTACATACAAACACACACACGCACACACACACACACACAGACAGACTGAGACAGCTACACTAGTATGGAAATGGTTCTCTTTTTGAAGAGCTGCTTTTCAAATAACCAAGATTTTCCATCCAAAGGAAATTAAATGTAGTAGAATCAGCAATTTAACCCTTTCTTTATACAGCTTAAGATGCCTTTTGTCAATGATGAATCAACAGCATACGATATAATTCGGTCTGATGTCTAGAAAACCTCTCGGTGCTGTTGAATGCATGAGAACATCTCCCTAAAATTGGAAGAGTCATTTCAATAATATGATGAAAAGACTGACAGAACATTAAGAAGGACAGAGGGAGACATGAATTATGCATCAGTGCAAATCTCAGTACAGTGAACCTTATCAGAATTAAGATGAAGTTTAAAGTTAGGGGAGAAGAACATTAAATTAGAACAGTGGAGTGAGAACTAAATTAGAATGATAGATGAGTTGAGAGAACAAAGATTGGCCTTTGGACATCAGACAAAACGTCACCTGAGATTTTATCAGCACAAATAAGACTCTGAACTGGTAGAAAACCTTCTTTCTAATAAATGCAAAGGTTTAATTAATGGGGTTAATAACATTAATGAGTACATAAAAACATATATGTTCATAACCCTGATTTTTGTAATTGAATTATTATGTGAAAAAGTGCAGAATGATATGAGACACATGGACGTTTATGTTATTAACGTAACCCCTCGTTCCCTGAAGGAGGGAATGGAGATGTTACGTCAGTGGCTGACATATTGGGATCTCGCCTGAGAGTCCAATCACCTTCAAGTGGTAACAGAACAAGCCAGTGGACATTGGCGAGTGAGATTTGCATCGCGAACCACTCATGCGTTGTGGGTATATAAGGAAGTGTACGGGACTCACTTATTAAGTTTTCACTGAAGAGCTGAGCCAGTGCCAGGTTGCTCAGCAGTGGACATAGGGATTGTGGTGACAGGACGTAACGTCTCCATTCCCTCCTTTAGGGAACGGGGATTATATTAGTAATCTAGACATTCCCTATCAGTCAGTCATGTTCGACGTTACGCTCTGCCAAGGGAAAGACACAGGCTCACCGAAAGGGAAGCCGTATTGTGAAAGAATACACATATGATCAAAGGCTCAAAGGAAGCTCTCTGTAAAGACCAGAGAGAGGTCCCAAGTGGTGATGAGGCGAAGTCGAGGAGGAACCTGATGACCAGGTCATGTTTTCCCTCAGACTTACCGTCTACTGCATCGGGATGTCCGGCATACACTTTTAGGGTGGAGGGAGACAGCCTTCGCTCCAGCCCTTCTTGCAGGAGGGAAAGGACGACTCTAATCAGGCATTTACAGGGGTCTTCTCGGTGAGAAGGACACCAATCAACGAACAGACTCCACTTCAATGCGTAAGCATGCCTTGTAGAGGGGGCTCTAGCTGAAGTGATCATGTCAACTACCAGTGGGGGTAGGCCACTTAAGTCTTCTGCGTCCCATCCAGAGACCACACATGGAGGTTCCAGAGGTCTGGCGGTGCGGTGCCATCTGGTGCCCCGTCCATGAAAAAGCAGGTCCTTCCTTAGGGGAATCCGCCATGGAGGGGCTGTTGTGAGTAGCATCAGTTCTGGGAAACAGGTCCGGGTGGGCCAGAAAGGCGCAACCGACAAGATCAGCTCCTCGTCCTCCCTGACCTTGCAAAGTGTCTGTGTGAGCAGACTCACTGGGGGAAACGCATGTGTGCCAGCTGTGTGCCAGTACATCCGTGCAGAGGGTCTCCTCGGTCAGGGAGTAAAACAACTGGCTGTGGGATGTGTCAGGAGAGGCAAACAGGTCTACCTATGCGGCTCCAAAGCGCCTCCTAATCAGATGTACCGCTTGAGGATGGAGTCTCCACTCTCCTGGGAATGTGAGGTGTCATGAGGGTGCATCGGCTGCACAATTTAGCTCGCCTGGAATGTGGCTGGCACGAAGCGACCTTAGTCACTTCTGACTCCAGAGGAGGAGATGGCAGGCGAGTTGCAGCATGTGACAGGAGCATAGACCACCATGATGGTTGATGTATGCAGCGAGCGACATGTTGTCCGTCTGGACTGGCAAGGAATACTGCTAGCAACTCGAGGCAATTGATATGCCACTGCAGTCGAGATCCTGTCCAGGAGCCTGAGGCAGCATGCCAGTTGCACATGGCACCCCAGCCAGTGGTGGAGGTATCTGCTGAGACAACAACATGCCTGGACACTTGTTCTAGGGGAACTCCTGCCAGGAAGTTTGTGAAGGGCCGATTCAAACGTAACCCATCGCATTTCTTTGGTGCAATGAAGTAGGGGCTGTAAAACCCTGACATCATGACGGCTGGAGGGACTGGCTCTATTGCATCCTTCACCAGTAGGACTGCGATCTCTGCACGCAGGACAGGAACATCCTTGTCCACACTACTGAGGTGAACCGAATAAACCTGGGGAGACACGGGGCGAACTGAATCGCAAAGCCGAGTCTGATCGTCCGAATGAGCCAGCGTGATGGGCTGGAAAGCGCTAGCAAGGCTCCTAGACACTGAGCAAGCGGGACCAGTGGGACCACAGGTGTACCCGCAGCGAGGTGGAAGACAGGGACCCGACCCGGAAGGCATAGCGTCCCGGAGTGGGGTCTGAGTGTACGATGCAACACTTACCTGGCTCCACAGTTCCCGTGAGGGAATGACAGAAGACACATGAGAAGGCGTCACGTTCTGGAAGCGCAGACTCCTGCCTACTGGCAATAGAAGAGGGGGCTGAGAGTGGCATAACGTCGCTCACTGTCAACCGCGCCCTCTTGGGACCCAGAGATTGTGGAATCTGCTCTTTTGTTGAAATTGTGCGGAACAAAAAACAAACTCAATGAAGGATTCTCCACCCTAGCCTCCTCTGGGAGAAGGAGCGGTCCACCCACCGTCTCCTGAAGAGCAGCTCCCTCCATCTCTGGGTCGCCCGTTTTAGGAACGCCACTTCGCCTGGCAGGAGGATCTGGCAGGGACTGAAACGGGCTGCATCGCCTCCCTGTGACCAGTTCCATGTTGCGGCCTGGATGAACACTGCTGTTGGCCTGGCTGGAGAACCCCCACTGTAACCCTCAGATCACCCTGTGAATAAACCAAAGTAGCCCTCTGCTGGGCAGAGGAACTATAGGTGGATAGCAGAGGGGACCCCACCTCTCTCAAGTCACGTCAAACATGAAAGGCTGATAAGGACCTAGCACTTTCCTTGGCAATTATACAAAATTATTTGACGGGAGATCTGTGATTGATCAACCACAATTAAGTATTCCAGAACTCAGTTTATTAAAGGAGCGTTCATGCCATGTCATAATTACCGTAATGATTCGGAACTGTAAAAATCACTCATGTACTTGTAGAACTTGTAATTGCAACGAGTGCTACGACTTGTACCACATCGCTGTACCACCTGACCACTGCAGATTTAAGGTGTGTTTGATTTTAAGCGGCGCTGTGCAGACCGATCGTTGTATGACATTAAAATACCGTCAGAGCGATTCAAAAGCATACAGAGCTTAATTTACGGTAATTACGACATGGCGTGAACGCACTACGCAGCGTAACCCCCATTAAACCATTACAAAAGTACTTTTTTACCTGCAACACTTTTAATTTATTATCTGTATATTTATGTGTTGATGTATACTCAGGATAAAAATAGCACTCAATGTTCCTCTTATGTATTTGCTCGAGACAGAAAGGTCAGTTTTGCACAGAGCAGAAGCTTGAGCACATATGTACTTGTTTTGCTATGTTTTACTATTGTGAAAAAATATGAACTTCTTTGTATTTGGGAAGGACTTTTATCCATTTCCAAACACGCACTCACACATACCACGTTTCCTCTTTCTACAGATGATTTATGTACAACAACACATACGCAAACTGTAAGTGTGAAATAGTGTTTGAAATTCCGCCGAGAACTGTAAGTGGGCTCTGCTTCCCAACGCCATCCCAGCCATGATTAGCATTCATACTGGATGTGCTGCTGTGAAATACCACACAGGACCTCACCACACAGGTGTTGAACTGTGTTAAACACTGTTGAGAACATTCTGAAAGCATTGTGCATGTGTTCTGTATACATAAACCAATACTGCATAGACAAGGGCAAACTATTACAGCTTAAAAATGCAAAACACACCTATAATCATCGAAGGTAAACCACACACAGTCTACATACACAGACACGCACATGAATATTTCCTTCAATGATCAGCAGTGCACCTTCGGGAAGAAACGGGAGTCATGGCAACAAGAGCAGGCATCTGCAAGCGTTACTGTAGCAATCAGAGAGGAAAGGCAGCCAGGGGGTTGGCGTGAGAGGTGTCATTATAGACTGAGTGATTTGGAGGGGGTGTGGGGGGCGCGAGAAGCAGGAAACGATTAAATATTCAAGCAATAACGCAGCCAGTATAGAAATTACCTCGCTTTCTGCGTCAGAACATCAGAAGTTTAAACCTCTAGCACGGATGGAATTCAGAACAGGAAAGGTGAAGGAATCGCTGTGGTTACAACATGTAGGCTGTCTGAAAGTTCTAAATGCTGGAAGTTTTAGAACAACATTTTTATATATATATAAAATACACACACGCTGCATGGCCAAAAAGTCACTGTTTGGATTTAAATGGGCAAATGCTTGAGAGTCTATGATTGGATCATTATTGTAGTGATAATTATATTTCTAGCATGTTATATGTTTGGCAACAGTTCTTCTAACCATAATTGATGGAATGTGTAGCTTTTTATTTCTTAAACAACATTTAGGAAGACACCATTGCCATATTCCAGGATGACATTGTAGAGATTCATCAGGCTCAAATTGAAAATGAAGAATCATTTTCACACATGAATTGGCTCCTCTGAGTCTATACCTTAAATTCATTGAAAGTCTTTGGGATGTGCTGGAGTATGCTTAACAGAGTGCTTGACTCTTGCATTCTCAATATAAGATCTTGACCAAAAATTGATGCACCTCTTGATGGAAATAACATCACAACATTTATTTCCATCAAGAGGTGCAGCAATTTTTGGTAAAGATTTTGTATTGACAATGCAAGAGTCAAGAACTCTGTAAAGTCTAAACATAATCATGCACATATCAGCAAAAATAGTTTCTGATAGGATTCCTTTAGACTGCTCTGACTATACCGGATGTAATCCATTTCCAGTAAAATGCAGGCTGTTATTGCCGTAGAACCATAATATATGAATATGACATCTTCTTTAAATGGTGTAAGAGGCTTTTAGAATCATCTTGTTTTTTTTCTGCTTTCATTGTTATGGCAGTGATGGATAATAGCAAGTTATCTTAGTTGTGTTGTAGTAGCTGCATCTATGGTGTTTGTGCAGAAACTACGGTTGCCACAGCAATGTTTCGTAACGGATGAACAAAGCTCAACATGTGCTCAAGCAGGGAAAATGTCGCTTAAAGGGACACTAATGTATACCTTCCTTTCTAGCTATCTATTTTGCACCTTGACTCTGATGGACACACATTATCAGCACTTATGTGCTTTCTCTACACCCACACAGCCTGCAGTGCCTGTGCCCCACACACACACACACACACACACACACACACACACACACACACACACACACACACACACACACACACACACACACACACACACACACACACACACACACACACACACACACACACACACACACACACACACACACACACACACACACACACACACACACACACACACACACACACACACACACACACACACACATTTAGACCAGATAGTATGTTAGAGCCATCTGGTGGAAAGTATAATTAACAACTGGTCTGTGTTCTGCTGTTTTTTTATTATTATTTTTTTTACTTATTCAGTCAGTGCAGCTTTGCATTATGCAGAATGCATTAATTTGACCCTTGAAAGATGACTCATATTTTAAAAAGCAATATTTCAAATTGAAGTAATGTTCTGTTTTATAGTCAATGATTAATACCTGACTCATTACCTCATCATACCACATTCCACAAATAGTGTAGTGTTTGTGTCCTATTAGTGAAAATTAGAAAACTATTATCTAACAAACAATTCACCTAGCATGAAAAGTAGATAGCTAAATGTCTGAATCCACTGTCTATAAAATGTTGATTTTGGCCTGTCCTGTGTCAGAGGTCTTGACCTTCTTGACTATATCCAACAGTTAATGTCATTTTCACATAATCTATTAAATTGATATTCAGTTGATTGTTAATTCAGATTTTTTTTTTTTTTATTAGCTGCTTCATTACCAAAACTCTTATGCTGTGTCCCACATTTTGTGTGCAATCCTGTTAGATAATATTCCATTACAAAAAATTTAACAACTCCTATAAATTTGAAACCCAAGAAATAACATTATCTGGATATTATCTTTCCACATGAAAGTTAATAATATAATTCAATGTTTCTACACAAATTGTATTGACAGCATTAATAAAAAATAAATTAATAAAATGTAAAAGTTATAATTATTATATTATATTATATTATATTATATTATATTATATTATATTATATTATATTATATGTTTGTTGTCGATTTGATTTTTATGTTTATTTTGTGTTTATTTAGTTTTACAATGTATGTATATCCCACTTTTGTTAACAGGTTCTAAACAAATTATTGGAGAAAACAAAATTAGACTAGACGGTAAACAGTGATGTGAGAGTTAAAAGACTTAAAAGCACGTGCGCAATAATTATTGACCAATCTGCCAGTAACAGGTTAAAAAAAGTTGTATAATGATGTAGCTACTCCCACAATGCACCGCATCGTGTCAACTGACATTGTTGTATAGCCTACTGACACTGACCTAGCTTTTTCCGCGATCTTGGGAAGCTTGATCATTTATATCAAGAGTATAATTAAAGAGTTTGGTCGTGCTCGCGGAGAGCTCGTGCACACCATGAGCGCCATGAGGACCATGTTGGTCTCGATCGGACTGGTCGGGGTTGTTGGTGTCGGTTACGGAATGTGGGCCATAATTTCACCTGGAGAGGAGAGGAAGAGGGAAATGTTGAAGGTATGGAAACATTGCAGTTTTATAAATGAGAAACAAACCTATAAAAAAAATGCGGGGGTTATGCGACTAGGCAGCTGCCTCATGTAGCCTTGAATTGTTTGTCAACAATCAGTTTCATAAGAATGTGTTCGTGCAGGGATTTACACGATCTCTTATTAACGAATTTAATTTAAGCAGGGTCATGTTTTATTACACTCTGATAATGATATTTACTCTCTGGTCCCTTTTTACGCCTCCGGGTTAATAACACAACAATGAGTAAGCTGCATTAGTAGTTGTTATTCCATTGCATTGGATACTATCACTTAATAGTCATGGATGAATAACTAAACTCCCTTGTTCATGAGAATGTTTACAAAATATATTATGAGGTCTTTAAATTGCATCTGATATTATAGTTCAAATTCCTGATAAGATTTGTAACCTTGATCCCTCTCTCCTTCTATTTTTCCAGAATCTCCCCGAGGCCAACCCCGTCCGAATGGAGGAGAGCAGGAGGAGAAATGCCCTCATGCTCCAGGTGCTGAAAGAGGCTGCAGAGACCAATGAAAACATTGCACGTGGAATTGGGAGCCAGAAATGATGGAATGATTTTTCACATATCAGACTTTAACATGCTACCGGGATTCTGTACGCATGGGAGGAAGAGTATGAAGGCTGTGACTTATTTAAATAAATTCTCTGCAAATGCTACATGTCATAAGCTATGATGTTGATCATTATTTGATGGACATGGCCATGAATGGCACTGGCAGATTTGCTTTGCTTTTGTTTTCCTTCCTGGAGAAATAATATTAAAATAGTTGCTGTTTTGGACCATATGTTCCAAAAACAACTTGAACATATTAAGTTGGCATGACCTGCTATTTGCTGGTTTTATGGCTGGTCCAAACGCCTGGATTATCCAACAGGGTTAGTGTTTTACGAGTAAAATAGTTTATATATATTTATTTAAATTGTAAATAAAACAAAGTGTTTTTTGTGTGTTAAGCATATTTGTACAAATATTTGGCCGTACCCTTTATATTGTACATCTCAATCGTGAACAAGTTAAATTAATATTGTTTTTATTACGCTCTGTTGTCGAATGGTAATCGTGTCTGCGCAATATGTGCACAGCAATGACTTGCACGAGTGCATAACACAGCGCCTCCACTAAATGCTTCCGGTTTTAAGGTCATTGTAACACACGATATTCTTCACAATGCGTCCAAATTCTTGATAGAGTTGGTGCTGGTGGATAATTCTCTGTATCAAGATTAATAATGTTACTAAATGATTTGGAAAGTAGACCGTGTCATTGTTTATAAACAGCAGAGACCAGGACAGAGATTTGACACTTTCTCCTGAACATGTCAAGTCCAACGCCACTACCGGAGAAGTCGAGTCCGGTCACTAAACCGCTCTCTGAGAAGTGCTGGAGCTGTCGAATCCTCTCGGGCGGTGGGCTGCTGGCTTCAGGCGGATATGTGTACATGCAAGCGCAGAAATTCAAACATTTACGTGGACCCACATCTATGGGCACAGTGGCTCAGATCATATTTGCTGCAGGTGAGATCATTAGTGCACTCTCTGTTATGAGTTATGAAATCAGATCTGACTTTGAGACATTCTCTCTCCAGGTTTGGCTTCTTGGGGCGTCGTGTTGATCGCTGATCCAGTGGGAAAGAAAACAAGAGAACAATAGCATTGCACTTGCTGCTCCTATATTGACATGGACTTTTAGAATGATCACCAAAGCCACATTGCATGATGCTGCAAAGTTCAAATTATATTCCAATGTATATTCAAACCGTGCAAATGAAATGAATCAATAATATTGCATTAAATGTTTTTTATTTGCAACTTACAAACCATCTTTCTTTTACTATACTATGCTTGTACAAAACATCATTATAGCATATAAAGTGCACAAATTAGATTTATGAATCAGCTGGCTTTTACATTACAATTTACCTATCAAAAAATCTATTACTGATAAGGCAAAGTAAACTGCCCAGGAATGCAGTGAACACTGATAGTCGTTTTGAAGAGGAAATTAGGAGTTGGCATTTGGGCCTTTCTTTTTGCCAAATGTTGGGACAACATTGACAAAGCGCCGGTTGTACTGAATTCTTCTCTTTGCCCTGCCGGTCTTTTTCTTTTTCTTTTCCTGCTTGTCCACCTGAAAGGATCAATATCAGTGCAATAAGTCAATAAACAAGTAAATGCTCACAATAAGGATTCTCACAATATTACGCAATATGAATATTGTTGAAAATTGCTGCATCACAAATTGCATACTATTCATCCTAATAAATTCTCAAAATTAGAATAAGTGTGTCCAAAATCATAGTATGTTGAAATGAAGCGTGCAGGGTAAGGTTAAGCGAATGAAATGATTGGAGAAATCCTTTATCAAATCTGCAACAACATTGTGAACTTTTAGGGCCATTAACTCTTAAATGCAGCATTATGCAAAAAGAGAAGGAGTTTCTCCACATGAAAGACCCTCGACTCGCATATCAACATGCTACTTCTTTTCTCTCCAGTACAGTAGGAAGACTTGAGTAGAGCAAATTAAATGAACTGAAATGCGTGTATATATGAAGATGTTAAAGGGATAGTTCACCCAAAAAATTTAATTTCTGTCATCATTTACTCCCCCTCAAGTTGTTGATAGATCCCTTTGACTTCCACAGTAGGGAAAATAAATACTATGGAAGTAAATGGGGTTTTTGGTTACTGACAATTAATAATTTTTTTAAATACCGGTATATATTTTTTGTGTGTTCAGCGGAGTAAAATTCATACAGGTTTGGAACAACTTGAGGGTGAGAAAATGATGTCATAAATTTCATTTTTGGGTGAACTATCCCTTTAACTGTGACAATATATGACTGACAGGACAGTTTACGATGACAGGATTCATATTCGCGGTCCATTGAAGACATTATGACATGGTAGTAGTATGTCCCAAAAGATGCCTACTCATCTATTACACACAAAATTTCATACTTTTTCTTCACAGAAAGAGTACATTCTTATAGGGAATAGTTTAAGTAGGGATGCAAATACATGTAGACTTACCTTGGGAGTTTGTCCTCTGACCTTTCCTGCTCTAGCCAGGGAACCGTGGACTTTGCCTTTGGGTGAGGAGATGTTATATTTATGAAAACATGCAAACCAAGATAATGCATCATAAAGAGGCAAATACCAATTACTCATCATAAAGGAATATTTATAATTTCTTTGATCTATTTTGAGCACAAATGAAGTTTAAAATAATGGAATTCAATAGACCTTCCATCTACAACATTACCATGGTAACAGGTAGAGGGTAATAAAGCCATATGGGTTTGATTCTTACCCCCTAACAACCTCGAAGAGACCTCAAGAGTGTTGAACTCCTCAATACCAGACTGACAAACCAGTGTCTCATCCTGAAGGGGAATCCCGCAGTGTGAAATGATCTGATCATCACAGGCCAGACCCTCCAAAGCTTCAATCTGAGCCTGAGAAAACAAGTACAGTTCGTGAAATGCAATTTCCGATTCTTATTCAAGTTTGTCTAAATAAACTACATATAAAATGAGTAATATAAGACAAAGTACCTTGATATGGGCAACAGTCTCTGACCCATTCAGATGAACAGAGTGCAAAGTCTGGGCACGAACAAACAACTGCATGGTGTCAAGTCTTCATACAATAGAGAATTAAAATGTCATTAGCTTGACAGAATTGTTAAAAACGGCACAATAGAATCACCACTATTACTTAAATATTGAAAGTAAAGAAAAGTACTAACATTAATCGATATAGATGATAACGAGCGCCAAACACAACATCAAAAAGTCAGAAGTGTTGTTAACGCGATTCTAGAAAATGCTATGCGCATGCGCATATTATTAAAGCCACTTAAAAGTCCCATGGACAGCATTTTATGCACAATTTTATTATAATGTTGCGTTTTAATTTCCTGGTACAAAGAAGTGAAAATAACATGTTATAAATATAGATTTTAGTCAAGTTAATATTCTAGATTTTTTCTGTTGTCAATAAAGCTTTTCATTCAGACTCATGACGTAAGATGTTGCTGTCCTTCCTGTCTCTCAGAAAAGAGAAATGTCCGCCTCCGTCAGAAGCATGTCTTTGACAGTCTGTCGAGTTGTTTACAGAGCCTTTTATCCAGCAACGCGTTCATTGTGTTCTGGATCTTGCTTAAGAGTTAGTATTACAATCAGTTTTACCTTATAATTTATTATCCTTGTAGTTTAATAATCGGGTGCATTGAATGTCACAATATATGTAAATTTCCATCGGGATGATTTGTTCTTGAAATGTTGCGAGTGGTTTTGTGCAATAACAAGCAATAATTTTGGCTTAAAATTGAAAGCTTTGAATGCTTTAACAAGGCGGTTTTGTTTGATTTTAGACACAAAACAGCCCTTCTGAAGGATCAGTGGGCATCATCGAATCCACAGAAGAGTTCAGGTTTGTGGAGAGACTTATTCCTTCTTCACGCATCCCAACTCCTCCTAGACATGATGGTCCTGCACCGTCAGGATGGATCCCACCACCAGGTAGACGCACTTTTATTGTTACCCTAGATGGGAAAATACATATAATCATACCAGTCACTTAGCTATAACAAGGGGTAGATGTTTTGCATCATATTTCATTTTTAATGAGTTGTTGGAAAAGTATTTTGTGATATTTCCATTGATGGAGTTTTATTTGTTTTTTTATTATGTACACAGATACTCCGCCTTCACTGCCCTACATGATCCGTCGCTCCAGAATGCACAATGTTCCTGTTTACTCTGACATCAAGCATGGGAGTCAGCACAGCACTCTGCTCAGAAAGGTTGAGGGAGACATATGGGTGAGTGCAATGAACAGACGTGTTTAGAAGAGCTATGTGTAATAATATAATGGTCCAAGATTATTTTTATTAACTTCACATCAATCATTTCCAGGCCCTGAACAAGGATGTTAAGGAATTCCTGCTGGGGCTTACGGGCAAAGAGCCTCCAACACAGGTCAATGAAGTAACCGGGACTATTAGAATTAAAGGGCAGTTTGATAAAGAGCTGAAGGACTGGCTTCTGCAGAAGGGATTTTAAATGATGATGTGGTGAACAGTTACTGGAGTCTCAAAAGCCACAGCTAATGAACTGAACTGCAATACAGAAAAGGCTGAGTGATAACTTTGTCAGTTTGTTAACATTTTTCATGTTATCCCTGATGTTTAGGATTAAAACAAATAAATGTAAGGTATTCTCACAAAATCCGATTTGTAATACTTGTGTCTGGAATATCTTTCTAATAAAACATACATATCATTGAATAGCATTATGTACAATAACAATTCAATTTATTTTGGTCCTCATAGACAATTTTTCATGCTAATTTACAAAATATACATTAAAAAGGTGTAGGCTTGTTGATTTATACAAAATAAACAAAAACGGTTATATAAGACATTTCCCAAAATGGGCATACTTAACTAAAAAGGTACATCTTTCAAACATTAATAAAATAATTTATATCCCACATACACAAATTATTCATTTCAAGTTATTTAATTGTTTACCACCTTGTTTAAAAATAAATGAAAATGGATTCACATTCTTAATTCCTGTCACATTTATTCCATGGGTTAACCCCTTTGACACAGATACATGTTTTTTTTTGTTTTTTTTTACATTTAATATATATTTATTTTTTACTGTCTTATTTTTTAAATGCGTAGATTCCCCTTAGTCTTTACTGACTTCCTCTCATTTCAAACCTCTGAATACAATTATAAAGTAAATTATTACACACTTTATACATCTGTGCAGTGAAAAAAATCAACTAATTTCTTTAACCATGTTATTTATTAAATAATATATTTGTTGGTTCACATAGTAAACCTGATTTACAATCCTTATTTCTCTCTTCTGTAACATATTTCGGATTTATGTTGGTTATACATATTTTCGTTCAAATATTAAACATACAAGTATGAATACAGCAATAAAACAATACAAAATAATTGTTTTGAGAGGAAGAGGAATAATCTTCCTCTTTCTTTGAGATCTATAACTTCTTTCCGTTTTTTCAGATCATCCCTACTTTTATATTTTAAAACAACCTGTTTATGTTTTTAAATTTTAAGTTAACCCCAATTTTTTGCGCATTTGTCTATTTAAAAAATATTTTGGTGGGTGGGATTGGTAGGTGTATGTTGGTGAGAGAATCTGTGTATGAATGTGTTGTGTATGAATGAATTTATATGTGTATTTGTAATGTTGTTATTTTTTTGTTTATGATTTGTTTTTTGTATATGTTTATAGGACCCTCTTGAAAATGAGATGTTGCATCTCAAGAGGCTATCCTTCAATAAATTCAATTCAATTCAAAAGAGAAAAAACGACAAAAATCTATCTGGCTTTCTGTCAATCTCATAGACAGGTCAATCTGCACAAATATTGCGCAGCCTTGTCGTTTAGAGCAAAAGGAGGTATGCGTCATCATGTTGCGACGATCAACGTAGTTCTAACGTGACGCGTCAGTATGAAAGCATTTTATAAACACGCGCGGACGAAAAGATCCATTACTTTTTAAGTTTAATTGTGTGTGAGAAAACAAAGTGCGCATACACAGATTTTGATCAGGTAAGATAAATACCAAAATAACTTTATTAGTAGTGCTGTTGATGTGCAATTGGATTTAAAGATGATTTTACGTTTTAATTGCAGATCATAACTATCATACAAATGCATTCTAACTCTGGAAATTAGCTTCTCATGGATCCCGTTGTTAGACGTAAAATCCCTGCGTGTGTTCGTTCATTACTCACTGATATTGCACCAAAGGAGGAAGAACACTTAAGCGACTGGCCAGAAACAGACTCTGACTCAATTACCACCAAAGATGGGATAGCACTTCCCAAAAGAGGGACTTCTGAACCTCTCCTGACACCTGCTAATGGCACAAAGGACGGAACTACTGATGGAAATGCATCTTTAGTCAAGCCATGTGGGCTTTGCTTATCCAAACCGTCCTGTTACACTTGCCCAAGGTGTAACGTCCTGTATTGCGGACTGGCTTGTTACAGGAGTCAGAATCACTCCTCATGCTCAGAGGAGTTTTACAGAGAGTCTGTGCTTCTGGAGCTCAAATCACAAGGTGCCACAGATGAAGAGGGGAAAAGGAAAATGCATGAAATTCTGTCACGGCTCAGACAGAGTGCAGAGAGTGAGGGAGGGATGGAGAATTTATTAAGGAACTTGGGAGAAGATGAAAATAGTGTGACTGAACAAGACGCACATGCTTTGGAGCTGCTTTCTAGGTTAGCAGAGATTCAATCTGGCGGGGATGAAAAAACTCACGAGGCGCAAGAAATACTGGCGAAACTCGGAGATATTGAACACGGGTGTGATGAAGAGGAAGCTGATTTAGCTGAAAAGTTAACCGGGCTGGATATCGACTTTCTTTCAGAGGAAGAACTTTGGTCGTTGTTGTCAGCCCAGGAAAAGGAGAAATTTGAGAGTCTTGTGAAAGAAGGTGGCATCGGTGGGCTGGTTGTCCTGTGGAGCCCCTGGTGGGAACGGCATGAGAAGGACACAAGAGCACTTATAGAGGAACTTCAGTCTGAGAATCAGGAAGAAATGCACGATGTGAATGAGAAAAAAGACGAAAAAATCAAGGAAGTCAGTCGCAGTAAAGTACAATCAGACAAAACACTAAGACGCTCAATCCCTCCAATAAGTGCCAAAATTCCCCCTCTTCACACGCTATCGTCAAAGCCATCTCCTCTAGTGCGGTTCAACCTCATCAATGCTCTTTACGGTTACACCTTCTCCCTGTGTCTCTACAATGGAGACTTCTCAGAGATTCTGCTAGAGTTTTGTCAGGCGGTGCTTGCCATCTCAGAGGGTCTGGGTGGCGGACGGGTCTTCAACTCTGTCCCAGAGGCGCTTGACGCCGGGATAAGGGCAGTATCTGCAGGAGAATACTTTGATTCCGAGGACCCTTTAGCTTCCCTTCGAGCTGTGGAAGCGGTGGCTCATATTCTGACTGGAGAGAGCAGAGAGGACACTGAGGGATACGCGCTGTCCGCTCTGTCCCAGCTGCGCACAGCTTTGAGCGAGGCAAAGGCTTCTGTTCCGAAGGAAGACGAGCGGACGAGGCGGATGTTTTTTCAAGCTGGAAAGAAGTGCCAGTTTTTTCAGTCTTGGGTGAAAGAGAATCCCAGAGCTTTGAGGAATCTGGCAGGATGCGTGTGGACGGACTATGAGAGAAGGGAAGTGGAGAGGACGACATTAGAGAGGGAAAAGAAATGCTTGGAAGAGGGACGGGAAAAAAGTAGAGGTAAAGGTGCGTTGATTGAAGAAATTGAGTGAGATTGTGATTATTACTATATATTAGTAATAATAAGGCAATTGTTTTTTTAAAGCATTTGTGTGTAATGTAATTTAAAGAATTAAAAATTGTGGTTGTTGAGTATCCTTAAATGTCATTTATGCTAGTCCACACTTGATTCAAAAAGCACTGAGCACTGATGATAATAAAATGCTTTTTAATAATATAATACAACATATTTTTCATACTTAAAAAAAACCATTTGAATGAATGGATAGAGGTGTTATGATGCAAAAAAACAAAACAATGTATGCAATATATTTTATCTTGGATCAATGGATATCTGGTTCTCTGCACCGATGATGGCATCCACTTTTGCACCCAATCTTTTGGTCGTTCAGAACACATCAGTCCGCATTAATAAATGAACGGGATTATTCTGTAGGGCACTCGTCTGCAGTAGGTGTCCCAGGCCAGTCCGTACTTGGCTCTGCATTGCTTCTCATCTCTGGCCTCTCGGTGGATGAGCAGAATGGTGAAATATATGACATAGAAGTAAGGCAGGATATGTGACATTCCTAGGGAAAAAAGTGGAATAAACAATTCATTATATTGGAAGTATGATTTGTCTTACATTTCTTACATTTGTCTTACAATTTGTATTTAAAGTGATAGTTCACCAAAAGAAAAAAAAAATACAATTATTATCATTTACTCACATCACATTCCAAACCCGTAAGACAAATTAAGATATTTTGGTAAACATTGTGTTGTGCTCTGTGTATGTGTGATGATCATTGTTTAGATGTAAATAAAAGCCTAAATAAATCTATTCATCATATAGCGATATTATTTCTCGCAAGACTTTAATATAAACCGCTCGATTCAAATATATTTATTTTATGACCTAAGTTTTGATTCTAAGTTTTGGTTACCTGGACTTTCAATCGAGGGACAGAAACCTCTCATGTATCATTAGAAAGTCTTATTGGTTTAGAATGACATGATGGTGAGTAAATTATGACAATTTGTAACTGAAATGATCAGCATGTAACTGAAATGAAGGACATCAGTTATTAATAATTTGCCCATCACTTACCGCAAGGCAGGGACCAGGCCAGAGCCATGAGAAGGTCCCCCAGGTAGTTTGGATGCCTGACAAACCCCCACCACCCTGACACCAGTAGCCGCTTTCCTGTTGCTGTGGCAATAGTTTCCAGGTCTACAAGTGAAAAGGGTGGATGAGAAAATTTATTTATATTCATTTGGAGGCCCTAATTGTCTCTCCAGTAAGAAATTCATCCTGTTTCATGTGTTAGATACTGATAATGTACAATGTGTTTATTGGATACAAACTCAAAGTATGTAGTAATGCGATTACTGACGTTCTACACTTTTATGTGTGGGGTCTCTTCTGAACTGGTTTTTCTGAGAGTTGGACTTCCGGAAAATGAAATAACCCATTCCTGCGAATGATTTAAAAGAGGAAAGTTAGAAACTGTTAAACGCTCAGATTGCTGCAAAACAGGCTGTAGATTACCATTTAGAAGAATAATCCCTGCTGCTCCAAGAGTACTGAGTGACTGTGGGTGCACAACCAGAAACATGGCCTGAAGGCCATATGTGAAGGGAACCCAGGCCAGATCGCCAAACGCCAACATGAACCCAAATCCATCATGCACAATGTCCATAGTAGTAAGCACAGCCTCCTGCAGATACAAGGAAAAGTATAATGTTATGTATGTGGGACTTTGTCTACTATTCCAAACTGTTCCTTCCACCATTATAAATGCATTTCAGAAGTTTTCAGACTAGACTAGTTTTGTCATACTTCATTCCACAATGCATCTGTTACATAGAGGAGCTGGAAGCCGTTGACGAGCAGCATGGCAAGAGATGGAGAGTCCCTCAACTCTACTTCTTTCATTAGCATCCCCAGGTTTATTACCACCTGAAAAACAATGGCACAAAATAAAAAGAGACATAGGTAAAAATACTTTGGTGATAATTTTAAAGTAGCATAACCTGAACCTGCATCTATACTTTCATTCAGCAAGGATGCATTCAATTGATCAAAAGTGACGGTAAAGACAATTTTTATAAAAGATTTATATTTCAAATAAATGCTGTTCTTTTGAATTTTCTATTCATCAAAGATTCCTGATCAAAAATGTATTACAGTTTCCACAAAAATATTAAACAAGCAACACAACTGTGTTCAACATTGATAATAATAAGAAATGTTTCTTGGGCACCAAATCAGCATATTAGAATGATTTCTGAAAGATCATGTGACACTGAAGAGGTGCTGAATGGTGCTGAAAATTCAGCTTTGCCATCAGAGACAAAAATTACATCTTAAAATATATTAAATTAGTAAACAGTTATCTTAAATTGTAATAATATTTCACCATTTTTTTGGTCAAATAAATCTAGCCTTGTTGAGAATAGATTTCAAAAAGATTAAAACTCATACCCAGCCTATTAATCCAGGTCTTAGTTCACAGAAATATTTCAAGTCAAAGTCTCCAATGCGAGGGTTGAGCTCTCGACCCATGAAGAAGTCATACAGAGGATTTCCTTCAAATGACAAAGAAACTGAATTGACAAACAGTAGCAGCATCTGGAATATCTGAAAGGACTCTGCATTGAAGAGGTCAAGTGACTGCATGCATAGTGAAACATTACTTATAGATAATATAAAAAATAGGTATCAGAACTGATTATCTCACCTGTGTTTCCTCCAAGTGATAAAGCATGTTGAGGTGCCCAGAAAGAGCGGATATACAGGTACATAGACAGCAGGTAGGACAGCCCAATGGCACATACAGCCAGAGGCAAAATGAGCTCAAACAGATACCCGAGTGGCATTCCCAGCAAAACACAAACTATCAACAGGGCAGCAGTAATGCTCAAGGCATGGAAACCTAAGAAAAAAATAAAATACTACAGGTCACATTCATATCCACACATATACATATCCACTACATTTCAAAAGTTTGGGGTTAGCCAGTTTTTTGATTTCCATAAATAAAACATTGATGATAATAAGAAAAGTTTCTTCTTCACCAAATCAGCACTAAAATAATGAAGCGTATTATATTAAAATAACATTTATTTTATTTTGAAGCACAGTCCAGATATAGGGAGAAAATCGGAGATTACTGGCAAATGGAATTTGAACTTTACTTTGTATATCATAGGTGGTAAAAAAAGAACAGAAAACCAAGGACAAGGGGTCAAAGGCTATCCTGTTTAATTCATGTCAAAGACATGAAAAGTTCAAAGACAATTACAAATGTAAAGCACCCATTATTAGCATTATTTCTATAACATTTCAGACAGACAGCCAAGCCTATATTACCATTTATGGGATATTTCAGTCTGGATCCATCTCTGAGGACCAATCCTTCAGAAACCTGTAAACAAATAAATTCTGACATTCTTTCCTCAGAAAATAATCCAATGACTTTCAAAGAAATGAATGATACAGTATCTCACCTTCCCAATGGGCAGCAGGTAGAGAAAACTCTGCAGGGTGATCCAACCTACAACCAGAACCGCAGCCAAAGGGTCCCATAAATGTGCTGCGGGGGTCAAAGGAGGGGGCCACTGCAGGACACTGGCTTCTGGAGACCGACACACACTCAGGAGGTAGAGAACAGTCAGAGGCAGGAACACAGGGATGCAGGTGGCACCTGGACAGGTGAGGAGAACAAAATTCTCAAATATTGCACAGAAGCCATATGTAATCACACAGTAGATCCATTATTATTATACATACACAAACATGTGGATATATAGGCCTATAACAAATAATGGCTCACCAAGAGTACCGCCAAATTCCCTTTCAGCTGAATGTAATGCTTTGCGCTTGTTCGGCTTCATTTTTGCCTGTTTGGGACAAAAATGAGAGAAGAGAAGAGAAGAGGAGAGCACTTAGCATGGCTGACAACACATTCAGTATACAAGAATAGTGCGTTATTTAAATTACATTGCGTTTGTTAATATAAGTTGTGTAAAAAACGCATTCGTAATATCATGATTATTCTCAGACTTAAGCGAATCAACCAAACAAAACATTAATATATACATAAAATAAACATAGCGTATTTTTCGCTTACCTCAGCTTTCCACGAACTTACTGTTATATTGTATGGTAGCCGCTCATCATCACAGTTAATGACTGAGAAGGTGACGCCTGCGTAGTTCCGCCCAGAACACGCTGTTTGCATGTACTGTCTCTGACCAATCAGTGCTTACCGCTGCTATCAGAAGAGTGGGGAGAGACAACCAGCGGACCAATCCGAATCAGAGTAAAGCGGAAAAACCCGCCCCTACTGCTTTCCTGACCAATGGGGAGAACGTTTTATCTGGCTTCATATTATTACAGTGCATTAAATAACAGCATTCTCATCCCAAGACAGGGTTAGACGCAAAGTTCTTTTTGTGCATTACGTTTATTAAATACATACTATCCAGTTATGCAGATTGAACAGCCTTCAAAGTTGATGAATACAGCAATCAACAATAAAATAAACATTTCAAACATACTGTTTTGTTTTATAAACAAATCATCTTACCCTTAATATATAGCGGTTTTAGTTAAATAAATGGCTTAATTTACTTTTACAGTTGTGTTCATTTTGTGACACTTAAAAAAAGATCTTCATAATTGACCTTATAGCACCCAATGTTCACACATCCAAAGCTTCAATCAAATGACACCCAAAAAAAGTGCAATCTCAATCCATCTGTTATTGGGTTCAATTGGAGGTCACAGACTTTATATTCAGTGTTCAAGCGACCAGATACAAGAAAACTTAAAATATAAGTATTAATATTGTCCACCCATGGAGTTCAGTTTCACCTATGTGCAAACTAGACTGCAGATTTAAGGAAAAGCACCCACTCTACCCCCTCTCACAGATGACCTCAATGACACTTTGCTCCATTGGAGACGGGTCTAAGCAACGATGGGCGGCACTACCCACAATCTCATCCAACAGGAAGTGCACCAAGTTCTCATCAGACACAAACCGCCACAGGTACATCTGTAAGTAGTGGCAGTCCACCTGGATTTGCTGCAGTCCGTATCTGCCAAACGTACGGAGACGGACACATTCAAGGAATGTCTTCAGACTTATCTTAATGATGCCAGTTAGCACTGAGACCTAGGAAAGAAAACTGATTATACAGACTGAAAACACTCAAATACGGAAATCTGCACTGGTTAGTTAGATAAATTACAGTAACAATTGTTAGCTAATAGTGTTTTGTTTTCTACCTTGTTGAACTCCACTGGGCTAAATATATCGATCCTCTCAGAAAATAGTTTGTGAATGTTACTGAGCAAGTTTGTGTCCATTGGAGCACTGGAACAAAAAACAAAACAAAACAAAACATAAACAATATCCTGTATCAATGTGTGACTAAATATTTCATTATACCTTTACAGAACTCAGGCATGTGATCATCTAAAGACAAAAAAGAAGGGGAAGACATGACCCCCCCCCCATACAACAATAATAATATTCAAAATATAAAATGATATAATTTAAATATTATTCAAACTGTACAAATTAAACAATCATTCCAATAATACTGCAATAATATAATGCAATAATAATCCAAGTATTATTGCAATAATACTGTAAAATAAGAACCATGCATTTAATAATAATAAATAATAATAAGTAAATGTACAATAATAATATTCATGGCTGCCTTCATTTCTTTTTTTAAACGTTAAAACCTAGAGCTTATATTTTACCGGAAAAATGCAGGGAGGCCCTAAAGCTTCTATTTGTTTGACAACAGATTTATAAAAGCTTTTTATTACAAATTTGGGAAGATGGTTGATGCAGTTTGCATTTTCAAATGCACGTCATAACTTAGTAAAATTAGTGCAGTGATTGTGCACCTGGGAGTGTAGCTTGGTGCGTAGCGGATCTGCTGTCTTGAGCTGCTGTACACAGAGAATGTGCGTTTGCTGGAGTCACTGCTGTGCGCTTTCCTTACTCCTTCTTCATAAAGCAGTCCCACCTAGACATATGCAGGAAAGAGAAACATTACAATTGGCTCATGCAAATGATTAAGATTTTTTTTGTAAATGACATTTGGAACAAATGTTCAATGCATCACCTGTACATCAATAGAGGTAGTATCTTCCACCACCCTCTTCATTACAGCTCGAACATTTCTAGGTTCAATGGTGTTCACCCAGTCTCTTGTTTCCACGCTCTTCCTCAGCATTTGACTGATGATTAACCCCTGAACCTGTATCCAAAACAAAACCAGCTCAACAAATGTTGTCCAGCAACAATCCTAGGCCAAAATAAATGACTCAGGACAGCTAAATATTTTCTATGAATTACCTTCACATAGTGGTTCAGTAATTTCTGAGCTGCTTCTCTGGCCTCTGTACAAAGTGCTGTAACAGGAGTGACTGGAGTGTGGTGCTGTTTAGAGAAGAAAGTCAGCATGAGTAGTGCATTTAGAGTTTGTTTTTATCAGAATATAATGGATATGGAATACCTGTACAAGAAACTGTTCATCTGTGAGTGTGAGAATGTAGGATATGGTGGAGGTCTCGTAGTCCAGACAGAGACGAGAGAGCAACAGAAGGAGGGCAGGAGGGGTGGATCCTCCTCTGTCACCTGCACTCTCACAGTACTGCCGAGACGACTGGCAGATAAACTTAATAAAGCTCACCACCAGACCCTCACGCACACCCTGACTGCAAAACTCACCCTGTGAGAAACATACGAGACAGGTATTAGACAAACGACATGGGAACAGTAATACTTTTAAACAAGGGTTACTTCATCCAAAAATGTCATTATTTACACACCCTCGTGTCATTTCAAACCGGTAAGCATTTCGTTCATCTTCGAAACCTGAAATCTGACGGATTTCTGTCCCTCCATAGACAGCTACGCAACTACCATGTTGACGCTTCAAAAAGTTCATAAAGAAATTGTAAAATGAATCCACATAAATAGAGCGGTTTAGTCCAAATTTTCTGAAGAGACACGATCAATTTGTGTGACGAACAGATTGAATTTAGGCTTTTATTCACATTTAAACATTGATTCGCAAACATAAACAGAAGCTCAATAGAGACTGCTTGATGCATGAGAACAAACCTCATTGGTTCTTGCTGAAGCTCAAATGTGCTGTGTAACACACAAGAATGAACCTCATTGATTCTCGCACATCAAGCGAACATGCTTAATCTTACGTTTACCACAACTGATGTGTAAGTTGATGAATGTTTATATGTGAATAAAAGCCTAAATAAAATCTGTTCATCATATAAAGCGTGTCTCATCAGAAAATTTGGACTAAACTGCTCAATTCAAATGGATTAGTTTTACGATCTCTTTATGTACTTTTTGATGCGTCAAAAGTGGTAGTTGCGTAACTGTCAACAGAGGAACGTAAATCTCTCCGATTTTATTAAAAATATCCTAATTTGTCTTCCGAAGATGGATGAAAGTCTTACAGGTTTGGAACGACATGAGGGGGAGTAAATTATGACAGAATAAAAATGTTTGGGTGAACTAACCCTTTAACCCTCTGGTGGTCTTCAGCTATTTTAGTTTGGATTGGAATAGTATAAAACTTGATGACTTTTGTGGAAAAATTGTAGGCAGGATTAATTAAAAGTCACACTATCATTGTGCTCTTTGACAATGTCTATATACTTCTATACAGTCATTTAGTGGTAGTAATACCATTGTATTTTCTCCTGCCAGATGGCACAAATCTACCCTCCATTTATTGAATTTTAAATACCTTTAAATTAAACACAGTATAGTACATTGATTTCCTAAAAAAAAATGTACGCTTCAGTCTGTTTTGACCGCAGAGGATCACAAGTGTGTGAAAGGTCCGATACTAAAATGTAAGTATTACATATATACACTTCATTCTTTACCTTGAAATAAGGCTTGTTGGAGAATGTGATGTCCTTTGCTGTGAAGAGATGCACTGATGCTAATACAGACTTTAACTGATTCAGAATAAAGTTTGATAAGGACATCAGCAGTTCTGGCAGACTGGGCGGGGCATTGTCTTTGCTTGTAGACCCTCCTACGAGAGCCCCACCTCCCGATGCACTGGCCCCACCCACTGATAGACGAGGGGCAGCCAATGCCTGTCTTACATCAGTAAGGCTGTCATGGTAGAAGGTCTGTAAGGCAGACAGGTACTGTTTGATTCTCTCTCTTGCTGCTCGCACCACTATCTCAGTTCCTTGGCTGGGCACTGCTGACCCCGGAAGTAGTTTGGATATGGCCTGTAATCTGCGATGAAAGCGATCCAGAGCTCTCACTAACAGAGAGTTATCTCCCACCCCCTTCTCTTCCTGTATCCTCCGCTCCACTAGAGAGAAATACCTAGCAGCTAGATTGTCGACAAACACATGTAGCTTGCCATTAGCCATCTCTGGGATGTTCTTCGAAGCTAATTCACCTTCTTGGGGACGGTTGATGAACAATTCTTGATAGGAGGCAATAACCAAACAGAGACTGCTGACAAACTCATTACACCCTCGATCTATGAACTCTAGAATGTCTGTTCCGGCCGTAGGGGAGAGGAATGGATTGGACACAGAGGAACTAGGAGATACGGGATTTGATCCAGGACTTGTTTTTTGGGCCGAGCCTCCACCAGTATCAGTAACCGCAGAGTCTTTAAGCTCCGCAGAGTCTTTAAGCTCCGCCTCCAGTCCCTGGAGATCCGCCTCCAACCGAGACTGGGCGTGGCTGAGGAATTTGTCACAGAGCTCCTCCGCTGGCTCGTCCAACTGCAGAAGCAGCTCAACACATTCAGAGAGATCTTTAGCACTCGAACCTCCATCCCTGCAAGCAAATATTACCTTTACATTAATAAAGAACATGACATTAGATTTGAGGGGAGGCATGTACTGTAAAAAAAAAACCACTTCATCCCAGTGTTATAAAGTATTAGTTATATACTATTAATATTTAGAATTAGCTTTTAATTTTATATTTTCAGTTTTTTAATAATAATAACAATTTGTTACATTTATATAGCGCTTTTCTGAGTACTCAAAGCGCTCTACATATGGTTTTGTTTTTATTTTTATTTAAATAGTTATTTTAAAATATATTTCTATTTACATTTTTTAACTGTATTTTTAAGCTTTATTTCTAATTTTCATTATACTAATATTAATATTAGCATTATGAAAATGATGAATATGCTGGTAACACTTTACAATAAGGTCTCATTTGCTAACATTAGTTAACGTATTAACAAACGTTAACTTACAATGAGCCATAAATCTGTTACAATATTTATTAGTATAATAATTAATATTAATGTGTGATATTAATGTATATAAATACTTATTATTAAAACATTTTTAAGTTACATTTATTCATCTAATATTTAGATTTTATTTCAGCTTTACTTCAATTACTGAAAATGATTTATAATAGTTTTATTTAGCAATAACAACACTGCTTCCCCCATTTCATCATGGTCGTTGTATAATGTATGGTAGAAGCATCTCAACTTTGATTTAGGACCAAATTTCTTATGATTCTTGCTAAATTATACTAAATACAGCAACTACATTTTTTTCAAAACTAATACAAATATGCAATGACATCCGAGAGAGCACAGACCTGAATTTCTGCCGCAGCTGTTGAGCGAGCTGCTCCATTATGACATGGCAGTCGTCTTGGATGCCCCTGAAAGAGGGCATATGACTATACTGCTGCAGGACACACCGTGCCCTCCGGTGGGCACTCACTGCCTGGGCATAGGCCTGCAGCTCCAGACACTTATTAAGCCTTGCTGGCAGCTCAAACAGAAACTGCAGCTTACGGAGGAGAGTGTGAACACCTATACAGAAGGTGAACGATTCATGACTTGAGCAGAATTCTTTTAGAGCCTTTAGATCAATTGTATATGAGAGCATCTAATGTGGTTTAAAGACATAATGGTTGTTATACTAGCAATACAAGGCTGTAAAGGGAACCAGTCATGGATCATACATTTATTATTCATACCTGATAGTTTAGTGATCTGTGCATGCTGGCCCTGCAGCGTCCCACTAATGCAGGCACTAAACTCTGTGATAGCGGCCATGTTGGCTGACAAGCAGTCCATTTCATCTTCCATCTTCTTGAAGTCATTCTTCATTTTTCTGATTGTGTCTGTGGAGAGACAAATACACTTTTAACATAATCAGAGGTTTGATTATGGTTATGAATGATACAATGCTGTGATTAATGTCCAAACAAAATCATCAAAAGGAACTAGAAGACCAGCCATGCTGGAGAAATGTCATTAAAGTCAGCATAATAAGAGAAACTAAACAGTCTTTTTTCCCTATTGAGATGTACATCTAAGTGAAATGGCTTCTCGAGCAAGAAAAGATGTAGGGATTTTGTCAATCAGGAACTGACTGGATTGTTAGATACACCTTACAGACTATATACAGGTGAACAGATGCGTTCAGAAAACCCTTATAAAGAAAACGCTTAAATGGATAGTTCACTTTGAAATTAAATTTTGGTATGTTTTAGCTTACCTCAAGGGCATCCAAGATGTAGGTGTCTTTTTTTCCGCAGTAGTTTCAATTTTGATATTTTTAGGTCAAACCGTTCTTGTCTGTCAGTCATATAATGCAGGTCTATGGTCACTATCTCAAAGAGCATGCACAGGGTCCAAATTAAAACAATTCCCCATCGTCCAAATTAAACAATTCCCCATCTGGCCTAAGACACGAAACGAGCGGTTTGTGTGAGAAAACGAACAGTATTTATATCGTTTTTACCTCTTGAACACAGCCACGTCCAAGTGATCTGAGGGCGCGCGCGCATCCTGCTATGTGACGTGTGCGCAGACTGGTGCATAGATATATACACTAGTTGTCGCCTTGGCTACTAAAGTTCATTGGAAAGAAACCGTAGCCAAGGCGACATCTAGTGTATATATCTATACCCGCCCGCGCTCTCAGATCACTTGGACGTGGCTGTGTTCAAGAGGTAAAAACGATATAAATACTGTTCGTTTTCTCACACAAACCGCTCGTTTCGTGTCTTAGGCCATCAATGTGTACTTACGATGGGGGATTGTTTAATTTGGACGATGGGGAATTGTTTTAATTTGGACTCTGTGCATGCTCTTTGAGATAGTGACCATAGACCTGCATTATATGACTGACAGACAAGAACGGTTTGACCTAAAAATATCAAAATTGAAACTACTGCGGAAAAAAAGACACCTACATCTTGGATGCCCTTGAGGTAAGTTAAAACATACCAAAATTTAATTTCAAAGTGAATTATCCCTTTAATGTGCAATTTAGCACACTGCGTTTATTTTATGGGCTCATCTGCTTGCCTGTAGGTGTATATTGAATTTGATATTTTAATACTGCCGTTTTAGTACATATGGGTACATTAAGCATTATTAATGTTAAAGTCGGCATGAAACGCAAGTTTTGATAGTCTTTTCTTCCCTATTGGGACATATATCCAAGTGAAACGGCTTCTCGAACAAGAAAACATATGGGACGGGACTTTTTATGACAGGAGATTGTATATGAATTGTATATGAGATGGCACATGAATTACAAAACAATAAAAATGATTTGCAAAGATAAATAATTTATAAGGCACACTGCAATATTCCATAATAAACAAGAAATGTACATATTGATTTCATGGGGATTTTAACAGTAAATCTGAACAACATTCCATTCCGATATTTATCATTTCATCCATTTGCTAACCTGTGGCTGAGATGAACTTATTGTAGTTTTCATAAACCAGGGTTTGCATGTCACTGTCCAGAGATCTAATCTGCTTCACCATACAGCTTTCATGATCCATCAGCTCAGCCAGAGAACACTCCTGCCTCAACTGAGACAAACAACACATTTCAAAGCCAAACCACAGTACATTTTAACCTTCTATTATAAAATACAGAGCATGTATTGGAGAATAATGTAAATGTGGCATTGGCATACTAAAAAGTGACAGCATACTTCCACGCCACATTGCTGACGGATATGTGCACATCTCTAGATAACAAACAATTGAATAAGCACTCACTATTTATCATTATTCATCACAATACCTTATTTAAATAAATCTCTGGGTCGAAATGCGGTCCGTTGATATCACACGGACCCAGAGACTCGGCTTGTTCTGCGGCTTTTCCTTCCTCATTCAGGCCGTAGTAGAGCTTCAGCATATTGTGAGCCCGTCGACGCTGGGCCGGGTCAGAATCCGGTGGGGTTGTAGCTGAACTCATTTCCACCACAGCTCAAGTATAGCCTAATGTCAGAAGGAGTAGGACTTTAATTCATGAATGAATGACAGATGTCAACAAAACATCTGTTGCAAGAGCTCTGGTTGCTACCTGCCAACTCAGTTTGTGTATATGGAGCTACTGCTCTGGTCCAAAATGGCACCACTGTAGACTATTTCAAAATAGAGGTCCCGGATGCGAATTTTTATATAATAAAAGCAAAAAAATTACTATTTGGCCCATTTTTAATTTGGCCCAAATAATAATGTTCTTAATATTAATTCAATAATAAAAAAAAAGCCTTTTAAAAATATGTTTTAATGTTCATTAAATAGTAATACAAAATGCCTTTTTAGCAGATACATTTCTTTTTTCCCCTGAAGATTTAATTATGTTAATCACATCAAATACCTTATTGCAGGGATAGTTTGTTTAAATAAAACACCAATATAAAATCCATTATACATAAAGTTATTTACTGATCAGTATTCCAGAAGTTAGTACAAAGCGTGGATAAAAAGGGTTTAATGTTGCATATAAATGGTTTCAGTTCATTTTACAGTCACAAATCTTGGTAGAGAAATTTGTGTATAAAAACTTCACAAACAACAAAAGGTAGTGGAGATACAATTTCAAGGGACAGATGACAGCAAAACTACAACAACAGATTAAATGTATATGTAAAAAAAAAAAGGCACTTTAAATTAGTATTGACAGACTCAGCATTTTATAACAGATGTGACTATCTACAGTACAGTTAATATGTGCATGACAGATGTTCAGTTAGAAATACAAATAATGGATTAGTTTTAGAATGGAAAATATAATATGGTACAGAAGATCAGGGATTAAGCATTTTAGGATTAACATCTTGACGTCAACGTAGGCATTTAGCATAAATACAGAAATGCAGTAAGATTTTCTGACTTCAGTGTGTACTTCTCGTTTTACACCATTCAGCTGGACATTTTCTTTTCACAATTCAGCTTGTGATGCAAAAAAAAAAAAAAAAAGGTTAATTTTACACACTTTTAAATGTCATCAAGTCCCATGTGTAAGCAGGTAAAAACAATGATTACAGAAACATGCACACCACAAAATCTATTTAAGACAACAGATGTCATGCATGGATAAATACAGAATTGTGTTTGGTAACTGAAGACCTGTTAATGCAAGGCTTGACATTAAGCTTTTACAGGTACCTGAACATTTAAGTCACTTGTAAAAAAGCAGTGCATATTAATACCACAACAGGATGTTTAATGAACATATATTCAATAATTTTTGCACAATTCAGACAACTGGTAAAATCTTGAATTGTTTGATGATGATGCCACAGGGAGAATAACTGGACACTGAGGACCAGCTGTTACGGTCAGATAAACTATGACACCTGACAATTAGCATGACACTTTAGTTACCAGATCAAACAACTTCATTTGACATTTTTAGCAATTCTCCTGAACAAACATTAATGTCAGGCCCTGCATTGCCAATAATTTAGTAAAAAAATCTGATAAATTTCATTTAGTTAGATACATTCAAGCTCTGAAAGCCTGGACATACAGTACAATGCTTAGGGTTTCATACACTGTTTGAAAAAGAATTACTAAATAGAAACACATCACTGATTGATCATCAAGCACCAACACAACTGGTGATTTGATGAATTAATTAAAGTTCTCTCTGCTTGAAAAATGCAGACCTGGATTGTTTTCAGCAGAGCATTACATTGCACCCCATCAGAAAGGCATGATTCTTCAGAGCAACAAGGTAGTGAACAACACTAAACATGTTGTTTCATGATTTAACTTTGGTCACCAGTGAAAAAAAAAACAAAAAAAACAATTTGACCTTGTTGCTCAGAAGAAGTCGGCATATGCAAACAAGCCCAATAATAAACAGACAGCCAAAACAACAAACACATTCAGTAGACAAGTAACGCAGAATGTCATAATCTCACTCTATGCCGTCTTTGCAATGCTTTGCCACAGACTGCAGCCCTGGTTTAGTGTATAAGAGCGGTCGTCCTATACTAGAGGCATTGACTGTTCGCTTTGGTGCAGAAGGTCTAGTTTTAGCTGTATTAGTGGCATGGATCAAAGTGCTGAACTGCTGTAGTCTTGATTTACAGCCACTGGGATGTAGTTTGGTTTGATGTTTGCATAGTAGAATCTACATTCAGAACAGTGACCTAAACAGAGCTTTCAGATCGTCTCAAAGCCTTAAATTTGCACCATAATGTCCATAAATTAGTTTGACAGAAAAGCATAACTGAAGCAAATTTCACATTCGTTTTTTTAACAGCCAACGAAGTTAACTTAAACCTGTGACATAATGCTCAAATCCTCTATAAATAGTGGTTTAGCTCTTCAGTCTGTGATCTTGGTCCGATCTGTCCATTCAGGGGGTTTTGCACTGCGTCTCTAAAGAACTCAATGGACAGATGTAGTTTTGGTCACCGGGCAGAAGAGGGCAGTGTTGAAGCCGGGGCTCACCCTTGCTCTAAACTTTCAGTCACCTGAACAGCCGAGTAAGTGGGAGGCTGCGCCTGTCGCGTGAAGAAAGAAGCAGCTCTTTTGGGCTTTAGACGTTTAATCTCCTTACCTGAAACAATAGAGGTAAATTAAACGGAGCTTATTATTGCAGGTGATAAAAGTTAATGGGCATTAACAAATGAACACTGAGTCCATCTATGCATGGATACAATTTAAGTCCCTCACCGTCATCAACATAGCTGATGGTGTTGAGTGAATGGACTCGACTACAGACCACGCTGCTCTGTCTGCGCAGTTTCCCCTGTCGACGCTCTCGAGTTTTCTCATTGGTTTCCTGACCCGTAGGTTCTTGGGAAGGCGTGGCCTCACCGTCAGTACCCGCGGCTGCTGACTCACCAACAGAGCGTAACTCCACACAAAACTCAATGAGTCCACTCATAAGTTCGGCCTAGAAAACAAAAAGTATATTGGTAAATAATGCACAAGTATATCATGGAGACATTATATAAAATTTAAAATTATAATTAATTTTACATTTAATTTTAATTTAATTTTATTGCATTTTATTGCTATAATCCAAAACATTTTAGATATATGCTTGCTTACACTTTCAAATATAACATTATTAGTTATTCATTTATTGTGTGCGCACCTGTTTTGAATAAATTTTTAATAACTTATTGACATGCACGCCAGCCTCCTCTCCATCAAACTCCAGCCAGAGTATATGCGAGTCTCCCTCTGTCTCTGGATAGCTGTGATCCCAGGACAGCTCGCTGAACTTGAGACCCAGGAGGACATGCTTCTCTTTCACATCCATGACATACACTCCTTCCAGACTGATGCCCACATTCACGGCCTTACGGCCACCTCTGTGAAGGAGGCCCTGGGCTGGCTTGTCTATCTCACCCATGAAGAAAGCGCATCTGCCAATGCAAAAATAAACAAATGTAAGCGTCCGTCACTTCATGTGCGAACAACTTTCCGCTTGCGTCATTCGTACCCGTAGTAAGGCAGTGTGTGGCAGCTCTTGAGGTACTGGTGCAGCAAAGCAACAGGGTCCTGGCTGGGTCCGGTGGCAGCAGAGGAGCAGACCGTGCGATACTCCTTTATGAGATTATGCTCCATCTCAGCATTCCGCCCTCCTCTCCCCCTCAGTGTGGACAGAAAACCTCCCCCTCCTAATGCAGCGTGGGCTGGAAGGAATGAGGACAGCTTCTTCTCTCTGGAATAACATTAAGGGGAGAAACTGAAATTAATTACAGCAATTCAGGATACATTTTCAACACAAAATTATAGCTGAACACCTTTACATTATCCTCATTTAATCACTGATATGATTTAATCACCTGATTGCCGCTGTTAGAGCCTGGTCATCCAGTCCAGTCCCCAGCTCGACAGCACAGGACAAAGCTCCCAACGTCAGCCAGTGTTCAGGGTCACAGGGGTATCGACCCTCCAAGATATTCGTCTTTGCCTCGTCATAAAGCAACCTTAACACTCCTCCATCTTCAATCTGACATTACAAAATAAAAATGTTACACAACATGAAATTGAAATAATCTTATAGCAGTGGTTCTTATCCAAGGGGGCCTCAACATGACTAATTAATTGTTTTTATTGAAGAACATACAGTTCACAAAACAAATCATGGTTAATTTAATATATCAATACTCCCATTTCCGTTAATAAATACAATTTTGAAAACAAGCAGCTGCAAGATTTTGCGTGTCTATGATTGATATGCAACATAAATCTCTTTAGGTCCCTTCATGTTATGATCGCTCTGAAGAATAAGCAGTCCATGTCATGACCTCCACTGCCAAAGCTAAATGACTCCAGACACAAATGCTGTCCAAGGAATCAAGTCCAAAGTCTTAGATAAGATGTATGTTGTCTGACATGAGAGACATTTGATGTTGCACATGAGCCTTGGATTTTACGTAAGATCTCTCTGGGGTCATATTGCACAATCTGATAAGCAACAATCGTAATAGACAGAGAAAAACGCAAAGTGTGCACTGGGCTTAAAGGGATAGATCACCATAAAAAACACCATATACTCAACCTTATGTCATTTCAAACCTGTATGACACACTAACTTCTGTAAATGGTAAATGGACTGCATTTATATAGCGCTTTCACAGACCTATGGCCACCAAAGCGCTTTACATAGCCTCACATTCACCCATTCACTCACACATTCATACACCAACGGCGGTGTCAGCCACGCAGGGCGCCATCCAGCTCGTCGGGAGCAGCTGGGGTTAGGTGTCTTGCTCATGGACACCTCGACACTTGGTCAGGTGGAACCGGGGATTGAACCACCAACCTTTCGGTTTGTAGACAACCTACATGAACCACTGAGCCACTGCCTTCTTTTGTAAAACACAAAAGAAGATATTTTGATGGATTTCTCAGTACACATATAGTTTAAATGGGGTGCAATACTGTTTTGGACCCAAGCGGCAACATTCTAATCTGAAAAATGAAGCCTACCCGGAAGTGCGAAAAACTGCAATACATCGAAAATCCGCTAGGGGCAGGTCCCAAAAGGGAGCAAATGTCCATACACCCCCATGTTAAAATGTCCGTTTTCACAGCATAAATTCATGTTTTAACAGGTTGGTCCCATGGACTTTTATTGTATTTTTCGATAGGTTCCGAGTGCCTGACAACTGTGAGGGGGGTGAATTTTTTTCTAACTCGTTAGTTTAGATCGTATTTAGATATAAAATGTATGACAAATAAGGGCGCGATTGACAGCTTGATTGACAGCTGACAACGAGCATAGGCTGCGCCGAGTGGAATTCCTGAAATTTGACGTCTCGGCCATGATCTGACACAACACATCATACCTGTAAGTTATCCTTTCTGAACATTTGTATTGAAATATGGCGCCGCCCATACCCCCCATAAACGGCCTCAAAACCGTTCTTCAGAAGTCTATGGGTGACGTCACAGACGCTTTGTCCATATTTTTTACAGTCTATGTTTGGACCCCACTGACTTTCAGTGTGTGGATAAAACAGTTGATGCATTCGTTTTTTTCAGTTTCTGCATACAAAAATAAATAAAGTCATACAAATTTGGAACAACATAATCTACATTTTTGGGTGAACTATCTCTTTATAGACACAAACATCTAAAAACATGTTCATTACCTGAAGTTCTTTTGACCTGGGACAAAAAACATTTCTTTTGTACATCAGAATTGGCTCATCTGAAAAACACAGAGATGTTTTTTGTTAGGCACTTAAACTTTCAGGTGAAGTGAAGTATGCAAAAGCACAAACACACCAAAAACACACACCTTGAGAAATATCTTCTGCGGGGGCCTCAGTAAAGCGGTACAGCAGGTCCTGCCACTGACGACACAACTTGTAGGGAAGATGTTTCGGCTTCAACTGCAGGTCTGTTCAAACATATCACAGCAGAATGAGGCAAAAGGCGGGAATCAACAAGAAGGACCTCAGAAAAAAATTATGATGATCAAACACTGACACAAACATATTTCCTTTGTTATTCATCAAACACAAATGTTTTTATTGTGTTGTTTTTCATTATTATAACACAAATAATGTTATTATTAGAATATAGGTCTAAATAATGGCTGGAATACTGAAATTTCTGCCCCGATTTGCAGTCTGGACAACTTTAATGCCAATTGGTAAAAGTCAGAGACAGCCTGCAGATTTTGGACAGTCAGTATTAACAGATTTCACAGAAAATCCTGTAGTGTATGATGGGCACAAACTAAATTTTTTTAGCTTCAGACTATGATTCCTTTCATTTGGCGGATATCAAAATATGTCTGATATTTTGAGCCAATTTTAGAACACATAGTTTGTGTTGTTACTTCAACTTGAAAGTTAAAGGGGTGGTATAATGCCCTTTTCACAAGATGTAAAATAAGTCTTTGATGTCCCCAGAGTGTGTATGTGAAGTTTTAGCTCAAAATACCCCACAGATATTTTATTTAGCATGTTAAAATTGTCTTTTTAGTTTTGTGTATGTTCCTTTAAATGCAAATGAGCTGCTGCTCCCGGCACAGAGGGCAGAGCTTCAACAGCTTGCACTCACACAGACACGCACTGAACATTTCAAAAACTTTTAGCCTTTTATGTCCAAACCGGATTCAGACAATGATGGAGAGACTCAAGAAGTGACAACATGTAGAATGCAACAGGACGTTTCTGAATGGTTAGTTGATAAATGTATGTAGCTTATGTGTAGATATCTTCTAGTCATTGATTAACATATTCTGTCTTGATAATCTATAAATTGTGTTCCGGGGGCGGGGTTTATGTAAATTTTAGAGTTTGTGATGTCACTAACCCGGGAGGAAGCTCGTGTAGTCCCTACCAGCCGTTTGTTGTAGTCCTTAAAAAGTGATTTCTTTAAAAGCAAATATTTCCCTTTGCTTTGAACTTTGAGCGTTGTAACTTTGCAGGTGTTATTTATGCTCAAACAGCAACATTACACACTAACTAAAGTTAAAAAAGTGAAATCATAATCAACCACCCCTTTAAAGGTGCAGTAAGCGGTTTCTGAGAAACACTGTTGATATTTGAAATCACCAAAACATGCCCCTCAACAAATGGATCACACCCCTATCTTGATGGCTCCGCCCCCAAATTCACAAACACACTATGCAGCACAGGCTCCTCCCCCCTTGTGAGTGTGTACGCCCCTTACCGCTGATTGGCTGCAAGTGTGTTTTGGTGCTCAGTCCAATCCACTTTCAACAGTTTCTCAGAAATCACTTACTGCACCTTTAAGGCTCGTCCACACCAGGAACGAGAACTATAAAGATTACTATAACAATAACTAAGTAAGCGTCCACACCAATGAACAATATCATTCTGTTTATTATGTTACGCTGCACTTTTGCATGCTCGAGCTCTTTAAAGCCAGGCTCATTCTGATTGGCTGTCAATGATTTTATCATTCATCAGCAGGAAAAAAAAATCTGAAAGTGATTCAACTGATATTGTTCCTCTTTGTCATTATCGTTATAGTTATGGTGTGGTCACTATTCTCATAGAATTAGAACAATAATTAAAAATGTATAGTTGTCATCCTTGGTGTGAACAGGCCTTTAGTGTTAGATGCCCAGTTTTTCCTCTGTAGCCATTACAAAGTTAGCAAGTGTATGATGCCTAGTATTTTAAAATCTGTTAAGATTTTAAAAGTTGTGTGGTGTATTCCAGCCTTTGTAATAGATAAGAAGTAGACATCAAATAATTCATAAATGCCAGTTGATGGCATTAACACCCACAGGCATTAACAACCAGAGGACTTCCTGAAGTTCCCTCCCTTCAATTGCAAATCAGCCATAGAGACTGTAAATGCCACCATTGTGTCACATCTTTCTTCATAGTCTAAATACGAATAGGTCATACGATCTTGTATGAGTCTGACATCTGGCCCGGCACAAAAGAGCATTAATTACCAAGCAAAGGAGAGCAGAACCAGAAAGCAAACACATCTACGGCAGAGTTGGGAATGTTGAGAGCCTCCCGGACATTGCGGCCGAGCTCCTGTGCATTCATGCAGCCGAGACCCTCCAAAGTCAAGTGCACTGCACTGTCGCTCACCAAGTACACCAACAAATCCTGAGCTGGAGAAACACAAGAGTGACACTGATCATTTCAGGTCAACAATGATCAGATCGGGATCTCCGGTCAGATCCCGAGAGGAACCAAAAAAACATTAAGGAACAGAGAACAAACCTCTTGTGACTGAGGAAGCCACACTTCCTCGCTGGGACTGAGAGTCCTCTGATGGCTCAGGGAGGAAGTCGCCATCATCTCTCTCCATCTAATCCAGAAACAAACACAAGTACTGAATAGGAAACACAGGACGTTGTTATATAAGATACTTCTACTACTTGTTATTGGCATATTCTTAACAAACTAAGGAAAAACGAAGTCATCATTTCAGATAGAAGTTTCCATAGCAAAATGATCAGTCATAACTAAGCATAAACAAGTTTAAGTAATTATTAAAGGCTAACCCAGCAACTTTTAAATTCCTGAAGTATTCTTTGCATATTTTACAGTTAGTTTTTGCTCAGTTGTACCATAAATATCATATATAATCGATTAAAGTACAATGATATTATTTTATTTTTTTAAAAGAGAGAGAGAAATAAAAGAAGATAATAGGAAACACAGCTGACGTCCCTTTTCTGACCAGCTAACGTTAGCTAGCTAACACTACTCCAGTAACTGCCTGGCAACCAAACTACAAACAGCAACATACCGAGACACTGTCCTTCGTTTCAGAAGCTTCTTTCTCGATCAAAACAGACAGAAATCATCGATATTTGAATGGATTAAGTTACATAAAAGATCTGAAAGTATGACGGCAGCAGAAGCGCATCTGGATAATGTTCTCAAAACAGCGCCCACCAGTGAAATCAACAAAAACCTGGAACAAGCTTCATGAATGAAGAAGCGCCGTACTAAAAATCGCCAACAGAGGGCGCTCCATCACTGTGAACACTGGAATATTTAGTAAATTTATCCTAAAAAAAATATAACTTTATAAACTATAAACTTTATAAACTTTTATTATTCTTTTTTTTCTTCCATTTAATAAATACAAAAAAATTAAATTATATCTTGCACATAAAACTACTGGATATAGATGTTTAAAATCCTATGCTAAATTATGGCGCAGAATATATGACTGGTCATTCATTCATATAACGTTAGCTATGTAAAATAAAATATTAAGTTACAGCGGGACTTAGCCTATTTCACCATATTCTCCCATTCATAACGACTTCACCGTCTTTGTATATCTGAAGTCTTTGATTGGCTTCATACTAGGAGACTCTCTTCTCCTCTCTAGGTTTTAATCATTTCTGTGCGGCGCCAAAGTGGTCCACGTGATTTCATCACTGGCATGAGTTAGTGCCATCCGCTGCTGCTTTAGATAATAAAGATATTTTTGAGGATAGTTTTAATAGCCACTGCATTAATTTTATATTCCATTAAATTACGAATTAGTTTTTGCTTTTGTACTGTGATATTTTGGGCAAAATGTACATTCATACGAATCTACTTTTTGTTGTTGTTGTTTTATATAGGCTATATATATATATATATATATATATATATATATATATATATATATATATATATATATATATATATATATATATATAACCATCAGTTTCACATTGATGCCCATATTGTAATAAGGAGTGAATTCAGTCACTAATCTTGGACTGTGATCTGGGGCTTTATTACAGAAACTTCCTATATAAATTCTTGATTTAGATGGGAAAAAGTTCTATTTCCTAAATGAAATGACCACTGTTTCTAAACGGATATGTATAGGATTATATTAGTTAGGATGTTTCTGTACAGCCCCTGTAGAAAATGTTCCAGAAAGCATGCGGGATAGATCACCCAAAAATTGTAATAAGTTTTTCACCCTCAAGTTGTTCCAAACCTAATTTCTTTCTTCTGCTGAACACAAAATAATATATTTTGAAGAATGGGTAACAGAACAGTTGATGCGCCCACTGACTTTCATAGTGTGGGAAAAAAAACATGAATATTATCACCTTCTTGGAAGAACAAATGAAATTTCTAAATTTCATTAGTCAGTATTTTTTATTTAGGAGTGCAATACAGTCCAATGCATAATTAATTATCACTTAAGACTGGTGTAAAAATCAACAATAATAAAAAAATTCCTCGAGAACATTATGGTGTTTCACGCCAATGTTTGAATGAATTCTTTGACCTCCCCAATTTACTTTTTTGTCAAAAAATTACCCTCTGAAATGACATTCTCTCTTTAAACCGGCATTTTGCATTATTTTTGCATCATTTTCTCACTGTGGCAACTTTGGGCAATGCTTTTTTATATGATTCAGTAGGCCACTTGACTGGCAGAAGGCCCTCCCACATGAAGGGCAGATGTATGGCTTCACTCCTGTATGAATTCTCTCATGTTTTTTCATAGATCCTGACTGTGAGAAACTCTTTCCACAGTGTGAGCACTTGTGCGGTTTCTCTCCAGAGTGAATTTTTTGGTGGTCTTTCAAGTGACTGGCTAAATTAAAGGCACTCCCACATTCAAAGCACACATGAGCTCTCACATTGGCATGCAATTTCTGGTGCGCTTTAAAATGGTCCATGTGTGAATAACTCCGTCCACAAACGGAGCACAAGTAAGGCTTTTCATTTGTATGGATTCTCACGTGTCTTTTCAAGTGTGCTGCAAACATAAATTTTTTGCCGCACTGATCACATTCGAACGCTCTTACTCCAGAGTGGGAGAGCTGGTGATCTCTGAGATTCCTCGGATCCGTGAAACTCTTGCCACACAGATGACATTCGAAAGGCTTCTCTCCAGTGTGAATCCTCATGTGAATCTTAAGGTTTCCTTTTTGTGCGAAGCTCTTTTCACACAGAGGGCAGGGGATTTTTTGTTTGGATCCTGCTTTGTTTTCAGTCTGTGAGAAACTGGAAGATTGTTGTCCTGTTATCAAATGATTCTTCTCCACTTTGCTCAGTTCTTCTTGGGTTTCAACCAGGCCTAAAATGAGCACATCATTTATCAATTGTCAAAAAATTCATTAAAATGTGAAATAAATGCTTTTATGAGATCTATGCCATTCTCACGTTAATAAATCAACGTACACTGTTTTAACCATTTAACTTTTTAGTGGATTTATTACACCACTCTGCTTATATTAAGATATGACCACCAGATCAGATGAACTGACCTTGATTTCTTAATATCAAGAAAATCAAGAAAACCAACCTTGTTCTTCAGTATCTTTGTTTTTCCCTTTGCGTGGTCCGGAATCACTCGTGCACACTCTTTCCATTCTGCTGATTTGTTATGAGGTAAAATGGTGGGAGGCCTACTGATCAATGTATTTATCACTGAATTGTTGTGGGAGTGTCTTGAATCTCTGAATTATGACCGCAAGGTGAGAATGGGACGATGTTTGTGAGTTTTTGTGTAAATCGCTCTTTAGACCATTGTTACATTTCACAATCGATTCAACGCGACCATTTAAGCTTAAGAGAACGGACGTTTGCAGGGCAATAGGAATGATCCTAAATGTGTTTTGGGGGCGGGGAGTATTTCGATTCAAAACAGCAGTTTCAGTTTACTTTTAAATGTAAAATGTAAATTAATTTTAAATGTTTAAAAAATAGTTATTCCGAATACCGTTTTGACTAAATAATAATTACAAAAATTACAACAGTTTAATTTACTCACCCTCATTTTGTTCACAACCTGTATAACTTCTTCTGTAGAACACAAAACCTGATATTTAGATTTCCCCTCCACAATGAAACTCAATGAGTGTCGTTTTTGGGACTTGAGATGAAAACAGTTTTTATTATTATTGTTTTGCGTTCGATGAAATAATGTCATAGCCCACCAGTTTGGAGAGACATGAAAGTTACATCAATTATGACTTTCATTTTTAGGTAAGATCCCTTTAAGATCCTTTTAATAAATAGTCACAGGCGCACACAAATAAAAGGAGAAACTGATTAATACACACAAAACAACATAGTTTAGTTTATTATCACAGAACCACAGTAAAACTCCACATGAGAATGCTAGAGAGTCACTGCTTTACCATGCTGATGTACAATGACCACTCAACCACTTGATCTTCTTCAAAGCATGAACAAGAAAAGGCACCACTTCAGAGTTGCGAATCCCAGTTCATAGGTTATGAATAGTCACACTATTGGATCAATTAATTGGATCAACTATTAACACAGTGATCTGGATATTTTTCACCTTCATTTGAATCAGAGTGTGTCTGTGCTTTAATCTTATTTTCAAACACAACGAAAATGTGGGAAGAGCCATGAATGCTTCTTTGTTAAACAACAGTAATGATTTCTGACTTTATTGAGCACCATGTAGGAGAAAGTCTGTCATTAATATCCAAATTGGTCATCTCTACACAATACTCATCAGTGTCCAGTCATGCTCATCACTCTCCCTGAGAAAATATGCTTTAGCAGCATCCGCCGCCTGACTGTTTCACTGGGGTGCTTTCGATTTTAAGATCAGGTTTCTCTGAACCCCCTGAAGTCCCTGGTCTCATGCGCTTCTTTATTTCCTCTGCCATGGTCATGAAGGCCTGCTCCACGTTTGTGGCATTTTTGGCACTCGTCTCAAGGAAAGGGATGCCAAGAGAGTCAGCGAACTCCTGTGGAGAAAAAGTTTTTTCAGTTAAGTTAATATACAAAGGCCTGGTTCCACAGAATGGGTTTAGATTAAGCCAGGATTAGGCCTTAGTTCAATTAGAACATTTAAGTAACTTTTATTAACATGCATTAGAAAAAAAAAAACATTACTGGTGTGCATCTTGAGACAAAACAACGACACTGACATATTTTAAGTTTCAGTTGAAACAGCTCAAACATGCATTTTAGTCTGGGACCAGGCTTAAGCCTTTTCTGTGAAACCAGGGAATGTGATTGGTGTAGAAAAGACACATTTCACGTTTAACTAGTCTAAAGAGAAAGTTCATTATACTGCCCTACCAACCAACCTTAGCTGTAGTGTAGTCGACAACTTTTTTTGTAGTGAGGTCACACTTATTTCCTACAAGTAGTTTGTTGACATTTTCACTCGCATAGCGATCGATTTCCTTCAGCCACTGTTTCACGTTGTTGTAGGATTCCTGAAAAGGCACCAGCATAAACTTTTTTTTTAAAAAGTGTCATTTAGATTTCAGTTTAGCTCTAAATCTTTAAGCAAGCAATAAAAATGGGTCTCATTTTCTCATTTTTAGAAAGGGGTCTCACAAACCTGATCCGTAACATCATACACAACAATGATCCCGTGAGCTCCTCTGTAGTAGCTGGAAGTAATCGTGCGGAATCTCTCCTGGCCAGCGGTGTCCCACTGTAAACATGGACGGGACTCAGTTTATCTGTGGTTTCACATTAAATGACACACTTCATTTGAATTTTAAAGTCTACAAACTCACTATCTGCAATTTAATAGTTTTTCCATCCAACTCAATAGTTCGGATCTTGAAATCCACTCCAATCGTGCTGATGAAACTCTCTGTATAGGTGTCGTCCTGGAAGAGAATTGTCAAGAACATAAGATCAGATATTGTTCATATTAAAAAATATCCAAAAATGCTGTTAAGAAAACACTTACTGCAAAACGCAAGAGAATGCAGGATTTTCCAACTCCAGAATCTCCAATCAGAAGAAGCTTGAATAAGTAGTCACTGGAGAAATATGCAAAGATAAATACAGTTTCATTACATATGAGTAAATATATATAAACTATATATGCAGTCTGACAATTGTTGTGTCACTCGTATCACAATATTCATACAATTTATTATTTAATTATTATAGAAATTGATAAACGATTGCAAAGAAAATTTGATTGACCCGTCAACGAAAGGTTTAATATATTATTAGGTCATCATAAATATTCATATATGATAGGGTAAGACGACTTACTATTCAGGGTTCATGATGTGACAGCAAAGGGATTGTTATTGTTTGTCCAGCTGGTAGAAGCGCTCTGGGTCGCTTACTGTTCACCGGCTGACCGCAGACTCTGAGCCAGTATTTAGCCTGGAATAGTAGCAACAAAATGATTATCTTTGAGTTTTGATAAGCCTTTGTGCGCCGTTTCCAGATTTCCTTGCCAAATTAACCCAGCCTGACTTTCCGCCACCTCTCTTCTTTCAGGTTTTTCCAAGCCGCGCAGGTGCGGCAGTGACGGATGAGGATGCGCCGCTTTTCTTATCCGCTTTCGCCGCCTAGTGGTAGGATCTATTCATATGTAATGTTGTGTAAATGTAGCCATAATTCACATTACAGAAACGTAAAGTTTACTTGTTCTTGTGGTTTTAAAATATGTTGACGCCGGATCAAACGTCTGTCTGCGTGTTGTTTTTGCCCCATAAAACAAACCGCCACGATGCTTAGTTGTTGTAACTTAGGTGGTTTCCAAGGCGTTTCAATGCGGTTGCTTAGAGACTTCTGCGTAACGTTAACTTAGCTTTCTTTCACTTCTAGTCAAAAGATCTCCAGTGTCAGGATGATTTGTGATCCTGACTAAAGAGACTCAAGCTGCTAAGGTAAAACGTTTGAGTTTGTTTCATTTGTCTCAAATGGTATAGTTGTAAAAAAAAAAAAAAAAAAAAACTCCATGTTTTATCCAGAAAAGAATACTTCACTTTATACAACACTAATTCAAACAGCATCAAACTTTATTGAATAAAACACTAATAAATCTTAAAATAGGAATGAATAACACATTTATCAAAAAGAGTAGTCAGACAAAATACTTTTTGTATATCTATAAAACAATTCATAAATATTTTTATTTTATTTTGTGTTATCTTTCAAGGTTTTAAACTGGAAAATACAGGCTTCGGTATATATAAAAAGCCCCTTTTCAAAAAGTATTAAATATGTAAAGGCACTGCAATGCATTAAAATTGTATGAATACATTCATTTGGAGACAAATTGTCTGATAAACGATCAGAGAATACAATTTGCAGCTAATACAAGACGACAGCCCAACAGAGATATTTTGGCATACCAGGAAACAACACGCTTAAATAAATAATGTAAAAACAGCAAACTTTGGCACAAGTCTCTTTGCCTGTTCGATACATCTTAAAGAAAATGTCTAATCATCTGGAGCAAAGTAAAAAAAAATTGACAAGAAACATTACATTTCCAATAAAACTTAACAAAGGAGAAAAAAATCCTACTCACGGCTGTAGCTTGAGCAATGTTTTGTTCGCTTCAGCAAAAATGTAAAAAATCCTGATGGTCACATGACAGAAGTCTCAAATTATTTTTATTTTGCAATCTACAGCAGTATGAAGGATTTTTCTCTTTACTCCCTTTTAGGTCTCGTGTTCGGTTCATTTGTCTGTAACCATTCAGGTATGAGAAGTGTGTTTGTTTATTGTCCAAGAAAACAATAAAGACCTTTTCAGATTTAAAGTAATATTGCTTATAATATCAAGCTCTTTACCAGTGCAACCTGGAAGAACCTCCAAATCATTGTGCAAACTTTCAGGGTATAACGAGTACATGCTATACATCCCACATATGTCACTGAAATCTTGAAGATGATGTGAGGAAGGGCTTAAAGTTGAAGCCAAATGTCTTTGAAAGTTAAAACAAGGCACACTAATGTCCTGGTGTAGTCAAAATCATCTAGATTGTCTCTTGTGCAGTGAGCCTCAGTTTTCATATGAAGTCTTTATTGAAGAATGCACTTTTCCTTGTTGCTGTATTTTCTACGTCTTGCCTCCAGACCTTTCTGCAGTCTTTCATCCTCCTCCAAAGCTCTGCACATACAAAATACATACAGTGCATGTGTATTTGAAAAATCACATAACCCATTAATAATTTTCACCATGCCAGTGCACCAAAACAGTCGCTGCGTCCGAAATCGGATACTTCCCTACTATACAGTATGCGAAAAACAGTTCGCCAGCAGAGTAGTGTTCGAAAAACAGTATGCAAAAAGTACCCAGATGACCTACTACTTCGGTGAGATTCTGAAGTGTGCATTCGATGGACACTTTACTATCCCATGAGGCCATGAGAGAAGATTTATAAATAGCAGTGAAGCGACGTAACTGACGCTGGAAGGTCACATGATAATGACAACATAGCGGATGTAGTACATCCGGATTACATAATACACACAGTCATACTATATAGAACATACTTTTTTAACAGTCACAAAGTAAGTTCAAATTCAAATGTGAACCTACTCAGAGAGTATGCGATTTCAAACTTGACTCACCCTCTCTCTTTTGCATCCATGTCTCTGACCAGCTCATCCCGCTTGTTGACAAGCGACACCAGCTCCTGCAGCAGTAGCTGTTCTCTGTGCTGCTGGGACTGAGTCTTCTGCCAGTCTGAGTGATGGAATATTAATGTGAGTGATGAAATACTGACTACTAAAGCTGCAGCCACATAGGAAATAGGTAAGTAAAGGTTTAACGTATGAATAGACCAATATATGGGCCAAGCAGGGGATTATTTGTGCGTGTTTTTTAAACCTGTTAACGGAAACCCCCCTTTTTAAGCATAGACGTTAAAAATAAATGGTTGTAGTTCATGAATGCTTTGGAACACAGACCTAAAGTTGGTCTTTTTTACAGAAAGTTTACTGTATATACACACATTTATTTATACACATATATACTGTATATGTACAGTATATGTGTGTGTATGTATGTACATATACAGACACGCACATACACATAAAAATTGAATAATATATACACATATTATGTAAACACACTTTTATGTTAGATGTGATTAATCGATTTGACAGCATGAATTTAAATGGACTGATTTCATTTTTGTAATGCTTTATTTTAATTTAATGTAATGCTTATCTATAATAGTATAGAATTATAATGTCAACTATTTATTGATTATCAGCCATAACTAATACATTATTATGGATTGTTATTATTAAATTAGTCTTATATATTAGAATTATAAACATCAGGCAAAATATGAGTGTATTGTTAAGCTGTGACTGACCAGCGTTTCCATTAAATAACTCATATCAGTTACATGTCTTACCTTCAATAGCCATCATGGCTCTGAGCTCTCGGTTTAGCAGCTCAAACCTTCTTTCTAAATCCTGCTCTTCTTGCCTGCAAGGATAACATCATTAATGTTTATCGGTGTGGACTGACTGTGTCTTATATATCACTTGTGAATGCGAGTAATATTATCAGGACATACAGCAGCTCCAGATGGTCTTGTCTCCTGATCAAAGCATTCTTCTTGTTGACCAGAGTGAACCACTCCTGAATCAGCTTCTCTTCTTCATCTTTATCACTTCCTGTTAAACAGATAATAATGAAGTATCATGTTGCATTCCAAGAGTTAACTTGAAATCACCTTAACTCTTTCTTTCTATGTGAGTTTTTTCTTACCCGTCTCCATGAGCTTTCTGAGCCTTTTCTCCACGACATCAGCTCTTCTGTCTATGTGCTTCTGTTCGGTTTCCAGGGCCTGGAGTTCACTCAACACGTACTGATTGGTGTCCTGCAGACACTGGCCAGGAAGTACCACAGGGAGAACCACAGGGAGACATACATAAAACCAGACAAGAGAGTATCGCAGACAGAGAGAGAGAAAAAGAAAGCGAAAATGGTTGGAAATGGGGAGGAAGAGAGATGATGCACAAAGATAATGGCGAGGAAAGGAAAGGCTTGATTTTCCTGGAAACAAGGAAATTAAAGGTGCGGTATGTAAGAATGACAACTAGTGGTCAAAATAGGTACTGCAATCCAATTCAAAATATCGGAGATTGTCGTTTCTCCCGCCACCTGCTCCTCAGACTGGACGGCGCTCACACGGGTTGCCAGTTTGAGGACACGCAACAGGAACGAGCGCAATGGACAATGAAAATTGGCAAATTGTCACAGTGCAGTATCACAGACCAAAACAATAACAAACATTCCAGCCTGGAAACGCACATTTCAAAGTAAAATACCTGGCTGTAGAAGTGTTTTTCAGAGAAACGAGTATGTGAACTTAGCACGTTTCCTCAATATATGCAAATATATTATGGTATTTTTATGCTTTAGTAGAGTGAAAAAGTTACATACAGCACCTTTAATTATGGGATGGTAAAAGCTTGTGAATCAGGGGCCGGATTCACTAAAAGGACATTTCTTAAGATACATTCTAACACTGTGTCTACACCAGACGCGAGTGGGTCTTAAGAAAAAAACAGAACATTCCTAAAATTTTTCTGGGGGAATGCATCATATTCTTACCTGTATTTTTAAGTTAGAAAATAAGAGGAAACCGCAATTAAGAGGACTTTTATTTTTAAGAATGTTTTGTGAATCCAGCCCCAGAATTTGACTTTTATGATGGTTATTGTAAATTTAGATAGTAGGGATGCACAATATTGAAGAAAAATGTGATGTGCGATAACTTGTTAAACAATGCAATATGCTTTATGATAATCCTATATTTAAATATATATATAAATATATATACTATTACTAACATACATGTTTAACGATTCTCTAAATCCTCTGCAGCAACTGCAGGTGACTCTTCTCAGATGGCTATGAGATCATTGTTGACATGTGAGACGATCATGAGTAACAGTCTATTCTCTGCCATCTGCATCAACCTAAAACTTTTACACTTTTTTGTAATTTTTTGAAGTAATAAAATCATTTAGTTATCTCAAGTCATTGCGATATGCATATCAAGATTTGTACATTTGTAATATTTCATTCATTTAATTAATATATTGCGCAGCCCTATTAAAAAAAGACATTGTCTATGTATTTGACATGCAAATTGGCTAATTTTATATTTTAAAATCACAAGCTTTGAGGTTATCCAAGAATTTCACTTTTTAAAAAAAGATGAAACACTGTAATTTTCTCAAAGACGGAGGGTATACTGACCATTGTCTCATGATCTGCTGATTTAACATCATGGTTTACTTCGTGAGGTTCTGCAAACACATATCAAATGGCAAAAAGAGGTAAATTAGAGTGTGTAATATCAAATCTTTCCAAATTCAATAATTTTTTAGGAAGATGTTTAGGTAGGTTACCTATTTCAGCACTTCTTCTTGCAGCTGTTGAGCCATTTGTTCCTTGAGCTGTTTGTTCATGTTTATCTGACTGTCAGAGATTAGTTGAAAAGATACTATTAGATTAAATATTGAAACATAAATGCGAGGAAAGGGAACATTTAATGTCCTTTACCTCCTTTGGTGGTTCTTTTGAATCAGGCTCATCCATGGATTCACTCTTCAGCCGTGACCGCTGTTTCTTCACCAGATCCGCATCTCGTATGTGCCCGAATCCTGATCTGGATGCAGCTGCGTTTGGTCGTGGCGGGGCCACAGGTGTCTGCGCACCTTCTTGTGTATCCTTACTGCCCTTCTCATCCACCTTTCCCGCACGTTTAGTCCGAGGTGGAGGAACAAGACCTCCGTTGGGCTTCGCCACAGAGTCACTTCCCTCCTCTCCCAGTGAGTCCTTGCTGTTATTGTCTCCTGACACAGATCCAGCCTGGAGCCTCTCCGCACAGAATCTGGCAGCTGCTTGTACATCCGCCTGCTGGTTTGGCCCGGCTACTGCGTAGCTGGACTGACTGTTGTTCTGTTCAATCTGTAACACGCTCAACTCCTGCCCGGTGAAGTGAGCACGGATTTGGCACAAGTATGTCATGATGATCAAACGATCTGGCACAGAGAGAAGCACCATGTCTGAGGGCTCCAGCAGACGAGAGATTCCCTGTGATGCAAAACCATCAAAAGCCTGAAAAAGAAGAAAAATAGGTAGCAAGAATGATGAGGTTTGTTTTGTGTTTATAGTTAAAAATTGTCCATGTGGAACATCTGCTTAAAACAAACTTACATTTTTGTTGTTTTGCTTTATGTTGTGAGGCTCTAATGCATCAAAGTCACTGGAAAACAACAACTAGGTCAGTACATAATAACAAATTCATTCAATCAGATATGTTTTACAGTGTTTAATGAATGTTTTAATTGTAAACAGATAAATGGCGACAAAGAATATATAAATAAATAAAAAAGCCTTTGAAAGAATTGTTGAACCCTAGCAGTTTGTTTTGTTTTAACATCTGTATTTGGGAGATTCATTCAAGTAATTATTTTATAATTCATATTTGAATTAATTCTGTAATTGTTGTCATAAATGAACAATAAGCGATGAGTTTCCAATATTAATATTCTACATTACTTTGTATAAATAAAATGTATTAAAATTAACAATAAAATAAATTATTTTAAATTCTGCAAGTTAATTTAGGCATCACAACATTATGTTGCACAATGGATATTCATTTTGAATTTGCCAAAAATTAAATTTTCCAGTGTTATTAAAATGTTGTAGTTTTTAAAGATTTCAAGTGAGTGTGATATGATGACAAAGATAAATAAAAAATAGATAAAATTAACATGCAGAATTAGGTATTAAATTTAAAGCTATCAACCGATATGCTACAAATACATAGTGCATCGCAATTTTTTTTTTACAAAATGGCTGTTAATTGAACCAAGTAATCTATAAAATAGTTTTTTAGGCAGTTGAATAAATTGAATCATACTAAGAAAGAATAAGTTTGTTTTGAGCTGGGTATGAAAGACATGAAACTCACATTATCTCAGGGTGGAAGTGATGTAGGATGGCACAGAACGCCAAGCCATTACGCCAAGAGGTGCTGAAGTTTGTGACTTTTACTCCCTTATAGTTCTTAGTGATCTCTTGACACCACTTCAGCAAGGACTCACTGGAGGTCACCAGACCAGGACTGGGCAGTGGACTGGCAAACTGTATAGTGACAAATGGAAAGACAAAAAGAAAAAAGAAAAAAAGACCTGATTAGAAAAAACTAAAAACAGTCTACATTTAACATGCACTTTAAACAGCAAATGCCACTCACATCCCATGCAGGCACTGCTGAACCCTCTTTATTTGATTCATCTATTGTTTGTACTATTGTGAGGTCCATAGGTGGTGGAATGATTTTCTTTTTACTGCGTATTGGGGGCACAATCACATGACATGCGTCTACAGTGGTCTGGCCATTAACCTGCACACTGCCTGGGCTCCCAGATGGTGTCTCGTTCCCTTTAGCCTCTGGGGTTACATTAGAGGAATCCTTTTCTTGAGGATGACCAGACCTGTCAAAAGGACAGTAAATATGTAAGACATACTGACATGACTTCTTTGCCCCGTGCTACAATAAATACACAATTCCTCATCATTGTTTTATCTTCACCTAGTTAAAGTAAAAATGTAATTGTTCTGCTATGCAAAATGGGTCTTCCTCTGGAAAGCTTAGAACATTTTGGGTGTTGTTTTTAAAGGTTGATGAAAAGACATGCAAATATTAATATATTATGGTACTCAAACAACATAATATGGTAAAATAAGGCTGAATTTTAGTGTTTACACGCCACTCAAACTTACAATTCATCAGGCACTGATGGTGGTCTATCCTGCTCTATTTGAGCCTCTTCACTTCTATCAATACTTAAATCTGGTTGTTCCTTGTTCTTAGTTTCAGCTTCTGTTTCTGTGTTCTCTTTCTGGTTTGTGGGCTTAACAGCTGGGGTATCTTGGCACTCCCTTTCAGCTGCCATACATTCCAGCTGGACATTTTGTTCTTGCTTGTTTAACCGGACATTATCATCTAAAACAGCATTTCTAGCATTGGCTTCTCTATCATCTAACTTCAAATTCTCCAGTGGCACAGAGGAAGTCTGAGACTGACTGATGTCAATTTTCTCATCTATCTCATGAGAAATCACTGATGGTTGAGGTCCAATAGTATTTGTGATCTCAGTCTGATCTAAATTTGTCTGTATCACATCCATGGGCAGTTTCATGCTAGATTTGAGTTGCAGGGGAGGAGTTGGAGGAAGTTCGAAATCAGACTTGCAGGGGATCAAGCGTTTCTTAGTGCGTGGAGCAGGAGCTGGAGGCTGTGTCGTCTCCTCTTCTACCATTTGACAAATCTTTGCTAACAGAACATTCTCCTCTGAGAGGTCGTCATCCTTTAGACTGGAACTTTCTGTACCTTTTGTTGGCTCACTGTGTCTTTCAAGTTTAGGAGAGGGGAATGGCCACGGGACCACAGAGCTTCTCGGAGAAACGTCTTGCCCGGAAATAACATTCTCATCAACGTTTATATCTGTTGGCTTCACTGTGGCTCCTACAATAATGCTTTCTGATGCCTTAGTGATGACTGGGCTGCTCTCTTTTTCCATCTCAACTTTTGAAGTGTCGCCCTCTAGTGGTGATAAGTTATTCTCACTCATCTCTTTTGCAACATCATCGCATATCTCAGCAGTCTTTACAGTTGTTGCCTCTGTAGTTACATGTAAAGGAGTGGTTCCTTTTTCATCGTAATGTGGAACCACATGTTTGTTATCCGCTGCACCGCAACTGTTTTGATTGATGGCATCAGGGCCGACTTCCTGTGAAGGCACTGGGGGTGGTGACTGCATACACTCATCTTGACAAGGAGGGATAACTTTGTTAACAGGTTGGGAAATAGTTTCCGTTAGTGTAGTGTCTTTTAATATAGACACAGATTCTGATGGAAAGGCAGTCTGAGGTGCTTCTAGTGTTTGTATGGCAGTGAAATCTCTTGGTTGTGGTATTGGCTGTTTTGAGGATTCCTCTGGTCTGTGAGAAATGGGACACCAGAACAAAATATCAAAATGTTGCACCTTGCCAATTTGGTTATTATAGCGTGCAAATGTTTTTCAGTAAAAATGCAATTAAGTGAAAATGGCACAATCAGTTCCAGCAAGGGGCTACAAACAGCAGCGTTAGCCCACAGTCGCTGTGTAACGTTTTCTGCTAACATGTTTTTGCAAGCTTGCAGCAGCAGTTGCAAAATAGACAAACAAGCTGTGAAATTGCTGTTTATTCCTTTCTGATAAACCACAGAGAGCCCAAAATCAAAGCCTGCACTTTAAAAAAAAGGAACCAACACAATATGTTTCATGCTCATAATACACTACCACTCAAATTTTTGTGTCGGAAAGATTTTTTTTAAAGAAACTTCTTAAGGCTGCCTTTATTTGATCAAAAATACAGTCATTAAAAAAAATAAATATATATATATATATATATTTTGAAATAGTATTACAGTTTAAAAACTGAATTTATTCCTGTGCTGGTAAAGCTGAATTTTCAGCAGTGATTACTCCAGTTTTCAGTGTCACATGGTTCTTCAGAAATCAATCTCATGTGCTAATTTTGTGCTCAGGAAACATTTCTTATTATTATCAATGTTAAAAACAGTTGTGCTACTTAATATTTTTGTGAAAAATAGTGGTGATCATTTTTTTCCCCAGGATTTTTCAGGATAAATAGAAAGTTCAAAAGAACAGCATTTATTTGAAACAGAAACATTTTGTAACTATAAATGTCTTTACTGTCACTTTTGATTGTGTCCTTGCTGAATAAAGTATTAATAAAAAAATCTTTGACCCAAAGTTTTTAATGGTAGTGCATCCCAACCCATCTCTTAGACATAAGATACATTAAATGCACTGCTTTATGTCACACACAGACACCACCAGCCCATGTCACAGACAAATACGAATAACGACTAGAATGCTTGACTGTCAGCCAGACGGAACATTGCCAAAATCGTGCCGATCATATAAGGAGGGTCATAAAAATGAGAGGCAGTGCAGGCAGAGGTCATGCACTTACCCTCCATCCATATATAGCTCAGCAGACCACACTGTCCCTAAGTCTTCCTGACCCAGTTCAAATTCCAGCTCCTCCGCCATAGGCCTTAAATCTGCTGTCTTTATCTTTATCTTTCCAGGAGTAATCTTGCCAAGCAGAAGTTCTCCATGTCCATTTCTTTTTGGGCATGTCTTAGCAGGTATGTCTTCTTTTGTGGTTTCCAGAGGCAAGCATGTCTCTTCGTTTATCTTTTCATTTGATATCACACTCTCAGACTTTAATTCCATCTTCATGCTTTTGTCATTTCTTTTTGATGTATGTTGGGTTTTCTGTTTAGAAGGACTTCCTTCATCCTGGGCTTTGAAATTAATGGATCCGCTTTGAGTTTCTCTGGCAGCCAGTTTCAAGCACTCCACCAAGCTCATGGCCACCGGCTCGGCAGTCTGAATATCTATCTGTAACTCGCTAGACGGTAACAAATCCTTGATTAGGTGTTCCTGGGGCTCATCATCAGTTGGATGCTTCATTTTGGTGTCACAGAAGGCCTCGGGAGGGAGAATTTCCACCACAGATCCATCTTGATTGTCCAAGATCGTGTCATCTTGAACATCGCTTTCTTCAGCACTTGGCTGCTGTAGTATAGATGTCATGGTCTCATAACTAAAGGACGAGGACATTTAAATTACATAATTACATTACACCATGAGAAAACAAATGGTTTCCATTCACAAAAAGGCTGTTTTTGATTTAGCCGCGAAAATCACCAGCCAGTATTTACTCAATCAAACAAGCAAGCTATGCTTCTCATCACTACAGGACACTCTAACTGTGGATGCAAAAGCTTCCTTGCAAATGCACAATCACACCTAGTAACAACCTTTCAGTGTTTCGGGGAAATGAAATTGTAGCCATGCAGATGCCGAGGCCAAAGAAGCTCTGTGCAAGTCTCAGAATTGTCCCACACTTACCCTTTGTACAGAACACCGAAAATCCCCCTTATGAAGCCTACAGATACCTCTTCCTGATCAGAAACAGAGTCAAGTTCCTGTTTGCATGTGTCCATTGTCCTATCTGTTCCTACATCAATCTCAAGGCCAAGTTCAGTCCCTGAACAGACACCTACAGTCCTGAGATCTTCTTTAGGTCCAGCTTGAGTTGTCCAAATTCTCTCACTGCCAGTTTGCAGCAGCATCTTATCATCTGAATCTTCCACTTCAGGGGTCTTCTCTTTGTTTTTTTCTCTCTGGCTCTCTCTGATAGCATTTTTATTCAGATTGTGGTGGAAAGAGGACAAATCGAAGGAATCCTTTTGCTCCTCTGGCTTGGTTTCTGATGTTTCCTGTCCACGTTGGCTGCCATGGACCAAAAAGTGTAAGTGACAGGAGTATTCTTTGAATTTTAATATTCTCTCGCTAACATCTCAACTCCCAGCAAGTAAAACTAATGCTTACTCTTTAAGAGATCCATTAGAAACACAGGCAGAATAAATAAATTGTCAATGTTGTTAATATAATGTCAATATATTAACTGTCAGTTTTGATTAATTGAATGCATCTTTGCAGAATAAAAGCATTAACTGTTTTAAAACAAAAAAATCTTTCTGACTCCAAACTATAGTATGGACGGATCTATGCAAGCCCAGTTTGCAGTCCACACAAAACTCCATGCAGTGAGGTTAACAAACCTCACGCACTTACCCCCTATCCAGGACCTCTTTTTCTGGCATCGACTTGGCCATGCTAACAACCTCATCACTTTTTTCTTTTGTTTTCTCCTCTACTGTGGCCCACAACACACTCTCTGTTTCAAATGTGACCTCTTTGTTTAAACCATTTTCGTCAGACTCGGTATCCAGAGACACGTTGGGCGTCAGAGGGCAAAGTTCCTCCAGATGCAGTGATGTCCTGGTTTCCTTTGCAGCAACAGCAGGGGAGATCACAGGAAGTGAAGGCTTCATACGGACCTGTATACTGACTTTGAAAGGTTCTTTACTCTTCTCCTTAATTGTCTCAGCTGGTTGTGGTTTTAGGACATTGGAGGGCTGCTGGGACACTGGTTCAGTTAAAACGAGATTCTCAGCACCCTCAATTTGGTTTACAGCTTTTTCTTCACTGTGAGGTAAGGAATAGGGTTTATGACACATTTTACTTACCTTGTTTTGATCAAACATGCATTTATGAAACTTTATCCACATTCATTTGCCTGCTATAACACTCAGTAGTACCAATATCAATATCAGCACATTTATATCCAATTCATCAAATATGGCTTGCCGAAACTCACTCTTATTGACGCATGAGAGTGCACAAAAGCCCCAAAAGCCCCAAAATACCATTTTAACACACTTAATCATATGAGACATGTGACAAAGCTCAAGCATGCAAGCACTCGGCCATGTCTGAACATTAGAGACCATGTTGGGCACTGTCAAAATGTCTCTTACCCTCCATCTAAAGATTTTTTTGAGGACACTTCCGCTTTATTTTCTTCTTTTGGCATCTTGTGAGGCGTTTTGTGCTTATTTATTTCCTCATCTCTTGTTTCCTCCTCCTGATCTTTTACATTCTCTTCCAGAGAACTCCAGATTGGCACTTCTGCTTGGGTGAACGGAAGTGAATGGACCTCCATGCTCTTCTGCGTTAACACTGTGCTGTCTGACTCCTTTACAATCGGCTCACTGACTGCTGGAGTTTCTTCTGAGATGCATTTAAGGACTTTGGGCTCCAGGGATTGGGGATGAATAGGAGGAAGCTTTTTGGGCAGAGCTGTTATCTGAGGGGCAGCTGCTTTGAGGCTAATGCTAGGCCTGTCATCTGGAGTGAAGGCCATTTCATTTTGACTGAGAGAATAACAGGGAACAGAAGAATGAGACAGGAAGAAAATAGTTACAGACAGAGAAAAATAAGAAAATTAGAATTTAGTAAAGAGTTTAGTAAGTTCAAATACAAATTTCTGGAGAATTGATGATGTAATTCTACAGAAGTGTCATTTTGTGGTTGGCGAAGAAGATATAACAAGCCTATCTGTTCATACTGAGGTCAGTTAGTATATTTAAAATGTGTTATCTATAAAACAGAATTTTATGTGCTTAACTATTCAAATGAACGTCATTAAAGGACAGATAAGGGTTTATTGAAACAGGAAGTAGCACAAAAGAGGAAAGTTTAAGTTTGCAGCAGTTTGGGAGTGTAATAGTACCATGCGAGCAACACACTAACCTTTCCACAATAGTTAAAATCTTGTCCAGCTGATCCTTATGGGACTTTTGCTCTCTCAAACTACTGTCGACCTTAGATGCATGACCTTCTTCCACCCACACTTGACTTTTTTCCCTGGGAAGATCCGTAGGTTCTTGCTGTGGAGGTGATGAGCTGGATAAAACATTGCGGATATTTTGTGCTGTAGGGGTAACCACAGTTGAAGCAAATTTCTTGATTATCTTGTCCTCGTCTGACTTGTTGAGGTCGGCACAAAGCAGAGCACCCTTCGCTTTCTGCTCATTCGGTTCCTCTTTTGGAGGAACTTCCCCTGCTGATTCAATTGTGTTTTCTGGTTGCTTTAGTAAGTCATCATCGGTTATTGAAAAGGTTTGAACCAGACTGGACTGCATTGGCTGTTCAGTGTCAATTTTGAGTGGTTCTTTCTCAGGGCGACTGCTAATAGTAACATCTTTAATGGGTTGAGAGGTAATGATCACTTTATCAAAATCGGCCACTTTAAAATCAGGCTCTTCCTCAGCCAAAGGTGGTTTCTCTGCAATAAAAACTTGTTGATTTTTCTTTGTAAGAGTGGAAACCACTGATGAGTGAGGTATTGTTGCTGGAGCAGAGAATGGGTGTGGGGGAGGGACAGTCCCAATGTCCAATTGCTCAGATCTGGGAGCTTCCACAGGCGGTACTCCAGATGTGTCTAAAGATGACTTGCCAACAGGCCCAAGACTGGGGGACAAAGATACTTGGTGTCAAAGGTGGCAAATATGGGGTGAGAAGCCACAAAGCATGGCTGTGTTTGGTAAGATTAGATGCAGCTTTTCCTTAGACAGCACTTTGTGTGGCAGCAATGTTAGTGGCGAAAGAGAGATGCAGGATTGGAGTGGTGAGGGAAAGCAATGGAGAGTTCAAACATTTACACAGCTGGTGTAGGCAAATGTCATGGTCTGTTTATGATAGGCTCATCACAAGGTCATGCATTTCCCCTATTGGTATTAAGGAACAGTTTTTCTCATTTAAAAAGTTAAATCCATATTCATGCAGAAATGCTTTATAAACAGAGCAAAATACTAAATTCTGATTACACCTCTGCCAATCAGACTGTGTCTGCAAAGTTAATATTATGTTATTAGTGAATTATACTTGATGCCAGAAAAAAAAAAAAAAAAGTAATTGCCCACCTTTTTACAGCTGTGGCAGGTCTGAGCTCTTTTCTTTCAGTGCTGCTGGTTTCAGGTTGACGGAGGGAGGAAGGAGATTGTTGATTCGCTATACTAATGCTGCAGACTGTCCGATGTTGCTCTTGTTTGGGCTCGGAGGTCTTCAATTCTTCAGCGAGTAAATCTGTGGAACATAACAGCAAATTGAATCAGAATAATTATTAAAATAAAAGCTAATCAATCTTAATCTATTTGGGTTTCAATCATTTTTAGGCCTTTTACATCATTAATGACAAGAGTGAAGAATACTATTCACCTTGTAAAAATGGATTTGTTTGATCCTCCTCTGTAAGTGTGTTAAGCTCCCTGGATATTTCTGGAAAACAATTGACATACAATAAAAGCAAAAATTTTTAATAATTGTATTAATGTATTATGCGTTTTATTAAGTTTTAATTTTTGAATTCATTTTCAAAGACAACTGCTGATTTGAGATGACGTGAGTGGAAACGTCATTGCAGAGTTTTATGCAAATAAGCAATCTCTAAAGTGGGATTTTGGACCAATGAGAGTTCCCTGTAGGCGGGACTATCTAGCATGACATGGCAAACATAAATAATCTAGTCGCGTGTGGTGGTTGTAGCTAGTTACAACAAAAACCTTATATTAATGATAGATGTAATTTAGGGGGCGTTTACATGACACGACAACTAAAAACAAAACTTTTTATACATTTTTGCCATTCAAACATGAAAACAGCATTTTGGGGGGTCTGTAATGCAAACTTTTGAAAACTGTTTTCAAAGTGCAAGTTTTTGAAAATTATACTGTTATGGTCTCTGTGTAAACTACAAAGGCGCAAATTTGTGGAAACGGTGACGTCATGTGCATGCGCATTATGTGTTCAATTTAACAACACTGTGGTCTGTAAGCGAACTTTTCAAAAGCGCAAAGGAAAAACTTTTCCATTTTTAGTTAATCGTTGTGTAAATGTACCCTTAAATCGCAAAATAAATCTTCTAGTACATTATAATCGTTAGACCTATCACCAGTCACACTAGTTCCTATTACGGTCTCTTTTAAAGCAAACGAAAGGCAGTTTAGTACCTGACCGTGCAGAAGAAGATTGAGGTGAACAGCAGGGGGCATTTGTAAGAGCTTCACTGGTTGACAGGGCAAGAGCAGAGATAGAGGAGGAGACAGTTGCTGGGGTAAAAGAGACAGGTTGAGGTTTGCTAATGGGGTAAGAGAGGGAGACAGAGGGAGGTGGAGGTGGCTTGGGGAGTTGACTAGAAGGGCAAGATGTTTCACAAAGAGCTTCAAGATCTGGTTTGCTCAGCAATGGAACAGCAGGTTCATTTAGAGGGACACTGAAGAAAGGAGATGTAGAGTCCGCCATCGTCCTCTCATTTAGCTCTGCAAAAGCTGTGAGAAAAAGATGGAAAATATATACAAAAAGAAGTAAAACAGGCGAAGGAAATTTTTAGATAGATCAACCTAAATAACAGGCATTCCTTGATCAAGTGTTAGAGGCTCAGTTTGAATCAATATATATTTATCTGAAGCAAATATTGATCTAAACATCAGAGTAGGGGCTTTCAAACTTTTTAAGAGACAATCACATATGATGAAGATGGAACCTTTCCTAAAGTATAAAGGCAGCTATACATTTTTATGTATAAAAAGCCTTTATACTGTTTAAGAAAAATAATATATGATACAGTGCGGCTTAATTATTAAGTCGTTATTCTGATCATATTTTCACAACACTTCCGCTTGTAGTTCTTATTAAGTCGGTCATATTTTAGGATTGTTTACCTTAGCAATGTCTCTGAGAACCTGACACTTTACACTACTGGAGAATCCAAGTAGGTTCTGGAAAATGGTGGCACTGGAGACTAAAGGGTTCCTGATGGTTTCACACCTAATTCTCTAAGTCTTAAAGTATTTTGCAGTTAACCTGCTTTTTTGTGACCCTGCTGACCCAATGAGCATTTCGCTGTCCATTGGTCATGCCTTGCTTTTGCAATTTCTAGTATTGCATCCTTCTCTTGGGCATTTCATAATTTCGACACTTCAGTATGAGTAAATTTTTTGGCTCATTTGAATATCCAGCGTTTTTCACTTCCAGCCCTTGTTAACAATATGTCACTTATAGATTTCAACTAAATTAATAGTAGTTACTAATATTGATGTGGTTTGGAATTGGTAAAATGTGCTTGGAAAAAATATGAACAGAATATCGACTTGCATAACAATTATGCACACAGTTTGAAGACAAACTTAAATTATTTTTAATTTTTTCAATAAAGTAAATTAAAATATCTTTAAAAAAGGGTTTTTTTGTTGTTGTTTTTTACAATAATAATAAAAGTTGCAATTTTTACAATTTCTGACCAGTCTTTAGAAAGCAGAATTAAATATATTCCTTGTAGTAACATTACATTTAAAAGGAAATTTAAATGAAGTGATTGTGAACAAATGTTCAACATATTTAAATAATACTTTAAATGCACTTTTTAATTGTACTTTAGTATTGCTGCCTCTACTGTTTACATGCAGTCTGGAAGAATTCTCAATACCTGGCACACTGCCAGCAGATGGATGGTTAAGCGTTTCAGAAAGAGAGAGGGAAGAAGTTTTGGGTTCGAGGAGAGGGACAGGAGTGGGGGATACAGGGCGAGCACCAGGGACAATCTTGGGCTTAAAAACATTGGTGCGAGGTGCTCCAAAAGAATCTGAGACAGAAGTGCAATGACACAAAGAGAACGCAGACCACGTGAAAGAAGAAGATTAGTCAGAGATGCAGAAAAAGTGAGAACAAGAGACAGTAGCTAAGAGGAAATGAATCTTACTTCTCCAAAAGCTATCTTAAAGTTTCCTTTAGAGTCAGGCTAAGATGTACTATTCCTATTAGAATTACAGTAAATGTACTCTGACTTGCATTTAGTATGTGAATGTTTAGAATTCATGAGTCTTTACCTTTCGGGAGCACAGTGGGAAGATAGGGAGAGTGGGAAAGGAAGGGATCGGAAGGGGAAGAAAGAGAAGCCCGAGGGAGTTTGAGCAGAGGATAGTCAGAGGTCACCGGACCCTCCAGAGGGGCCTCGGAGCCTGACAGTCTTCTTGGAAAAGGCACAGGAGCTATAATTATAGAGGGAAAAATAGATAGATAAACAATATGTAGTTCAGGCTTTGTCGAGAAATACACAGATGCATAAGCGCTATTAGAATTGTTTCTCTGGGTGATGACTGTAAAAGAACATTTGCATGGGTCCATTTGCAACCCATGCATGTGGATGTCAATGAATTCACGCATGCACACTGCAGCTAAATACGGCTCTCACTCTTCTTTTTTCTTTTTAATTGCGGTTGTCACTATTAAAAATTTGCAACGCGTATGGGGCCATAGTGAATTTCAGTTCTCAGTTCTCTGAAACAATTTATTTTGCACCACACACCCAAATTTCGCAGCTCTACACATGCTTCATAGTGATCAAAAATATTTTCAAAAACTTTTGGCCGAATCCTCCATGTAAAGTCAATGCAGAAGGGAATGAAATTATACCACATGACCCTGGTGTTTGTCAAAAACAGTACGCAAATCAGCCAGGAATTTTCTGATGAGTGGAAGAAAACTACCAAAATGTTCAAAATTCAGATGGCAATAAAATTACCGACTACCAGTAAATGCTGAAATTACTTCACTTCCTCAATTGAAACAATTACCATTTGTGCAGTGCTTCAGACACATATTTATGAAGAAATATAAGACTAGCAACACGAAAAGGTCAATAAATATTCACTTCCGTTGAAAAGTTTGGGGTTGGTAAGATTTTTTTGTAAGAAGTCTCTTATGCTCACCAAGGCTGCATTTATTTAATCACAATACAGTAAAAACTGAAATATTGTAAAATATTATTACAATTAAAAATAACTGTTTTCTATTTTAATATATTGTAAAATGATTTAAATTTTTCCTGTAATGGCAAAGCTGAATTTTCAGCATCATTACTCCAGTCTTCATTGTCACATGATCCTTCAGAAGTCATTCTAATATGCTGATTTGTTGCTTAAGAAACATTTCTTATTATTATCAATGTAGAAAACAGTTGTGCTGCTTAATATTTTTGAGGAAATCATGATAATTTTTTCTCAGGATTCTTTGAAAAAGAACAGCATTTGAAATAGATATTTTTGTCTTTGCTGTCACGTTTGAAGTCTTTGCTGTCACGTTTGAACAATTTAATGTATCTAATTTGGTATTGTACCTGAGATGGTGATTTTATCAGAAGAGAAGAACTTCAATTCCAATTGAAGTACACGTTGTTACCATAGAAGCCATATAACCATACATACAAATAACTGTAATCAAGTAGGAACGTCAACTAGCATCTAACAGTATAGCAGGCCACTTGCTGACCTCCAGTGGTTTAATTTAAGTCGAGCTATGGTACCTGAGCCAGGGGATGGCTGGAAGACTTTGGGCAATGCTGGGGGGAGCAAACCAGTAGTATTTTGCTCTGTGGGGGAGTCAGGTGGGGCCTGTAGCTGGGCAATGGGTGGTGGACGTGGTGGTCTGGAGCGGGCGGGTGAGGGCATGGTGCGAGGGGTTGGACTGGGTGGGGTGGGTAAAGGTGGACGTGCTGGCAGGTCAGGGTTACGGATAGTGCCAGACGCTGGGCGTGAGAGGACACCATCAGCAGGCCTCTCCTTACCACTGACTGAGGTTAGCATGAAAAATGGAGGGAGAAAGACAGCAATAGAGTGAAAGAGAAAGTAAAAGAGCAGTATTGAGGAAAAGCAATGAGGCAAAAGAGAAATATAGAGGTGAGAGAGAGAGAAAGGTCATGAATGTATCATTAAGGATGGTGGTGCATCGTCATAAAAGACATTTAAAGGGTTAATTCACTCTAAAGATAATATTATTTTCAAACCCTCATGTTATTCCAAACTTGTACGCTGTTATTTTTCTGTTATTTATTTTTATTTTAACACAAAAGGAGAATTTAATGCTATTTTCCAACAACAGTTCACAGAAGCCATGTCTGTCCCAAAAAAGTACAAAAATTTTGTAGTAAGTAAATTCCCAGGCCCTGCTTGATTTTAAGATGGTCATTATTTCCCATATATTACATATGACAGTTTTCATTTATTTTTTAATTACTGGTTAAGTAAATTTTCCGTCACGTGATCTCAGGGCAAATCTATTTCATCGACATACAAAAATAAATGTATACTACAGTTCAAACTTTGGGGTTGGTAAAAATGTGAAAGTTGAAGAAGTTGAAATATTATTGCAATTTGTAATAAATATTTTCTATTCCAAAACATTTTAAAATGTAATTTATTCCTGTGATGGCAAAGCTGAATTTTCAACAGCCATTACTCATCTTCAGTGTCACATTCTCCTTCAGAAATCATTCTGACATGTTGATTCTTTTATCAACCTTGCTTAATAAAATGATTAATATATATATATATATATATATATATATATATATTATTATTTTTATTTTTTATTTTTTTTATATTAACTGACTTTTATATTTTTTTCAGTATTTGACAAATGCAAGTTGTCTTTCCAGTTACATTTATGTCATTTGACATAATTGACATAATAAAAACATGGAAATAATTATGCACCATTCTAAAATAATCTAAACTAATCAAATCAAATTGGACACAATTTCATATTTCACAATGCATCTATAATGACATGAAGAATCATAAACTTTGTTAAGAAACAGAGTTGCATGAATATGTTTCAAAATTCCTTTTGTGTTCCAGGAAAAAGACATGAGGGTCCTGACAACAACATGAGGATGAGTAAATGATGATTTTTTTTTTTATTGAGAGGTAAACTACACCCTTTAAATTAGATTTAAATATTTTCATGAAATGAATGATGAAATGCAAGTCAAAGCAATGGAGGACAAAGAATTAATGTGATAATCATGTGCAACAAAACCACATCAGTGAAGAATCATATTCCTGAAACATTCTAGGAATATTTCAATGGAAATAATTAATTGAATGTGGTTTATATGAACTTAATTTTTATAAAGAAAGAAAATTATATCAGTATGATCAGACACATGATTTGACTTAAAAGAGTTTATAGAGAGAATATGCAAAGAGCATGTAAATATTAGTACCTATTGCTGAAGGGCTCTTTATAGATGCAGGTCTCTTTTCTTGGGAGCGTGTTGGTCGAAGAGGAAGGTGGGGTGCTGACAGAGAGAGAAAGACAGAAGGAGAAGTTCTAGCATGTGAGGAAGTAAGGGTTACTACGGTAAGAGAAAATATACATGCATCAGTAGTGATTCATGCAAGAGGGCAGATGAATAAGGATATAAGATAAAGAATACAAGACATGAGTATGCAAGTGTTTAATAAATACAGTGGGGCCACAAGTGAAAATGCATCTATTGTGTATCTGTTCAACTTAATGCTTTAACTTTTCATTACAAATCATATTATCAGCAAAACAATGGATATTTCTTTTGCATTTTACAACATAATGTTACTTTGTTTCACATTTTCCAGAACCCAAAAAGTTATTTCCAAGTTTAAAATGTATTTTGAATCCTAGATTTTCAATGTGGTTTCAGACGTTTGGTCCCCATTGTATATGTTCATTGTTTTTTTATAATACCTGGAGCTGCAGTAATGAGATTAGCCCCAGTACTGGATCTCTTATCCTCCTCTTCATCACTCTCATTAAAGTCGTCCAGGTTCCCAATGTCTGTTGGTTTTACACTCATCAGACTGGCGAGACTCTGCATGTCCTCGTCCCTACAGAGGAAACCCATAACTGGTCAAGAACTGTAAAGTTATTGGATCTAATGGAGATTAGGCACGAAATTCTTTTGCATTACATCCTAATGCAGCATCTCTACAAGGCTGTATTGTTTTGGAAATTCTGCTCTGCATGCTTCTTGACATGCACATGTCAGGAAAGAAACTAACGCCAGTGTTCAACAGCAAACCATTTCTCTTGTTGGATTCAAACACACTCCAAATATTTTTAATCGAAATCAAGGAACTGTTTTTGCAACAATTTTCATGAATTCGGTTTTGGTGCAATCACAAAAAAAGATTTGCTGTGGTCACATTCCCACATGATTGAATCTAAATAATTAAACACCACATGCAAGTGTTATAACTTCCTGAGCAAGAACTCCATGTGGATGAGGTCAACAGGGAGAACTCACGTAGCTTTCCCCTCCTTGAGGAACACACAGGATAAGGAGAGCTTCAGCGTGGCCTCCACCACCTTCACCGACAGAGGCTTCATTTTGAGCATCAGGTCCGTCTGTGAGTGTGTTGCACTGGCAAACTTCTTCATGTTCAAGTCCACAGATGCTAGAACTTTCCGACTGCCCTTAGCTGTCTCCTGTAGAACATCAGATCAGAAAAGGTAACTTTGAGAATAATTAAAGCAAATTTTTCACATTTTGTTCTTTTTGCATTTTGAATTACCTATATATATATATATATATATATATATATACAGTATATATATATACACACTCACACACATTTACACATCACTGGCCACTTTATTAGGTACACCTGTTCAACTGCTCGTTAACGCAAATATCTAATCAGCCAGTTACATGGCAGCAACTCAATGCATTTAGGCATGTAGACATGGTCAAAATGAGCTTCAGAAACATGAAATTTAAAGAAATGAAATGTGATTTAAGTGATTTTGAATGTAGCATGGTTATTGGTGCCAGACAGGCTGGTCTGAGTATTTCATGAAAAGCTGATCTACTAGGATACAACCATCTCTAGGGTTTACAGAGAATGGTTAGAAAAAGAGAAAATGCTTTGTTGATGCCAGATGTCAGAGGAGAATGGCCACACTGCTTCGAGCTGATAGAAATATAACCGTAACTCAAATAACCACTGGTTTCAACCGAGGTCTGCAGAAAAGCATCTCTGAACACATAACATGTCAAACCTTGAAGCAGATGGGCTACCGCAACAGCAGCAGAAGACCACCCTGGGTGCCACTTCTGTCAGCTAAAAACAGGAAACTGAGGCTACAATATGTACAGGCTCACCAAATTTGGACAATAGAAGATTGGAAGATTTCTGTTGAGACATTCAGATGGTAGGGTCAGGATTTGTTGTAAACAACATGAAAGCACGGATCCATCCTGCCGTGTATCAATGGTTCAGGCTGGTGCTTGTTTACTGGTGTGAGGGATATTTTCTTGGCACATTTTGGGCCCCTTAGTACCAATTGAGCATTGTTTAGATGCCAGAGTCTACCTGAGTATTGTTACTAACCTTTATGACCACAGTGTACCCATTTTCTGATGGCTACTTCCAGCTGGATATTGTGCCATGTCACAAACCTCAAATCATCTCAAACTGGTTTCTTGAACATGACAATGAGTTCACTATACTCAAATAGCCTTCACAGTCACCAGATCTCAACCCAATAGAGCACATTTGAGATGTAGTAGAATGGGGGATTCGTATCATGAATGTGCAGCCGACAAATCTGTGTGATGCTATCATGTCAATAAGGACCAAAATCTCTGAGGAATGTTATCAGACACTTGTTGAATCTATGAATCAAACTTCATCTTTATAAAAAAAACTTACATTCTCAATGAAAAATGTCCATTCTTTGTCTTCAAACTCATCTGCATGTGGGTCCTGTGAAACAAAAGCATATTCAAAAAGTCAACAAATGTACTGACGCAAATGATAGTATAGGTCAGCAGTTGTCAGTATCTTTAACAAGTTGTGTATTGCATGAGTTCATGCAATATATTTATATATATATATATATCGTAAAGCTAATAATACGATGCGATAGGTGTCATACCCTGTAGAGTGTGACGGTAATATCCACATTTTCAGGTACAGGCCACACCACCATTCCCCTGTAGGGATTTTTGATGCCTGGCTGCCATGCGTGAAGCTGATGAGAAAATAACAACACTGTCAGTCATCATAATCCACATTGTACAGCAGTTGTAATCATTGTAAGCACTTGTAAATCACTGTAAATAAAGCATTGTTAAACATAATAATTTAAGTGTCAGTACACTGTTCTGACTGAAAGCTTGGGAAGAAAATCGACTTTCCTGGACATGTAGTCATAAACTAAATTACCTTCGCTTTCATGAATAATTTTGTATCTAGAACAAGACTTATATTTTATAATATTTTGTATATTATTTAAAATGTGTGTCAATAAAAACATTGATTAATATTAAATAATATTGTTTAAAATATCTTATTTATATAGGCAAGGCAAGTTTATTTATACAAGCTATTTCATACACAATGGTAATTAAAGATTAAGATTCATAAATTCCTGATCAACTGCCTGATCACTAAGTTTTGGTGTGCTCCTGGAAGAAACGGAAGAAATCGAGACTCAGGTTTGTGATTTTATAGACAATTAAAGATTGTTTATCTTTGTACCTTGGAGCAAATGCGTCTGTTCCTCCTTGTCCACACCACTCTCAGTTTGTCTGGTTGCCTATAAAACAAAAATAAAAGAGTGCTGAGTGGGAGTTTACAAGTTGAATAATGGGTCTTTTACTATTGATAAGGACTTCTACAATAAGACTATCACTTTTCACTTCAGTGCTTGCTTAAAATAGCAGGAAGTACATATAAAGCCGCTACGAAATGATCTTGAAAAAGCCACTGTGGCATTGCTTGTTTGTGTATGTGTCTACAAAAAGCTACAGGCAGTGAAACAGATCTTGCGATCTGGTCTCCCAGTGTTACCCAGAGGCAGAAAGGAATCAATAAATGCTGCCAAATGTTTCCAACCCAAAACAAAACAAGAGCACATGATGCAAGGCCTTGCATACAAGACGAATCCAAACTGGGTGAACCTTTTACTCACAAACAAGCACCAAGAACAAATAATTGAGTGAGGCTGATGCATGAAACGTTGTCTTACTAAATAACAAAATGTCAATTTGGTGTCATTTGGGACATGTGGTATCTATTACATTCACACCCCTGCATTGCTACCAATACTGCCAGATGAAAATGTAAACAAGTTAAAGAAAAAAAGCTTTTAAAAAGTTCCTGTGCTGTTTAAGTCTGTTTATTGAGGTCACACAGCACCCTGTAGTCCCATATAAGCCTTATATCTGATATCCAGAACATTATGATGATATATTGCCAGAAAAAATGCAAATCAATAAGTGTGGAGCTTTAAACACAAATTAATGGAAATCATATTTATCAAGTGTACAGTGTACATGTACACATCTGCTCTGGCACGTTTCCTAAATAAAATTGGCCTTTTGTAGTGAATTGTTCAGATGTGAGCCCATTGTACACCTCTGAGCTGTTCATGCTCGCTGCATTAAGAATTGGAGGAAACTTGGCAAGGTCACATGACCGAGCTGACTTTGGCTCACAGCACAAGGGGTGTTGGTCTCTGATCTCACTGTGTTTACAAACAGCTGTTCGCATTTAATAACGGCGACTTATATTTAGGGGTATAAGGGTTGTCATTAAGCATACTGAAGGGGGAAAAAAATATGTGTAATACAAAAGTTTTAGATTTTTTTGTCTCTTGTGCTCACCATGGCTGCATTTATTTGATCAAAAATGCAGCAAAAACAGTAATATTGTGAAATATTATTACAATTTAAAGCAACTTAATATATTTTATTAAAAAGCTGAATTTTCAGCATCATTACAGTGTCACATAGAAATCATTCTAATATGCTGATTTGCTGCTCTTGGTTTTTTTTCTTATTATTATTAGTAATGCTGAAAATAGTTGTGCTGCTTAATATTTTTGTGGAAACAGCTTGTTAAAAAACAGCATTTATTTGAAATATATATTTTTTGTAACTTTATAAATGTCTTTACTGTCACTTTTGATCAATTTAAAGGGATAGTTCACTTTGAAATTAACACGAAACGAGCGGTTTGTGTGAGAAAACGAACAGTATTTATATCGTTTTTACCTCTTATACACAGCCATGTCGAAGTGATCTGATCTGACGTGTACGCAGACTGGTGCATAGATATATACACTAGATGTCGCCTTAAAGACATTCGTTCCAATGAACTGCCGTAGACAAGGCGACCTCTAGTGTGTATATATCTATGCACCAGTCTGCGTACACGTCAGATCAGATCACTTGGACATGGCTGTGTATAAGAGGTAAAAACGATATAAATACTGTTCGTTTTCTCACACAAACCGCTCGTTTCGTGTCTTAGGCCATCAATGTGTACTTATGATGGGGAATTGTTTAATTTGGACGACGGGGAATTGTTTTAATTTGGACTCAGTGCATGCTCTTTGAGACAGTGACCATCGACCTGCATTATATGACTGACAGACAAGAACGGTTTGACCGTTAATTAATTAATTTCAAAGTGAACTATCCCTTTAATGCATCATTGAAGAATAAACTACTATTGACCCCAAACTTTTGAACGGTATAGTATTTGCTCTCATGATGTTCCAACACAAAATGAGGCTTTGCCCTGTTCATCACACAAAGCTATTACACGGCTTCAAAACATGTTTCCATCCAAAGCTGCAAATTTAACTAATGCGCAAAATTGGAATATGGGTTTAACAGATTTGTGAATAAAGCAGCGTTTCCATCCCATGTGTTCAAGAGAACAAAATTGTCACTTCCTGGGAAAATGGCGCAAAATATATGTAATAAAAATGGAAGTTGCTGCATTACTTGACTTGCATAGTCGTAGTCGTGTGTTTTAATCGTAGTTTATGTGTGTCTTCTTATCAGATTTTTTTTTTATCTGACTCAACTGAGCACATACGTTTTTTTCTGCGCATTTTTAGAATTTCTGCGCATCTTGCCGTTTCCATACAGCGTTTTTTTAATGCGATATCCCAAAATGCGCTTAAAAATAGGTGGATTGAAACATAGCTATTGTAGCGTATGAGTCACATGGACCAGATATTTTTATGGTGCTTTAATGAAGTCCCTATTCATTCTATTTGCATGGAAAACCATGACCAAAATATGAATAGAAATTGCTACTATTGCATTCCACAGAAGAAGGTCAAACAGGTTTGAAATGGCATGAGTTTCCACGAAGGGAAAATTAATAACATCCCTTTTAACTAACCGAGAATATGATTCTTAATGAACGTGGTCCAGATGTAAATGTCACAGTACAGCTGGATCATCTATTGTTGTTCACATTGATGTTTGCAAAGGTAATGTGTGTCAGTATCAGCATGAACCGCTACACAAAAAGAAGCGAGACCCAACTCTTACTCAGGTTACAGCTAGTAATAGCAACAGGGCAGAACAGTCTAAAAGGATAAATTAAGAGGAGAAGAGGGGGAACATGGGTAGAGCGCGGATGGACGTAAAAATAGACTGCCAGCCTGGTCGGAAAAATTTGTTCTCTTTCTGTCATTTACTTCCTATAATTCAGTCCTTTTCTCATCACTTTTACCACATGTAAAGTAACTGTCAGATAAACACACACGTGCTCACATACACACACCCCGTTCAAGTTATATGACCCCATCAGAAGCAACCGCTGTGTCATTTCCAGCTGTCTGATATCTCCTGCTCACACCCTCCTCAGCTGTGGCGTAACATCAACAGACTTTGGCCCACTGGCAGTATATGAAAATCACCCACAAGATCAGACGTGCTTACAGAAATACACATTCTGTAGTTTCTTTTCACCTTAAGAAACACTACCTGCTCTACAAAAGAGATTTTAAGAAAGCTGTACTGCGATACACGTTTAGGTCAGCAAAAGAAAGCTCTGGGAAAGATATAACCTAAAGGAATTTCTTTCCTCGGTGTTGCAAGAGGATCTAGGACACATTGCACATCAGCTGTAAGCTCATTAGGTGATAACAACAATTACGACTGCTCAAGTTTACTATTAACCCAATCTATTTTTTCCAATAACAAAGTTGAAAGTTTGAATATGAGGCCATATTAAATAAGAAAGAGTAACTCATTTCTAGAATATAGAATTGGTGAAACTGAGATCATTTAGATCACCAATAAGATGATTCGGGCATTCTATGACAGAGATTGTGCTAATCTCAGATAGTGCTTAACTCTAATAGGCAGAAATTACAGAGTGATTCAGTTCTCCTAAAAGCAGATGACAAACCATTGAATAAAGGAGGGTTGCTTCATTTGCCAGGCCAAGACTTGTTCATAGAATATTGGCAATAGTTAATATCAGCAAAATGATTAAAACAAATTATCCAGTCCAACAGAAGCATCAAACATCTTAGTGTATTATGTGTATTGTGCATAGGTATTCTGCATCTTGGATATTGTCTTATACTGTCATTATTACATGACTGCAATGTTGGTGGATGATGCACCCAATATTTCAACACACTGTTGCACTTGTGAATGGTGTAGTGATGATAAAGTAATTTGATTTGATTTCTTTGATTTAAAGACACCTTTTTGTCTTTGCTATGTACTTGTGATTGAATAACAGTATCTTTTTCAAATCCAATCAGACTGAATTCTTCCTTATAATGCTGTCTTTGATCATAGATAAGAACAGATAGGCCATGTGAGGACCGAAACACTCCCTGTGTCGACAGCTGTCTCCTGATCAAGACACATGACAGACAGCAGAAATAGTAGAATTGTTTAATTCTCTCACCTCAACACTGTTTATATGAAAAACTTTTTTCAAGAAAAGAAAAGCCAAATATTGCACAAAATTTAATATTTGAGTTTTGTGTTGGAAAACAGCAATAAAGTAGTTCCCCGACTATTTAAGGGTGAAGTCAAGAGGAATTCAATGCTTTTTTAAGCTCTCATAATATAATATATGAATAACCGAAAAATGACAAGGACTACACCTAAAAAGAAAGGAAAAGCAACACCACTCAATTTGAAACAATGAAACAATTATAACTCCCGCTTATGTGAGTGAGGTAAATTAAAATTAAAAGAAGCAGCAGCAGTTTATTCTGCTTAGATTATCATGATGGATGTTCATAATATGTTCAGTGTTGACAGCACGAGTGATGGAGGCGGAAGTAGAGGTGTGTGTGGCTGTCAACGTTCTCCAATTCATTTCAAATACAGTCTTAATATCAAGAGCTGTATTAATTGTTCTATTCACAATCATTTAGATTAGCCTACCAACGCTAAATTAAAATAAGATACAGTGTGTGCGCATTGTACTGTTTCAGTCAGAAGAACCGCCCTTCAGCACTGCGTATTTAGGAAGCACACGCGCTATAACGGAAAAGAAATCATAACTTACCATTTCTTTGTACATTCCAGAACAAGTTCTTGATACGAAGCCACGAACTGAAATTTAGTAGCCTTTTTGCCAACTCTTTGTAATCTTTTCCACACTGAAGTCATTCTTCTGTAGAAAATGCAGTGTCCGCGAATGAAGTCAGGAACATGGAAATTATGTTTTTACCGTCCCGTCACTGAACAAAAAGTAAAGCCTGCTGAAATATACGGCTGTCAAATGGCTCGTAAAGTGAAATGTTCCTGCTGAGGAGCACGAGCTGCACCTCATGCGGCTCAGTACCACCGAACTGTCGCCATCGAGTAAAGACCATTTACGGAAACTACTGCATCACGTTACACACCAGAGCGAGAGATTGTCAGTGTATTGCAATTAGTTACCTTGGAGCAAAAACATTAGTGCGTATAGAATCTTGAGGAACCTTATCGTTTTTGAGTCGTGGAAACTCAAGCGATACGAAATTATTCTTAAAAGCAGCTGTCTGACCATGAACTGATGAAAGTGGATGAAGAAGTGCAGGAGTTGGTGGGAAGGGTTATGCAAACATATGATGCAGCTCTATGCAAAATCTCCCTCATTGTATTCCGTAGGCTACAGTAGGAAAGGTACTATAATGGCATGATGGATCAGGGGTTACATCCAGTCAGCTAGGGGTCAGAAGAGGACGCACTCTATGAATAAGTTTGAATGATTATAATATCTTAGTTGCAAAATTACAGATAAAGTCCAAAGTGATGCTTTTATGAAAAACAGTTTAAAAAAACAAACAACTAATTGAATTATTTACAATATAGTTGCTAAAACTGTAATAGGTGGCGCTACAAAATGAACGCTGTTTGTGGGGTTTGCGAAAGGAATTTAAAAAAAAGAAAATAGAATTGTGGACTTGCAGTATGGGTAATAAAAATAAATAAAATTGGTCTGTGATTTTAGGGCAAAATAATTCAAAAGTATGCATACGTGCATATTTATGATTGTTCATTTATGTTGTCTCCAAACATTTTGGGTAGCTTTTACTACATTTTACCAAGTTATGTTGCAATTTGACAATACTTTACACAGATAGATAGACAGACAGACAGACAGACTTGACTGACTGACTGACCGACTGACAGACAGACTGACCGTCTGACATTCATTCATTCATATGGGAGCTATTTGGCAGCCCATAGAACCATTTGGTAAAATAGGTCTATGTTCATCGTTCATTGCATTGTCACTTAATTTGGGTCAAATCATCTTCAGATCATATAAATGTACCATATGGGCTGCCATAGACTCCGCTATGGGCTGCTATAAACTCCGTGAGGCTGTCCAGTCCTTGATCACGATGGGTATTTTTAGTGGACATTGACATGGGGATTTTTCAAGTTACACAGGATCTATTTTAGAAGCCTGGGAGCGAGGGATAAATGGACAGAAGCAGCTGGAGGGATGGAAGGAGTGGTGCCGCTTGCTTGGGTTATGAGGGGGAGCACAAACGTTTGGCTCAGTTGATGACCTAGAATCCAAATCGGTGACCCCCTTAGTCATATTCCTGTGTGACACTAACCTCTTCCTGTCTGGTGTTTCCACTCACTGCTAACCCCATTATATTTCTGTATTTAAAACAAAAATGAATTTGAAATTACAATTTCAAAATTGCAATGTCAAGGCTATTCAAGGCCATGTGCATTTCAGTAAAGCTCATTAACAATAACTGATCAGCACAGGTGATTACTGACGCGTGAAACTAACTACCAGTGGTTTGTTTTTGAGAGTTGTTGAATATAGTTTGCAGTCTAATTTCAGGAATGCAAATATGAGCCAGCTCATGTAAAACTTAGCAAACAGACTTAAGTCTACTGGGAAACAGTGATTTGTGGCCATGACTATGAGTTTCCAAAATGGGCCCCTCCCTTCACTGGACATCATAAGCTGAGTTTGTATCTGGGTAAGACATGAGCTCACTCATAATACATGCTTACTCACTAGGTGGATCAAGAAATGCCTCATACTTATAATGACGTGCCACACCACACCACCTTATGGTATAAAAAAACAAGGGCCTCCTTTATTTGCGAAGAACATGAAGATTAAAAATACTGTTCTCCTTCGACCACATGCTACTTTTGAAATGTCAGTAAGATTTTTTTTTTTTTTAAAGAAAGAAAGAAATTATTACTTTAATTTAGCAAGGATGCATTAAATTGATCAAAAGTGACAGGAAAGACATTTATAATGTTAAGATTTCTATTTCAAATAAATGCTGTTTCTATTTCAAATAAACGTTCTATTAATCAAAGAATCCTAAAGAAAATGTTTCTTGAGCATTAAATCAGCATATTAGAATGATTTCGAAAGGATCATATGACAATGAAGACTGTAATTATAGTAATTCATACACATAATACACTAGTAATTATGCTGAAAATTCAGCTTTGCCATCACAATAATAAATTACATTTTAAATTATATTAAAATAGAAAACAGTTATTTAAAATTTTAACAATATCTCACAATTTTACTGTTTTTGCTATTTTTGATTAAAAAGTAGCCTTGATGAGCATACGAAATGTCTGTCAAAAAAAAAACATTGAAAAAAATCTTACCAACCCCAAACTTTTGAATGGCAAAATGCAAATAAATTCACGTTAGAATGATGGGAATGGTTTTTAAAAATGCTTAGAAGTATGTAAAAAGTATGTGTAATAATTTCTGCCATAATATTTATGCCTTTAAGATTAATCAAAGGGCAGAAAGTGCATATTTTTCATATTAATGTGATTGAAAAGATAGCAATGTGACCTTTGGTTTGAGTTACTTTTAACAGACATTCCTTGTTGAGATATTGTATCCAACAATATCTTACATCTGTATTTTATTTATAGAGCTTCCAAGAGAAATGCCACATCCTTCACCACTTAATCACTCCATCATGCCAAATATGGGGAGTTTGAGATTGTCTCCCTGAAGAAGTATGCAATGTGGAAACCACAGTGTGTTTCAGCAAGATGAGTGGGGCTTGTGGGACAATGACAAATTCTCAGTGCTGTAAGACTGCCCAGAGCTTTGTTCTTGTTGTCTACCTGCAAAGACTCAAACATACGACCACTTAGCCTAGAGCACCAGACGGAAACCTTTAATAACTGTTTGCTATTCTTTGGAGAACAGACTCTGACAGCCGCTGTAGGAGAACCATGACCTCCCCGGATAGCAGAGTTTAGACACTGTGGTTCATCCACCTGCTCAACTTCAACCCAAATAAATGTCAGAGATTAAACCAATGGCTATTTATAAAATGTTCAATTCAATAGACATAGACTTCATAAAACCTAAAGCTACAGTTTGCAGTGTAATTTTAGTTATGCAAATATCAGCTAAAATTTGTGGTCATGAGTATGACTGAGTTTCCAAACATCTCCTCCATTTAAATTAATTTGAACAATAGAAAAGGCTACAGTATATTGTTATATATTACATGAAACTTGCTATAGTATATTGCTATTTCTGTCATGACAACTCTCTGAGTGTTTGGCATGGTAATGAAAATGACAATGTTGATATGTTTGGTCTTGGCTGAATAGATCATACGCTGCTGCTTCTGCAGAGAAAGTACAGGACTTGCCACTGCCAATATAAGACATATACGACTTGCTGCTGCTGTACAATATAGCATACATGAATGACCCATAGCAGATCTATACAGGTGGAGCTGGGAAAGGTGGAGGGTTTATAAAAGCGCGCTGCAACTGCTACAGCAAATGCTGACCAAGTCTTTGAAAGTTGTGCAGCGAGCTCATTGCTACTGATACAGGAGGAACCAATCAACTGTCAACCCTATAGAGAATCATAGAAGATTGAGTTAAGGACCTATCAGCCTGCGCCATCTGGAGTTTTATGACAGAACTTTGTATTTATTAAACTGCTATAGACTTACATATAGACTTGATAAAACCTAAAGCTTAATTTTGATGGAAATTACAAGACATGCCACTGTGTTACTGTAATAATATGAATAATAGTGATGGAACAGTATATTTTTTTTTTTTTACTGCCTGGCCTATGTCTGAACTTGTTCCTCCCTTCTCTCCCTAATGCAAAAGAAGCTAGCAGGATTACCTAATAAGCACAAGAGTAGCTGGAACCATTTGTTTATACTTTCTGCGTAATAAGTGAGTGGTTCAGAAAGATCTGAACGAGTCTCAATCCAAACATTCAAATTTAGTATAATTGTTTTAATCGGATGGCATGTATCTGGTCTGACTCAAAGATAAACATTACAGGAAAAGAATCTAGCAATCTTCTTTTGCGCTAAACGGTACCAAGGCAATGGAAAGAAGAGATGTTTCCCAAAAGAGTAATTTTGTTTACTCTGATATTCTTGACATCATGACTCAAAACAACATCAATTTACAAACTTTAGGAAGGAAATGAGTGCCACCTAATGGCTGATGTGTTCATATCTGCACTGGACAGCTGATTTGAAAGTGTTGAGCATGTATTTTGAGACATTGGTGGATAAAGAATCAGACTATAAAGGAAACAAACTTTTACTGTAGTACATTCTTGAGACCGTCAGCAAAAAGGAAAAGTTTGACATGTTTTATTACTTTTTCATTTAGTACAAAATGCAAGTTTAACTTATTAATGGAAAACAAAGGTGGTAAATAATATTGTATAATAAAATAAACAGTATCTCAAATGCTGGTAAGTAAGAAAATAGACAAGTGATAATACACATCTGACACATCTATATAATATAATGAAATTGTGACTTGATATATCAAAAGAGAGAATAGTAAGGCATGTCATTTTTTGAAGTATACACCCTTTACCATAAGTAGAAAAACATCCTAGACTACACTGTTTCTGGCCATAACATCCTCTTCCTGTCAGTCCACATCCGGTCTTTATGACTTCACAGGAAGTAAAAAGGCAGTTTTCCATGGTTCCCCTGATGAAACAAGCTTACAATCACCATTGTAACAGTATCCTACAAAAACAAAAGCTTTGATCATTTTGGATGCCTATAGAATCCTTCAAACAATGGAGTCATGTTTGTCACGGTTTATATCGATGAGGATCATGGGAGATCAGATCTATAACTAAGAGAGCGCATGCTTCATTTAAATGGGGATGTGGAAAGAGTCTTTGATCCACTGGTCTCTGGAGTTCTGAGTGGGCTGAGGAAGGGATAACAGCGTCTCCCCACGCTCCCCTTCATTTTCATCTTCATCTTCCTCCTCTTCATCTTCAGAATAGCCATTTTCGGTGTTGAAGGAGCTCTCACACAAAGAAGAGGAGATTTCATGGAAAGCTCCTTTGTATTCCTGTATGGACTCATATAGAGACCACAACTGGCACAGCAAGGACATGTCTAACTGTCGAAGACCAACCTGCAAAAGACACAAGAACGTATGAGCTATGCGGAATTACCATACATATTGTAATTACATATTTTATTTACCTCTAATGTACAATTTTTATATTAGAGTGAACACATTTTACATTACACACATTTTAATTACCTCTAATGTACAAACAATATATGTTCAAACAGCTGTTATGAGTTTGCAAAGTAAAATTTTTTACATTTTGTAGGGAGAAGACATGTTTTTACATTGCCGTAACTCATCAAAATAAGCTAAGCAATTTTCAACTTCAAGATTCAACTCATTTTTTAAGTCAGTTTAATGCAATTTAAGTTTAAATTACTTAAACATCCAAGTTAGTTGTACTTAAAAATGTAAGGCAGCTCATTTTTACAGTGTAACATTGCTTTCAATAAAACTGTCAATGAAATGTTAATGAAAATGTTAAACTTTTATTAAAATACATTTCAAACTAAAATGACTGTCATACAAAAATATTATTGAATGATTAACAAGTTTTTAATTTCTGAATTAAAAGTTGGTTTGAATTTTTTATTTTTTATTTTGTGGAGCTCAAGTCACATGTAGGTAGGGTAACTTTCCAGAGATTGTAAAAATAATAAATTAGCCTATGATTTCATACTTTCTAATTATCCATTTTTCTTTAGAAAAAATACATTTCAAATAGAAATTTGCGGGGTTTTTCCCCTTAAATATTCGGACGTTTTAATAAAAAAAAAAAAAAAAAAAAAAAAAAGTTGTATTCAGGTCAAAAGGAGTAAACCTAAAAAGCTTGATATTCTTAAAAAAGTTTTTAATAAATGTATGAAACTACAATGAATACGATTACAAATGTAGCCTACATTTCTTTTACATTTTCAAAAAACTTAACACAAATTTTAAACGAGACTTTTAAAAGATGTAGCCTACTTTTTAAATAATCTCTATAATTTGTCCTTGACCCATAAATAGCTGCCAATTTAGCAGATATCCAGTGAAGGTCACACTGGCACATTCAGGCGTTGTCTCGTACCATCTCTTTGCGCAGCACGGCCAGCGCTGCGTCAAGGCTCGCTGGTTTACTGCGGCCAAGACAGTCGCTCACTCTGGACTTGCTGATGTCCGCTTGGATGCGTGTCCTCTTGCTGTAGACCTTCTCAATGTCCCTCCACGATCCCCCGCTCGAGTTTAGGATGCCACTCAGTCCTTTGGGTAACGGAGGCAAACCTTCAATGGAACAGACGCTTCCAGCCGGACAATCCGCTGGACTGGACTGAAACCCGTTCATTTCCGATTTCACTGTTTTTGCTTTTAAAATAAAATCCTGGTTTGAAACTTTTCTAGGCCTGGTGTTGTTATTTTTCTAATTAAGTTTTTAACAAATATTTTTTAATGTAAAAAATATGCAATTGAGATTAGCCCAACCTTTCTATAAAAAGACAAGCTAAAGGTGAGCGCATGACCTTAACTGCAACCAACTGTCACGTCTAAAAACTAACTTCCGGAAAATATAAAGAAAAGTCATATGCGATATTCCTCATATGTAACCGCTGGTCTAAACTAAATTATAACTATAACAGCTCGTTTACACCGTATCTCTTCAGGAGGCATTTGATTTTCCGCTCTTCCTTACTTGCATTTCGTCGTAAAGCAGCGCATTTATTCTACTGCTCGAGATGAAAACAAATCCCTACCCTTAGATATAAGCAAAACTGGTCAGGGAACCCTGTTCGGGAGATCAAGGAGCCCCGCTTTGTTTTCGTTTAACGTTTTCTTTTGTCTTGTGCAGCTAAACCTCGCCCACTGAATCTCTCCGCCCAGTGCGCCGTTTGGCCACAGTGAGGCGCTGTTTCTCATTTCCAGCAGTAATCTCAATAAAACCATGGCTGCATCCGAAATCGCATCCTTGATCCTTCCCTATATAGTAAGCAAAAAACAGTAGGCTATGTGACACAAGAAATATGTCCGAATTCATAGTAGCCTACTCATGAAAGAGTAGGCAAAAAGTACCAGGATTACCTACTACTTCCGCAGAGATTCTGAAGTGTGCATATGATGGCCACGGGAGTATTTGTGAATGGCAGTGATGTCATAATGACAGCGTAGCGAATGCAGTATATACATTCATATGCCACCTTTCCACTGCACATAGTATGACATTACTTCACGACCGCTAAAAATGTATGTTCTGCATAATGTCACTGTGTGTAGTATACATTTTAAAATAAAGACACTCATACTATAGGCTACAGAACATCATTTTTTTTAGTGGTCGTGGAGTAATTACTTAGGCTATAGCCTACTCTAAAATAAAAAGTACCTACTCAAGAGAGTATGCAATTTCGGCCGCAGCCTATCTGATGTCAATCATGTTATTTCTTTCCTTGTGTATATTCTTGAGTCTCAATGAATTTTTAAGGACCCCTGTGGTGAAAATCAAGTTTTTAATGTTATTTATTTATATGCCTGGTGTTTTTAATATGCTTTAAGAGAAACCATGTGCAAATTCTTAAGTCAACACCATTGCTGAGTATTTCCTCTTTAAAACTGCAGTGAACCAAAGACGGTCTCAAAAACGCGGTTTGAAATCGCTGTTGTTTTCTACGTCACAAATATGTTGTAACCAATCACATCAATAATTTAATTAGTATAATCATGATTCCACCTTTACTAAATGAAGCAAGGGTGCAGTTACATTCAAGCTATTTTAAGGCATGGAAAAAATGTATGTAATTTTGGTGATCAAAGATGAGTTTTAAGGGATACAATTATTGACAACAGGGGGACTTCAAAGGCTTCATCTGAGCTTTGGTGGCCACAGGGAGGCGCTGTTTCTTAATCTCAGCAGTAATCGTAATTAAACCATTGTAGCAGATCATGTTCTTTCTTTCCTTAAGTATTTTCTTGAATCTAAAGGCTTCATCAGAGCTTTGTGTGGGAAAAACGTATATCTAACGGGCCATTCGAACAGACCGTGTTTTTTTGTTTAAAACGCAAAACAGAATAGAGGAATGGAAAAAAACGTCTGGAGACGTGAAAACTTGAGCACCACGTTTTTAGAGTATTGTATCAGACGCAAGATACGGCAAAAAGTCAGTCCATCAAGTGTTTACGCAGAAAACCGATGAAATAGTCGTGTAGTAGAATAAAAAAGGCAATGCTTAGAAACACCCTTTTTTTTTAAGTTGAACTTTATTAACGCTAGCACAATGGTCACTTCTGTCTATTGCTTTACAAAGAAAAATGATAGAAAAGCGCCGTAGTGGAAGGCAAAAACAGGTTTTCCCCATTCCATTGCCTGCATCTCACTTTTTCAATGCAAAAACGTGTTTTATGTGACTGGCCCCTTAAGGACCCTTCAGTTTTGTTTGCGTTTGAAAACGGCAGACGCAGGGCAGCGAAAAAACCAAAACGTCTGTATAAGTCATTGAGGCTGCTTCATTTCAGTAAACTTATCAGTACATTCCAAAGTCTTTAAGACATTACAATTTATGCTTCACTAGGAATAACAGTCATTTTTATAATAGTTAATATTCTGAAATAAGACATCCTTAATGACTTGAGACGAAAGCGACCACCGGAGGACGCGGTCTTCGAAATAAGATACAGCTATTATCAAACTTAAGATGCTGCTATTCCTTACAATGGCAAAGCTCATAGCACCAAAATGGTGCCACTGTAGTAACATTGCCACAACGGTCAATTCAGTGCTTTCAGAACATATGGATTTCATAAAGAAATGGGGGAAAAAATCATGAAAAAGAAAAACAGCTTTTGCAGCTAAAGCAATGTATTTCAACACACAACAGTCACATGCTGCTTTGGAACAAACACAACTGAAACATTCCATTGAGTATGTTACTTATATGTATATGTATATATGTATATATATATATATATATATATATATAAGTGCTGTTCATATTTCATATTATATGTGTGTGTGCTGTTACAGCCCTGATTGTAGTTCAGTCTTATGAGAGCTGCAGCTCTTTCAAGCTACGCAGGGATTCGGCACAGCCTCGGATGAGATTGCAGAGCTGGATACTGGCCTCCACTGACGCAGAGTGCTGGAGCTCCTGCGTGGCCCATCTGAGTTTGTGTAGCACTGCCTCCTCTGCGCTCGACAAGGCTGCGTGTTGGAGGGGGTTACCCAAGGACCCTGAAGGAGGTGTAGTCTGGACAGGAGGGTTGGCAGGTGGCAGGAAGTTTGCGCTGGCAGGGGGGGCAGAAACAGGAGTGGACTGTGTGGTGGGAAGGGGACCTCTCAGTCCAGACGCGGCCCCCTCGCAGTGCTCCGGCCGGGGCTGGCCCGTGATGGAGAGAGGGGGTTCGCTGGAGGAGGCTCCGTTAGATTCAGGGAGAGACTGACTCGCCAGCTGACGCTCTCGTACCTGTGACAAGGCTGCCTGGGCATTCAAAGCTGAAAAGGAAAGTGAACAAGTTAACAGAGATACACAAGAGTCAAGACTGTACATTCATAAACAGTTCAAGAGGCTGCATTTAAACGTACCTGGGTTGTCCTTGTCAACATCGGAGTCCAGCTCTTGACAAGCAACACAGTAATATTTCTTCTGCTTATCTTGCAGCAGAATTGTCTGAAAATATATAGGACAATTCATTGCATTCCTTAATTCATACATATTGTAATCAAAAAGAAATAAATATTAATTATTATAATTTCAGTGGTCTAATCACCTGAGAATGCTAGTACAATGCTTATTTAATGTTAAATTATATTTGTTCCTGTGATGGCAAAGCTGAAGTTGCAGCAGGATTACTTCAGTTTTGAGTGCCACATAATCCTTCAGAAATCATCCTGATTTGTTGCTCGAGAAACATTTCTTATTATTATCAATGTTGAAAACGGTTGTTGTATTGCTTAAAATATTTGTGGAAACCGTGATACATTCTTTTCAGGATTCTTAGATCAAATATCTTTTTTACATTTAAATGTCTGTAGTGTCACTTTTGAACAATTTAAAGCACATCCGAGTGACACAAAGTGGTGCTCACTACAGAGCCAAATGACGTCCAGCTCCATCTCTCTGGATGTCATGGGTTGAGCTTGACCTAGTCCAGCTCCACCTCTACCTCTGTGTATCTAATGGGTGGAAGGAGAGAGTGTTGGGTAGGGTTAGGAAGAGGTCAGCTCCACCCATTATGACCAAATTACATCCAGAAAGGGGAAGTTGGACTTCATGCTCCAGCCATGGCTCTGCAGTGAGCAGCCTCTCAGCGAAACGGCTTTTCCAAAAACAAAAACATTTGGGCGGCACTCGATTTTGTCCATCAGCAATTGATTAGCCTTTTTCACATGGAATCGGAAACTATGTCACACAGGGTAAAGTTACTTCCGCTACGGGTCTGCGCCTATTATATTAGTATGCACTTTTCTCAAATAACGTTTCCTACCTTTTCTGTTTTGTCTGTTTTCCAAGTTGTTGTTAAATAATCTACATATTTAAATAAGGTTTTACTTGTTTGTAACTTACACGGCCACTCAGACTGCTGACTCATTGAGATATTACGATTTGTATTCACCGGCTGCCGTGTCATTAACTGATATATTGACTATTCAGTCATTTCCCTCGCATCACCACACCATGAGAAATTATTTAAAACATTTATTCCGACTACAAATTTCCCCCAAGGATAAATTAAACAATTATGAGTCTAATTTAAGCATGTATTAAACTCAGAACAATGCTAATCACAATAGAATAAATCAAATCAAGTAATTTCTTATTTATAATTTATTTCCTCAGGCATATTATTAGTGCAAAGGATAATAAATATAATAAATACAACATTACTTAAATAATAAAAATAACAACGTTATTATTATTATGTATGATGTGCTTTAAGTATTATATCAGATATTACAGTGCAAATTTACAGACATTGTCCAGGCAGGGTGTGACCGGTCCTGCTTCTCAATCAAGCACCAGAGCAAATATTTTTAAATTGTAAAAAGACTTCTATTGCCACATTTACTCTTGTTATGCTCAGCCATTGTTGTAACCGAAAAAAAAAAAAAAGTTTACCCTGCGTGCACCAATCCGGAAGCCAAAAACCCGGAAGTGTGAAAAAGGCTAATTGGATCACTGTCAATACAGGGGCAAATCAATTGTAGAAAAATAGTGATGTCCATGGATAAATCTTTTATAAATACTGAATATTCCATAAAAAATAAGATTTCATATTGTCTTTAAAGCATCCTTGTTGAATACAAGTATTAATTTCTTTACAATCATACTGTTTGTTTATATACAGGTGCTGGTCATAAAATTAGAATATCATCAAAAAGTTGATTTATTTCAAGAATTCAACAGGTGAAACTAATATATTATATAGACTCATTACATGCAAAGTGAGATATTTCAAGCCTTTATTTGTTATAATTTTGATGATTATGGCTTACAGCTTATGAAACCCACGAAATCAAAATCACAGAAAATTTGAATATTACATGAAATCACACAGTAATACCATGGTCATTGAACCAGGTTTTGGTTCTTTTGGCAGTGTGGGCAGGTGCAAATCCTGCTGGAAAATGAAGTCAGCATCTCCATAAAGCTTGTCTGCTGAAGACTGTGGAAACTTCACACTGGACTTCAAGCATCTTGGATTGTGTGCCTCTCCATTCTTCCTTCAGACTCTGGGACCTTGGTTTCCAAATGAGATGCAAAATTTGCTCTCATCAGAAAAGAGGACTTTGGTCCACTGTGCTTTATTAAATCCAGAGTCAACACAGCCGTCTACCAGGACATTTTCAGAGCGCTTCATGCTTCCTTCATTTTCCAGCTGGATTTGCACCTGCCCACACTGCCAAAAGAACCAAAACCTGGTTCAATGACCATGGTATTACTGTGTAATTACTGTGTGATTTCATGTAATATTCTAATTTTCTGGGATTTTGATTTCGTGGGTTTCATAAGCTGTAAGCCATAATCATCAAAATTATAAGAAATAAAGGCTTGAAATATCTCACTTTGCATGTAATGAGTCTATATAATATGTTAGTTTCACCTGTTAAGTTGAATCAACTTTTTGATGATATTCTAATTTTATCACCAGCACCTGTATATATATATATATATATATATATTTACTTTTTTAATGTTTTTAAGAATTTTAATGTTAGGGCATACTAACAGTTTTTAAATATGGTACCTCAATATGTGTGTGTGTGTGTATATATATATATATATATATATATACACACACACACACACATATAGTGTTTATATATTATGACTATATATGTATATTAACAATAATGACAATAATGTTATGGAGTCACTGATGAGTGAAGGTAAGGTGTTTTACTCTCACCCCACACAGCTCACAGCAATCCCCCAGCATCTTATATCCCTTCAGCAGATAGTCTCCCATCAGCTTGCTGATCTTGTCCTGCCGCTCCCGTCGAGCCTGAATCACCTTCATCTCCGCCTCGGAGGGAGGTTCCCATTCAAAGTCTTCATCTAGATTCATCAAAGCACATGGATTCCTCATGTCTATTCTGTACATGTGTGTGCGTATGTGTCATTAATGTACAGATGACAAACAGCCAGCCAGCTAACATCCATGTGTTTGGAGATTTCAGACAGTTAACTTACACGACTTTAGGTTCGGTTGTCCATAGACTGTGTAAAATAAGGTTGTCACTAATAATCATTTATGATAAGGCATTGTAAGGACCTAGATATTTCGAATAAATTAAAGCTACACACCCATACCGACAGACATTGAAGCGCTAACCTGCTAGCGTGAGATGTTATTTTAGCCCGGCTGCACGTGCACTACTTTAGCACGACGGAAGTAAGTGAAGTGACTGAAGATTATTGAGAGAGATAAATAGGGAAGTCAACAACAGAATAAGCTAAATTTGACTTTATTAACATTTTACCTGCGTTAAGGGCCATGCTTTCCTCATCAGCCGACTCACAACACAGACAACGTTTCCTGCTGCTCGAAACATCAGCGGTGAAATGTGTGTGTAAAGTGATGAGAAAACGGACTGACGCCATCTAGCGAGCTGAATGTAGGTCCTGACCACAGGGTCCTGACTCATGCAGTTTTGTTTTCACTTTTATTGAATATGACCACATTGAAAATCTGACATTTTGTTTTCACTAAAACTGGAAATAAAGTTTTAGGATTTTGATAGCTTACATAGACACGCATTTTGACAACAGAGAAAAGTTATGATGGAAAGCAAAGAATGATTATTCAGTTATTAAATATTCTGGCATTCATGTTCATTTTTTAACTTTAATATAATTTTTTAATTATTAGAGAATTTTAAAAAATATTATATAAATATATATACATATACACACACACAGCCTATATACACAATTTATTATAATCTTTACATAAATAAATAAATAAATAAAATGTACAACTTATATTGGCTTTTATTTTGTTGTTAACACTTTACAATAAGGTTCTATTTGTTAACATTATTAACAACATGAACAAAAAAAGTACTTTGTATCTGTAAAGTAGTTGTATCTGTTAATATTATTTCATGAACCAGAGCTGACACGAAATCACAATGAGCAGTTATTTTTTAATTAATATTAACAAAGATGAATAAATACTGTAACAAATGTTACATGCTCATTGTTACGTAATGTTAGTTAATGCATTAACTACTTATATGTAGGGTTCTATATAAAACATAAACATCATTTAACTTTTTTTCTAAGAGTGTAATGTTAACTAATTGAACATTATTGTAAAGTTTAAACTTTTTATTATAATCTTTCTTATTATCTTACTATCATTATTGAATCTGGTGTGTCAGCAGCTAATAAAGACATTTTGAATTTCAAACAACATGAACACAGAATTACAATGTGAATAGTTGCATTTACACATCAGACACACAAAACGTTTTATGATGTTATCAGACCAACACTCAATTGTTCTAAAAATAGTCTCAGCTGAGTGCCACTATGGCTGGTTTGGGTTTTGCTCGTGCAATCCCAGCAGGGTCCCCTACAGTCTCCTCTCCAAGGACACTGTCCTCTCGCCAGTTTCCACACCACAGTGTGCTGAGCCAGCGCAAAGTGCTCTCATCCCAGTTTTCTGGAAGCTGCAGCATGAGATACCCTGCTGAGATGATGCTGGCTGCTGCTGTTCGCACATGACTAATGTCCAGAGTTACGGTCACAAATGTATCTACAGCTTGAGAAAGAGAGAGAGGGCAATAGACTTGACCATGGAAAAATATGCAAGGTGCAAAAACAGAAATTAAATGCTTTACACATCCAATCATTTTTATACATCTAGGCCTCTAGAGTGCGCTGCAGGGATGACATATATTTGTAGGCCAAAACCTGGACAAGAGTTAGCATTTTAGCACTTTCTGTCAAAAGTCAATGGGTTTTTGGTTAAATGCATGAAATAAGGTCAGCGGTTTACACAAGCTCAAGATACTTTCACATTTGATTCTACAACATAAAATATATCATGATTATCAAAACGTATGAGCATCTACAAATGCTAATGCTAATGATGCTAAGTTCTACAAAAATCACTGCAGCACTCTGTTTCACATGTCTGTGAGGCTTCAGAAGGTCAATTTTTGTGTTTATTTATGTACTAATACATACCTGCACTTGCTGGGATGGTCAAGAGAATTCCCAGAGAAATTAAACTGGGGTACGTAAACATTCTTCCCAGATTTACCAGCACATTGAAAACTTATGAGAAAATAGGACAAAAATTAGTTAAAAGTTATATGTCAAATAAAAATCTGACCTATTTTGTTTTGAATATTTAATAATATTATTAATAATATCAACAATAAATTATGAAATTATAAAAACTTTAGTTATTAATAATTAATAATAGCAATAATATCATTTAAAATATAATTTAAATACAATCAAATATAACACATAAGTAATTTTCATTTTCTAACTTCAGAATTTCTAAACATTAAATGTGTGCAATCATTATTACATAATGGATAGTGGAAAACAAAAGCATAAGTTACCAAACAGCAGAGAAGCCATGACACAGAGTTTATCCCAGGGGATGTGCTGAGAGGAAGGCCAGTATTCCACATGTGTGAAATAAAGCAATACACACACCCAGGAGTGGAGGACGAAACTACACAGACCCACACAGGATAGTAACACACTGGCAGGGCCTGGATGGACATTCCCTACACGCTTTCTGAAAAGCACCTGAGACATGAAGCCATCAGATGTTAAAGTAAAACTGCAGAATTATTTTTTTTTTTTCAGTTGTTTACGCACTTTTAGGTTTATATTAATTTCTAGTTTTGTAGTGATTAGTAATTTTAAAGGAGTAGTTCACTTTCAATAAAAAAATTCCTGATTATTTACTCCCATGTCATCCAAGATGTCCATATTTTTCTTTCTTCAGTTGAAAAGAAATGAAGGTTTTTGAGAAAAACATTCCAGTATTTTTCTCCATAAAATGGACTTCAGTGGCAACCAACGGTTTGAAGGTCCAAATGTCTCAATGCAGCTTCAAAGGCTCGACACGATCCCAGCCGAGAAATAAGGGTCTTATCTAGCGAAAACGATCGGTCATTTTATCAAAATAAAATACTTTTTTTATACTTTTTCACCACAAATGCCCGTCTTGTACTATCTCTGAGATGCGCCATGCTTTCCATAGTTGGAAAGGTCACGCATGACGTAGTCAGAAGTACCGACCAAGTGTTTGCAAGTTTGGAGTAGGAGGACCGTTCAAATTTATTGTATGTTGAATGACACATATGTTTACTTATTTGTGTCAGTTTATTGTTTAAAATGGTCCTTACGTGTGCATATCCTGGATGTTTAACGATGTCACGCGTGACCTTTCCAACGTGATGACGTAATGCGTGGCGCATCTCAGAGATGGTACAAGACCATTTATTTTTTAGAAAATCACAGATCGTTTCGCTAGATAAGACCCTTATTTCTCGGCTGGGATCGTGTCGAGCCTTTGAAGCTGCATTGAGACATTTGGACCTTCAAACCGTTGGTTGCCATTGAAGTCCATTATATGGAGAAAAATACTGGAATGTTTTCCTCAAAAACCTTAATTTCTTTTCGACTGAAGAAAGAAAGACATGGACATCTTGGATGACATGGGGGTGAGTAAATTATAAAGAAATTTTTATTTGAAAGTGAACTAATCCTTTAAGAACAGATAATTGTTTCGGATGTGAGTGATTTGTTAACAAATGGGCTAAATTAATGATTCAATGACTCGTTCATAACACAAAATTTGTCACCTACTGACGCAACTGTATAGTAACTGAATAACATGACATGTAAGTCACTAAACGAAAGTGAACGTTTCTTAAAGAATCTTTCTGATGAACAAATCTTTTTCGGATTCAAAAGAGTCACATGGGATGAATTAAAATCCCCACCACTAGTGCTGACCTTGAATAAAGCAGAAGTTGAAGCTGAGCCAACTCCAAGTGCCACTCCTGTGATTGAGTCGCTGTGAAAACCATCCCCATAGACCAACATAACAATGCCAGTGATGGACAGGACGGCAGCTACTATCTAAATAGAAATGAAAATAAATAAATATTTGTGATTGCCTCAATTAATTGCCTTTCACACACACACACACACGCTATCCTGTTTGATTGCTTACCCTGACACCCATGAAGCGGTCCTTGAGTCCGATCCATGAAAGGAGGAAAGTAAAAGCTTGGCTGCAGCAGAGAACGGCACTTACGTCCACTTTGGATATGCGGCAAAGCGCCAATAAGTACAAATAACCAGATAAACTCCATAGCACAGAGAATGGAGCTGCTCCTTTCAGAACAATCCTTACGGTCAGTTCTTCACCCAGGAACTGACTACATTTTCTGTATGTCAAAAGAGAATAGAAAGATAGACCTATAAGGGTAGCAGCACGTCACATCAAAATGATCGCACAACACTCTCTATCACTTATTCTTTCAGTAGTGAAATAGGGTAGACTGGGGCAAATAGTCACAAGAGCTTTATCTCAGTCATTAATCCAAAACTCCAATAATACAACAAAGCAATAAGCCCCAAGAAGCCATGGTTTATAGTGAATTTAAAGGCCGTTGTTAGGCACGACGTGGCTTCACGGGGCCTATTGCTTTTATAAAAAGGTTAATCCATAAAAATACTTATTTTAATATTTATTTTGGTGCATGTTTGTAGAGTAATTTACAACGCAGCTCAACCAATCAGAATCAAGGGGCCCTATCTTGCACCCAGCACAATTGACTTTGTACACCGATGCATGTATCATTCCTATTTTGTACCCGCGCACAGCGGACTTTTCCCTCCACAGATGCACGTCGGTAAATTAGGGAATGAACTTGAATGAAAAGAGGAGGCGTGTTTCAGCGCAAACGTTCCCTGATGCTATTTAGCATTTTTTAAGGGCGCATGCTTGGCCATAATCAATGTAGCGTGTGCACAACGTGCATAGATTCTCTCATCTACACAGAAGCAGCAGTTTTCATTTTTGCAAATCATACATTATTACAAGGAAAAATATTAACACACAAGGGAAATCATTGTTGTGTCCATGAAGATGTGAAAAATAGGCATAAATTTAGCTTACACATTTACCCAAATTATTATATGCCTGTTTAACCGAAGCTAATTTGGGTTGGTTTCTCCCATCCCCATACAATGTCACTTCTCTGTGTTTTACGGCCCTGACGAGAACGTCGGTCTTCTCGGCTGTGAACCGCTCCTGGCGCGCGCCTGGCAAATCCGCCGTTATAATAGCAATCCGCCATGGAACAAGCGCGCCTGCTCTTAAAGGGAATGTGAGATGTCGCTCTGATTGGTTTATTTCACGTTACGCCCAAACCACACCTATGAATAATGAAGCTACTTCAAACCAACCCACTTTAGATTTGCGTCAGGCGCAAGAGTAATTTATCCCGCCGGTATAATAGCAACAGCGCCCAAGACCCGCCCACAAAGTTACTTGCGTTTCGCGCTTGATTCTTGCATTTCAGATCGTTAAAATAGGGCCCAAGGACTGGAATTATCAGTTTTAAAAATATGTGTTTTCTCTAGCAGAGGGTTTTTAAAACTTAATTAAAAAATTAGGGTTAGGGTTAGAAGTAAATGATCCAAAATGTAAACAATGTACAAAATGTATTACTTTAAATTTGCATGGGTCAAAACAATGTCTCACTATTGGGGCATGTTGTCATAAAAGGTCAGTAAGTCCGAAAAGAACTTTGAGAAATATTAATTGGAGTAAAAACTTGCCCCTGTCCCCCTGTCAATTAATTCAAAGAATGATTTATTTGCATGTGAATTTTCTGCAACAAAAACCAATATCCACAATTTTTTCACTATTAAAGATGAATGTATGCAGTTTTATTAATAGAACGACCTAAACCCCATGTGTAAAAATACAGCTTAGTCAGGACTCTGTGCATGCACAGTACAATTTATAATAAAGCTTTAACCTATCCCCAAATGATAACGCTGAAGGTTTTGCTGTTATACCAACAATTGCCAGCCAGTTTCAGTGATGACTTTGCACTCATTATGGGTTGTTGGACAGACATATATTCATTAATAAAGTGGCAATTTGTTTAGCTGTACTAGAAGCTGGGAGGATTAGGGACTGAAAGCAGCTTGCACTAAACAGCTTTCAGAACATTAAGTCAAAATAAGAATGATATACAGTACAATAATGTTTATTTTACTTGATTTAATTGCTTCAGCACTCTAAGCAAATTAATACTGGACTGCCACACATCCTAACATGAGCAAGTCATGAAGATCATTTAAAACAATCCAGTGTCATTTTAAATGTTTTCTTCTGACCTGAACTCGGTGGTTGGCAACTGCTTCTGTTTCTCCGTGAGAAGATGACACAGATAGTAGAAGGGAAAAAAGAGAATGTTCCAGATGCTACAGAACCAAATGATAAAGAAAGGGGTGGGATGTTTTATCAGAGTTTCTTTAGCACTGTGAGTACCCCAGGCCCAGGAAACAGCCACACAAGCACCTAAAATGAGGCCACAGGTCACCCTCCGTACAGCTCGGAATGGCCATCGAGTGCAGCAACGTTTAGATGGTCGTTCTTCATCAGATTCATCCTCAACTAAGTTCTGTTCCTGGGGATCCTTCTCACTTGCTAAGAAAAACAAAGACAAGTCATTCAGAGAATTACAACTGTCACCTTTTCCTACTTCTACATTTGATAGATTTCCATACACACTTAAAAATATAGGTTCCAAAAAAGAGTGATGCCATAGAATTAATAACCAGTAATTTGGAAATAAAAACAAAATGGAAAAACCATTTTTGGTTCCCCATAGAACCTTTCAGTGAACAGTTCTTAGTGTGAAAAACATTTCCTTGATATTTAGATAAAATCTCCCACAAAATAAAACTTTCACTATAAAGATCCTTTTGTGCAATAGAATTCAGGAGTTATTAAACAATAAATCACATTAGACTAGCAAACTTCATCCATCTTGTTTACTCCTTCACTTTCGTTCTCACACTCAACACTTCAAAATAGTAGTTACAATATAATTAACTTATGAACACAACAGAAAGTTTCCATGGATGATAAAGGTTCCTTATGGACCTTTATGTTTTAGATTGTCCCAATACTAAATAATATCACAACTCCAGTAAACTACGCAGAGCTAAAAAAAACACATTACCTGGAGTAGGCAGGTGAAGTGTGATGGGTAGGGGTCCGGAGGAAGGAGATATCTTGGCTGTGAGTTTGTTCATTGTTTGTTGTGCTCTCTTAAAAAAAACCTAACCCTTAGGTCAGGGTTCTGAGCCCCTCTATGAGCTCGGGCTCTCATACCAGTAATATGCTTTAAGTAAACCCACATGCTAAGTGCAGATTACTACAGATCCACCTGTGATTAAAAATCTACGGTTTAACAGCTTACAGTCCCACTTGCTAAATGCTGTTAAATCACAGTTGATAATGAGTAGTACAAAGAAAACTGTAAAAAGAGTGAGAGAAGTTTTGCATTTACAGTTTTAGTATAATAAAATAGATTTATGGATAGATATTGTAAATATTATAGTATTAAGTCTCTCAACCCTCATTAACATTACATTGACATCTGAGCTAATCCAGATTTTGGATCATCATTGGACTATAAAAACACTGATGGTTGTAATTATTAAGAACAAGTTTAGGGCAAGACAATTTGGTTATGTATCTCCAGTCTCTAAACTAGTTCTAGGTGCACAATAATGTTTTCTGTGTGTGAAAGTGTATTTTCTGAGTGACCTATTCACGTGTCATGCCATTAAGAAGAGATTTTCAGATAGTTTTCTGTCACTGCATACATTTGGGCACTATAATGGCCAGAAAAAGGTATAGCTTATTTTGGACACAATAACTATTTTTGACAACATGCCCCAGTAGCTGTGCATTGATCTGACCAACAAATAGTCTGTCTCAAAATCATCGAACAACAGCAGTTTGCTACTTCCCTATTTCATCAGTTGTCAACTTTACAAGGTCTCATTTGTTGAAGCATTAACTATTAACTAATTATGAGCAATAAAAAGCATTAATTAACCTTTGTTAATGTCAGTTAATAAAAATGTTCACATTCATGATAGTTCACAGTGCATTAACTAATGTTATACATCTTTTGATCTTCAAAATGTATTAGTAAATGTTGAGATTAACATTAACTAAGACTGATAAATGAAGCAAAAGTATTGTTCATTAATGTTAACGAATGAAACCCTTTAAACTATATTCACACGTTTACCATTTAGTGTTTTATAATTTATACCAATCCATATAAACACAAATGTCCATGAAGGTTTTGGGGGTATTCTATTTAATTTAATGACTCAAGAGTCAAAATTTCCACACATGACAAAACAAACATTACACAAAGTCACATGAGCTGTTTTGATTTAAATGTACTGGTTTAAATGACTAGACTCTAGGCAAGACAAGTTAACACAAGCATGCATACTGGATAGTGATCAAACTCCATACATTTTGAAATTCCTCACTCAGACACACTTTGTAACCTATGGGCTAATGTATAGGAAATATGATGACCATCAGGGAGCACTTTCACCAAGAAGAGGTTATTCCTGGACCGAGTACCTCAAGGCAACCATTCACCCCACACATTTGTCTTCAAGTTGGATTTATGCTTTAAACTGTCATTTTATTGCCATCAGTATGACCTAGCGACTTTGCTAAGTGATATTGATGTGCTTTCTTTGTTGTGAGATACTCCTTTTATTGTATGAGATGCCTTCTTTGCTTGATGGGGAGACATGTGACTTTTTCCTGTGCTGTCTCGCTGTGAGGGAATGTACTCGTGGGTAACGTCTGTCCTGTGGAATCTTACATGGGCATTCAGTCTGTTATAATCAGAGAGGGAGACAAAGAAATTGGGTGAGATACTTCACGTCAAAAAGCACTGGTAGACCACGTTTGGCCATGGCAAGAATGAAAAGAAAAGAGGGTGCTTGTTTAACCTTTGGGTTTGGGGTGCATCAGGGTCAGAGGCAGCTCTACTGTCACATCACTGTAAGGAGAAAACAACAGGTTAAATAAAGGCATTTCTTATTTCCCATAATGCATTTCAATTGTTTTCAAATTTTTGACCTACCTTGCTGTCAGTCCTCCCAGCAGACTGCAAAAAAGAGAGAAGAAACAGATAAGTATAAATTATATATAATTTTAGTTAACATATTGTTACAATAATAATAATTATTGTGTGTGTGTGTGTGTGTGTGTGTGTGTGTGTGCATCTAAATATATGTTCATATAATAATCATTATTATTATTAATGAAACAGTAATTTATTTATTATTGTGAGTTTAGCATAAACTGGAGAGATCTCAAAGAAAGCAATCCTTACCCTCCACCTGATACCATGAGGTTAACTTTGATCTTGTAGGACACCAGAATTCCCAAAACTTCCTTATCCATTCCTGCCCTAATTCTGAAGATAGGAAGGAAAAGTAAATGAATAATTAGCAGAGTTCACAGTATAGCGAATGTGCTGTATTAGGAGCAGTTCATTACAGCCCACAAATATTTTATATTTAATATTTTTTATAACTGGATTATGCGTAAGTTTACTAATTTCTATCGGCCGTTCTGTAAAACTCTGTTTGAAGATGAAACAAACACTCACATAGTGGTTGAGGCCAAATTGGTGTCTTCATCTTTAAGCCTGCCGTCCAGTGCCAGGCCACGCTTCTCCTTGTTGTCTGACAGCAAAGGAGTGATCGCGAGGGATTTTTCAAAATTTGCACTCCCTTCTATAGTTTCCCTGCAGAACAAAATTGAATCATATAACTTACAACTGATCATTGAAGAGAGCTTCGCTATGGCTGACATACATGCATTTCACAGTCAAAGAAAATTACACTCACCCAAACTCTTCACTCAGCACATTCTTGGTGTATTTGTCGGCTGAGTAGAGAACGACGTCTGTGGTTTGGTCAACTATGAGAGTAATGGATACATCATCAGTTCATTCATATACTGCTATATTTATTATACCCCCTGATGGAATGCTTGACTATATATATGTGATTGATTGAAGTTTTATATATATATATATATAAAAAACTTAAATCAATCATCCTAAAATAACTTAAATCAATATTTGATGTCCATTTATTGTTTTATTTGGAAGTAGTCATGTAATACGATAATATACAGTCAACTGGTCATTATAGCAAAAGAAGTATGGTACAATAACCCTGTCAGGGGTTATACTCTGTAATATCGACAGGATTATTCTACATTACCTGTTACACATACAACTTGTGAATCACTTGAAATTGCTTTTGATCAATCTCACCTGTAATCTTTATTTTTTTCACAACTTTGTTTGTCTCGTTCTTGACCTTAATGTTGATGGGGATGGGATCACCATGGTAGTAGATCTGTCATCAATGGGAAAAAAACACATGAATTTCTTCTTGATTTGGTAAATATCAAAGCATACAGTGCATCATAGTTTACACACATCCTTGGTCAGAGAAGCTTCCAGATGAACAGGCTTATCAGACATCATAAAGCTCTTGCAGATCTCAGCTTTCTGTCCAGATCCTGTGTTATCAGGAGCGAACTGGATTTTACGAATGATAAGGCGGCAAGTGTCCCTGGGAGAGACGACAGAAAAAAATATTTGTAAATAATTGTTAACAGGGGTGAAATGTGCGAAAGAACCTATAACACACTCACTTCTTGTCGACTTTCTCATCGGGGTCATCGGCTGATTTGGCCACGTAGGCCTTGACCTCAAAGTCAACACCGCAAGCCTGCAAAAACAGAGCCATGAGCAAGTCCATTCAGCGCATTTCCATTTGAAGATAATATATTGAATTCGCTCTCATTTCATTTCACCTTTCCACTGTCATCTGGGCCAGGCTGAAGCGTAACAGAGCAGGGGAGGTTGGTAGGGATCTGAAAGAAAAAGACATTCATTTTAATTTGTCACATCATTTATGGGAAATGTTCTGTGACAAATGGTGTACAAATGATATTTTTTATTTATAAGAAATGTGTAAAAGGATTACTCCTAATCATTGTCTGTATTATTTTGCTGAGTTATTCACAGTGTAAATGAATTATTCTGTTGTTGGTGCTGGCTGATGACTTACATTAAAAGTGAAGGGATGGCCCTGCTCTCCAGCTTTCTTTAGGAGAGTGTTGTGCATCTCCGTCAGGGTGGGTTTGTGTCCTGCATCAGGATATAGCTGTATGTGCTGAATCCAGATGTCTTTTCTGAAGGAAAGCCCAATCACATCCAGGTCTTCACGACCATAACGGAAAGCGCAGGCCAGCTGAATCCAAACTGCATGAAGCATCATTAAGCATTGTTTTTTATTTGTTCTATTGTCTTAAATTCATTTTCATCCTTTTTTAGAAAAAAATTACATAATCATATGTATGAATGATTAAATGAATGATTAAATGAATTTTTTTATTTACATTTATTATCTATGCTTTTTATATAATATTTTTATTTATTATTGTATTATATATATATATATATATATATATATATATATATATATATATATATATATATATATATATAATTATTATTTTTTTATATTTTTTATTAAAAAAAATCTTAATGACAATACCTTTTCTGTCCTCAAGGTCTGCAGGGTCGATTTTCACTACACCCTCTGTTTAGAATAAGAAACAATTCATATTTAGTTGTTGGATATTACCTGTTGTCTGTGTTTCAAAAATAAATGCAAGCAGTTTCTTACCAACAGTGTCAACTGAGTCAATATGGTCAACATAGTCTCTCTTCCCCAGGTAGAGAGTGAGCTAAAACATAAGCAGTGCATTACACTAATTTATTTCTAAAATTCACTAAAATTCAAGCATTAATCTGTAACAATAAATTGAGGAATTCAGTTCAGAATCAACTGAAAAATCTTCAGTTAAGTTCAGTCGTACCTGGCCATTTCCACTGGTCTTTTTGTAAACTCTGAAAACACAAAAAATAAAAATGTGAATAAGGAACAGTAAGATACATGGTTGATGGTGTAGTAAAGACTGATAAAACAAGATGAAATTAGTAAGTGTTACAAAAATGTAACTCTGTAATGCCTGAATATATATATATACATTGCAGATGGTGTCAAAGAGGAGTGAGCAGGGATCACTTGTCCTATTAAGTCTATACCTCAGGCATTAACCTCTCTACCTCAGCAGCAATATATTTGAGTTTGCAGGTTTGACCTTTTTACCCTAAGCGTTCATCACGTTGTTAAAGCTTAGTATTTTAAGACACTTTAAGGCCAAGGCCTGAATTACCCTTTGCTAGTAATCCAGGCTTCATGAATGGAGGCAGCTTGTTTACTCCAAAGAGGATGCCTGGTAATTGATTGTGACTGCCGGCTTATGACACGTTCATGCTGGACTCAAATCAATGTTCCAAATTGATGAGATCTATTCTAAACTGTCAAGAACTCCTCATTGTGGCATGTAAAGTAAATGTTTTTTTCTCTCTTACTATGTGATTCTTCTACTGTAATTTTTGCCATCCTATCCTATCATATCCTATCCTACTTAGACATGACATATAAAGTGGTTTGTTAATTTTTGATTTCTCAAATTATTTAAAATATATCAATATATTTTGTGATTTGCACTTTAGATTGACCCTTTGTCATTTCTTAGACATAACCCGACGGGCCAATATCTAATAAGTACATACAATTTTAAAGTGACACACAAAAAAAGCATGCAATATTAATAGAAAATATAAAAAGAATATAAAAATGAGTTCCTCCAAACTAAGCACTTGGTAAATATTATGGTGAAAAGTATGATCCAGCAATGTTAGAGTTCAGCAGGTTGCTATGCATAATTAGCTTTTCGGCTTTCTCCAAATCTTTAATAAATTGTTTTGGTATTGAAAAGCACAACTAAATAAAACAGTAAAATGTATTTAGAGCAATTTTTTTTGTATGTGAGCAGCATGACAATTCTGAAAGGTGAAAGCAAAAAGGAAAGAATACTTACTTGTCTGCCATTGTACAAAGATTTTCCTGAAATAAATTAAATAGGAAAGTGAATTTTATGAAGAGTGTTTTTTGTTTTTGTTTTTTTAAACAAATGGCTCTCACTGCATGAGTGTTTATGTGTGCATATCTCCCCACTCTTTATTGCAAGACATGATGTGTGTTTGTGGATGTAGTGATAACAAAAGAGCAGCTATTAGTTTTCTCTCAAACAAATCTTGGCACAGAGATAAGCCTAGCTGTACGGCATTGCTCATCCAGTGAACTCAGATACTTTGATGTAATCCTCTCTAAATATGCAAACGTATGGGCTTTAAGCTTATTTCTAAATGCAAATTGCATGGACAGGATATATATTTGACTAAAACTAATATAAAGATAAATCAAACAGGTTGTGAGCACCTCGTATAGGCCTACATTTCAAATAAAAATGATCAAAATAAAAAAAGAGCTCATAAGAGGCTGTCAAAGACATGTGCATATACTATAATGGCCTTTATAAATGCAAAAGAACCATGTGGAGACCTTTTAGATTTTTTTTGCACAAATCTAATGTTTCCAATGTCTCTCAGCTGTAAAACTCCAATGCACATCATGAGGTTCTTAATGCTCGTCATTGTCCAATATCAATTTAGCTGATTGAGTGACTCTTCACAGGAAGACAGTCCTAATGCAATCAAATATTGGTTGTACACATAGGCTAAATTAATATTCACAAGGCCCTGCTGATAATCTAAAGAGGGCTAAATGAACTCAAAGAAGTAAATTTTATACTGTACTAAAGACAATAATGTCCTGCTTTCTTTTGTAGGATGATAGGAAGAATTGTTCCCAGAATACCTGTTACTGAACTTTTTGATGTAAAGTCATTGAGTTCTTACCTGTTGACTGTTAGGTCGATCTGCTCCCTCTTTCTGGTAATCCGCAGCCCGTCTGGTGTAATCAGAGAGTGCGGATGAGAGTCAGAGGCGCAGGGTTTTATACTCGGACCTTTGCTCTGATGGCTTGTGCTCCTCTGATTTAGATGCCGTTGTCTTTCTGTCAATCCAATTAAACACTTAAAATGCTATTTAGGGCTACGCAATGTTTATAAATACAAATAAAAATGGGGAATTACACCAAAGAAATATGGGAAGCTTGCAATGGTTTAGTCTAAAATGAATTAAGTTTGTGGAAATTAAAACATTAAACAATTAAGAAAACAAGAGAAGAGAATTATGAAAACAAGAGAATTATGACAGAGAACTGTGACTGGATTGGGACAAGGTTATGCATCTCAGTTAGTCAGATTTACAATTGACTTGAAGCAATAAATAGTTTTTTGTTTTTACTTTGTTTTTTGTTTGTATTTTATTTATTTTTTTACTCTGCTTTACTCACCTTTCAAATGCTAAACAAGAAAAACAAGAAAAAAAAAGTGGACAATTTAGCATGAGGTCAGAAGCCAATGTAATATGGTCAGAAGTGAATGTAAGATTGTACAGTAGCATCTAAATAAATTATGGTAAAGCATGAATGTTATAATATAATATAATATAATATAATATAATATAATATAATATAATATAATATAATATAATATAATATAATATAATATAATATAATATAATATAATATAATATAATATAATATAATATAATATAATATAATATTCATGGATTTCCATTATTAATCATTTATTTTTATTTTTCAACTTATGCCTAAAAGATCACAACATTGAATGTTGGCTGCTTCATCATCATCATTCCTTGAAAAATCAAGGAAACCCAAAAAGAAAGATAATAGTACAGGGATAAAACAGGAGTCTTGCTGCTCCAGATGGCCAACAGGCTTGGGAAAACAGTGACCGCATGGGCACATAAGCCTTTCCTTATATGAAAGCTTTTTGTGTTGAATGATGTTCCTTAAATTGTTTTCTTTATTATTTTAATTATATACTTTTAATCTCCACACATTCTGAGGTGCACATTCACACATTAAAGGTGCTTCCTTGCACAAAAGGTGTATGTAAGCTTATTAAGAAATCCCAATTTGCCCAACCCCAGGTAAATCTCTTAACGTCAATGTTCACTGAGATGGCTTTTCCTTCCATCTGTTCCCTCCTATCAGGTACTGGCAGTCCAATGACATCGTGTTTATGAAGAAGCTCTTTACCAATCCCAGGAGTTCAGAAAGAGCAATCAGATGGCACGTGTTTCACCGGTGCAAGAATTGGCACCATAAGGACATTTCTTGAGCGTAATCCACTTATTGCTAAGAATTTACTTAAATAGCTACAGTCGAGTCAAAACATTAAGTTAAGAATCTTTATTTTTAGAACATATTAAACAGCATCAAATTATCAAAGTATTCTTTAATAAAAAGTGTGATAGGTTAATTGATTCACTTAAACCTTTCTTATATTAGGGACATTTTGATTGCAATGATGTAACTAAAGAAAACTGCATAAGCATTACATAATCAACAAGTCAGTAACACCTTAGTCCCTAACTTCTAATATCTAAGGTCCATTTTTAGTTCAAAGTGTGAAGACTTAGGATTTAATCCAAAGGTAATTACAGAAGAGCTCTGGGGCGTCTGTAATTACACTTTAGGGAGGGAATGGGCAGGCTTGTTGAGAAAGAGGTAAAGCCCAGGTCACAAAGTGTCAAAGACTGTAGTGCACACATAAATAATTACTTATTTCTAAATTAGTGAATAATTACAGAAAATATTTTAGAATCCTTCTGAAAAATAATTAAGTCATTTTTCACGGCTTGTATCCTTGATAAACAGGATTGTATAAATTTTTTTTTATTCTAAACTTATCTGACTTTTCTAACCAGCCCTGACCCTTTTCAAACGTGCTTGAAATAATAGAGCAGATTTGTCTTTGAATTTAATTAACTTTGAGTAATGATCCAAAGCTATGTTAATGAATGACTTAAAGTGGATCTACAAATATATACAATGTTATACACATCCTCCCTAGATGGCATCTGGATGATCACTGTTTGCACGAAAAACTCACTAAAAGATCTATAACAGATATAACACTAACACCATACCAGTCATTTTTGTCAGTTGATTAATGTACAGTTTGGTTCTGGTGCTGTTTACCCACAGTTGGCACAGATTGTTTCAAAGTTTAATCTCTCTTAATCTGTCTACACTCCCACTTTGTCCATAATGGGATTGTGTCGACTGAGCACACAGGATGGATTCCCTCTTTATTAGAAAGTGCTCGCAGTTCTCTGTGACAAAACCAATGTCACTCAAATGAAGTAAAGACCTATGAACTCCGGCCTGACCTTTTGTAAATGCTCAAAGATCCCAAAAATCTGGATGGCGCTCAGCACTTTCCTGGCATGTTTTCAGCATGGCTTCCGTTGTGATTAAGCTTTTTAATCTTTGTTATGGACATTCAGTGAACAAACTGTTCCCTTTCGAGAACGTCCACTTTGTATTGCGTAGCTATACGAATCGGGAAAACTCCTTTTCTCGAGAATACTGAAGCCATTATTTTAAAATGCAGTGCAGCTGCACAGCGAGCACAGAGCAGGTCGTCTAGCTCGCTCATTGGCTATGCTGGAGCAACTGCACGAACCTATGGCGAGGCGGCTGAGACGCGCAAACCAATCGGGTCGCTTCGCGCCCATGGCGCGTCAGAACCCACCAGAATGGGTGTGGCTTATGCCTATATAAGCGGACCATTTCGCCATAGAATCAGATTTAATCTCCTTCAGCGAATACCTTCTTCGCTGATCTTCGAGCCTTCGCCGTCGACGAGCCCCTGCAGCGGAACGAGCGACCTCATCAGCGGACGCGGCACCTTCTACTCAACGCTGCCTTCCCCTGAATCGCTGTTAACCTGTGGCCTCCCGGCGAAAATAAGCCATATCCTGTTTCTAAAACTCTGTGTGTTCACCGCCGCGACACTTTGAGAAAAAGAGCAAATTTCACGGTGCTGTTACAAATGCCGCGCTCTGATTGCGCTTTGTGCAGAGCCCCTCTGCATGAAACCGACGGACACAACGAGTGCGCCCTATGCCTGGTACTCGCCCATGCAGAAACTGCACTCAACAAGGGCACTCAACTGCCCGCACTGCGAGAGCCTGCCCATCTCCATCCTGCGCTCGCAGTTGGCTCTACTTTTGGATGGCGACCTGCCCCTTGCACTCACCCGCTTCCAGCCCCCTCGAGCCACGACGGAAGAAGCAACGGGGTCAAAGGATACCTGAACCGAGCGAGCCCACGCCGGCCCAGTCCCCGTGTGCCTCGCTCTCTCCTTGCGAACCCAGTGCTGTTTTCGCAGACGCATCTATGCCCCTCCTCTCAAGTGGCAGGACTCGTCTCGTTCGGCACATCTGAGGAAGAAGGCGATGACAGCCTTTCCCTGGCTGCATCTGAGGGAGACGACTGGCCGGTCTCGACGGTTGACCCCGCCTCTCAAACTCAAGCCAGCGGAGACGGCGCTAGAGCGAGCGCGGACGCTGAACTCATTCGCATCCTCACCAAAGCTGTCAAAGGCCTCGACATTGAGTGGTCCCCGCCTCAGGAGCCCACCAGAAGCCGTCTTGACGGATGGTTTCTGCAGCAGGTCTGCGTCAGCAGACCCCTCGCCAGAGACCAGCACCCTGCTTCCCTGAGGTACACGATGAGCTGACCAAATCATGGCGCGCCCCTTACTCGGCTTGCCTGAAGACATCAACTTCCGCAACGCTCTCCACTATCGACGGCGCTGAAGAGAAGGGGTACAACGCGTTGCCCCCCCTGGAAGAAGCTGTGGTAGCGCATCTCTGCCCGCCCATCTCTGCCCGCCCACCTCTAGCGGATGGAGAACCAAGACGGCCCACCCATCCAAGCTCTGCCGCACGACATCAGCCCTCGCCGGTCGCGTTTACACCGCCGCCGGCCAGGCTGCATCGGCTTTGCACACCATGGTAATCCTCCAGGTGTTTCAGGCCAAGCTCCTCCACTCTATGGATGAGGCTGGCCCGGACCCTGAGGCCTTTGGGGACTTGTGCAGTGCCACTGACTTGGCCCTGCATGCCACCAAAGCCACCGCCCAGGCAGTCGGAAGAGGTATGGCCAGTTTGGTTGTGCTGGAGCACCACCTCTAGCTAACACCTAGCTATCTCCAACACCGGCCTCTGAAGGGAATTCTCAGAGCGCTTCACGGAGGCGCAGAGATCGTTGCAGGCCATGCCAAAACATTTGAGCTCGGCTTTGTTTTAAACAACAACAAAAAAACTGTTTTATTCTAGCTTCATGCATTCCTTTTTTATCAACACTTGAATATGGGTAAGTTTAATAAAAAAAGCAACACTGAGCAAAAAGCTGAGAAAATATTTTTTTTTGTCAAAGCCTACATCCAGATCGGATTCAGAACAAGGATCAAAACATAGATGAAGTAGATCGAATCCATTAAAACCTCCAAAGCTTCATAGTCCTGTAGCTTGTCCTGGGTTGGAATTTCATTCAGTAACATTAGGCAGTGATTTGCTTTTTAATGTTAATGGTCGCGTTAGTTTAAATATGCATCTGCTTACATATGATATTGCATGTTTCTGCTTCTTTTTCGCCTGTGTTTTTATCAGGAGAGTCTGTACTCTTTCAGGAGATGCTTAATAGCGCCCCCCACCGTATAACAGTGAAAAAACGGAAAGCTGCAAATTTACGTCAATGGGGGGCAACCGTTTTCTCAAAAATAACGGAAATGTACGTCAATAGCATGGAATGAGTTAAGGAACTGATTTCAGATGCTCCTAAAACTGATACAAAAGTCCAGGAGGGTGGTGAAGCAGAGGGGATTCAGGGGGAGGGATGGAGGGTCAGGCCTGTGTGGCGGAAGTGGGCCTAAAGACCAGGGCAGAGCTGACAATACAGGGAGCCAGGGTGGAATTTGCAGTGACCAGGTGGAGTCAGAAGAGCAGGAGACCTCCAAGACGGAACAGAAGACTACCACAGTGGAGCAGACAGAGTTGAGGACCACCAGGGTGGAGCAGAAGACCACCATGGCAGCACAGGCGGAGCAGAAGTCCCCTAAGGTGGGACTGAAGAATTCCCCCATGGCTGTTCTAAAGACCATGTTGGAGCCTGGAACCATGACGGTACTATCAGTGCTGGATACAACGCAACACTGAAACAGAGCACAGAGAGATTATTGACGGCCTCAATGGCCGTAACAGATAGGATAGACAGTCCATAATCAGTCTCCTTAGTCGTGACTAGGCAGACAAATAGTTCAAGAACAGCCTTCTTGGCAGATAGTGGACAAGCAAAGAGTTTATGGATGGCGTCCTTGGCCATAACAGGGCCGACTGAGAGTTCAGATTCAGGCTCCTTGGCCTTGAAAGGGCAGACAGAGTTCACGAGCGGGCGCCACTGCCTCAGGAGGAGCTGTAGCGGTTGCCACCGCCGCCGCCTCCTGGGGAGGAGCTGTAGAAAGTGTGTGTGGCCCAAACACACAATATGGCGGTAGCCATCACAAACAGTGCAGAAGACAGTGGAAGTAACTTTGGGACCACCTGACTTGAGATGAGACCACCAAAATTTAGTGCGCTGAGACCACTGTGTTCTGTGACCACTTTCACTCTCATTCTGAGAGTCCAGAACAAAGATTTAAAAGCTTAATCACAGTGGCAATAAAGCCATGGAACATGCCAGGAACATGCTGAGCACCATCCAGATCTTTGGGATCCTTAACATTTACTAAGGTCAAACTTCATAGGCCTGTCCTTTATTTTAATGACTGCCAGCATTTTCTAATGTACAAGTAAGTGTAGTGTATGGCTTTCTGTCTTCTCCATTTTAATGGCTCATCAACCTCATCAGAGACATTCCCATTTCTCACTCTAATTGCTATCTAAAACATTAAAAATGGAAGTGGATCCATGGACCATAGATCTATCAGGTATAGTGATCCGCTCCTGGCTCTGAGATGGACTGGGCAGCTTGCTTTGGCTCGGGGTAAGCTGGTTATATGTAACTATAACTATAACTATCTTATATGTAACTGTAGAAACAAACAAGGAGATAATCAGTAACGGAGTAGGCAAAACAGGAACTAACAGAACAGAATAACAGAATAGAAGTCCGCAATCGTGACAGTAACATGTATGTTTTGTTTTGTTCTGTTTTATTATCATGGTGTTTTGGTTTCCCTGTTTCCCTGTCTGCCTGCCTGTGTTTCCTGGTTTGCTCTGCTTTGGTCAGACGTTGCTCTGCCTGCGCCACGGCCTTCAGCTATGTTTCGTTCGTCTGCCCCTTCGGCTCCGTTGGGCTCTGCCCTGGTCCTCAGTCCCACCAGCTCCACGTCAGTCCTCTGGCACCCTGGCTCCACTTCAGATGCTCGTCTCTGCGGCCCCGCCTTGGCCTTCATTGCCATTGGTGGCTCCCGATCTCGTTGGCTCTCCGTCTGCATCCTGGTCTCCTCTTCCATCAGCTCCATCTCCGTCAGTCATCCCCTTGGTGTCATCAGCCAAATCTTCACCCTGGCTCCTCCCTCCCTCGACTTCACCGTGGGTCATCGTCCTGGCTGCGCTTTGGGTCCCCACCTGACTCCTCCTGCTCCTGGCTCCTCCAACCAACACAATGCACAGCACTGGTCTCTTGCCACCAGCACAACTTGGTTCTAGCCTTTTGCTTACTTGACGTTCCCCTCCAGAGCCCCCACCCTCCCTCCTCAGTTAGACTGTTACGGTGCAAGGACGCCCCCTCCTGGAGGAACGTGCATGTTCGGTTTTGCACTTCACTGCAGCAATGCGCGACACACAGGAATAAATTACATTTTAAAATATATTAAAATATTCACATTTAATTGTATAGAAATCTGTTGTTTTCATTTTCAATAATATTTTGCAATATTACTGTTTTTACTGTGTTTTTGATCAAATTAATTGGGATTTTAACCAAATAAGATCAAATCAGTTCATTTATAAATTATGTTAATTGTGTAATTGATTCACTCCTTATATTTTATTCATTTATATATTTATATTTATTCTATATTTACTAATTTATCATACATTTAACATCATATCACTCACACACAGTATTCATAATTTATATATATATATATATATTATATATATATATATATATATATATATATATATTTAATTAATTTATCATTTTTGTATTACATTTTAAAATAGTTCTGTATTTTTATAATTATCGTTTGTTAGTGAGGTGATGATGTGGTGTTAGGTGGGAAGAAGGTATTTGGCCGAGTGCTTATCGACCTCTGTCCATGGTGCTGGATTTGATAACTCGTGTCCCTCACCATCTATAACACTTGCAATATAATCCAATCAGATCTGATTCGAGTAAATCACAAAAAAATGTGGTTTCATGGATAGACTTTGTTACGCGTAAGAGTGTCATTTTATAGGTGTGACAGTAATGAGCAGATAAGTGCGGTCAAGGTGTCGTCGCCACTGCAGCATCCGCTCTGCGACTGCTCGCTGCTTCTGCTGCTGCTCACAGTCCCGCAGACAAAGTGATGGAGGGAGGGAAGTTGTGAGGCTAAGAAGTGGGTCTACATCCCCACGAAACGGGCAAATTAGAAACAATGGCGGAGGCTAATCCACTCAGGGGACTGCCCCGGATCCAGAGGGCTGCGGTAAGATGGATTCTTCTCTGTTTTGGACCGGGTTTTTACTGCAGAACTGACACACGCTATGCGGGCGCTGGGTGGGAGTCTTATGCTTTATATAGAAACTATAAATTAGATCATGCGCGCGTTTGTAATGTTAACTGTTAGATATTAGCCTACTGTGATCATTATTGCAGTCAGCATTGGTTTGTTTTACATTTGAATAGTTATGTGCAATGATCGCCACGTTTTTAAACACCTGACCACGCTTTTAACTCTTATGACTAACGCAATAATAATAGGCTACATTAAAGACTTTTTTGGCTGTGTATATGTTTTATTGCAAGTAAAATATGCACCATAATGGTACATTTTAACCTCTGATGATTATGGGAGTCTAGCACAGCAATTTGAGTGAAAAGTGTGAGTGTCTCTGATGAAGTTTATTGACCATCAGTCTGTCAAAAAGGGAGAAGACAGACAGCCTACACTTTCTTGTCAGCATTAGTAGGGTAACAGTCAACAAATTCAGCCTTGGATTTCCACTGACATTGATTGTCTGTAGGGTCTGAAAAAAGTGCATAGTAGTTGCTTGTAGTCAGACTGAATTTCCTGCTTTAATCAGCAAGAAATGTGTTACAAAAAGCAATAGTTTCACATTTTTTGTTCTAAATTGAGCTCTGTTCTTGATATTACTGTAACTTTTCTGTGATTACTTAATTACAATTTAAATTTAAATATGTGCATCCACGGGGACATGTGGGTGTCTGACCTAGATTTCTATACATCTATGAACACATTAGAAGTGGGAGGATGATATACAAGCAGCCACATTGCTGTTTATGATTATATTACCATATTATTACTCTTTAAATCATCCTGAATTATGTGAAAGAAGTTGAACATGTACTGAAATTGCTGAAATATCACATCTCTTCTTCAGATGTCATTCCCTGGACATTTGCATTTAGTTCTAGTGCTGAGGCCCAAAACCCACCTTCAGACCACTGGAACAGACCTCGGTTTCCGCTTCAGTCAGGACGACTTTGCGCTCAAGATGCCGGTAAGAGCTGATGAGAATCCTCTGTGGTACAAAACAATAGGTTTTTTTTTTATGTACAGTATATGAGATGCATACCTGAAGTCTTGAACAGCAAAACAAACATCAAGTTGTAACTATAATATTGAGACCAGTCATTCGTTTTAATCCCCACTCATTATGTGGGAAAACATTTGCGTCTATTTTTATTAAATCTTTATTTAACAAGGCTGTTAAAAGGCCATTCCACCCTTACAAGGTTAGTCTGCTTAACGAATGGATTATTAATCGTATTTAATTTTCATTAAATATAATGTGCTTAATTAATTCCCTAGCTATTTTCTGCCTTATTCAGATGATTATGCTGAGCTCCTTGTCAGACCTGCTTCGCTTCATTGATGAAAATCAGCTGAATTCTGAGTTTGGTGGTAACCTGGAGCAATGCCATAGTGACTGGATAGTTCTACGAACGGTAAGCTTTCTGATTTCAAGAAAGGAAAATGACAAGTCATTTATGCCATTATATACTCACAAAATGGAATTAAATTGAAAAATGTAGTATGTCACTATTTAATGCTGATAAGAGAAATAAGTCACTTACTAAAGGATATCTGTTAACTTCCTATTAATTCATTTAGATTTGTTACTATAAATATATTTATATCTGATTTTAGATAAGGAGGCTTTGAACTATGTTTGCAATAACTGCTGAGTAATGCATATTTCTGTCTGTGCTGCCTCCTCCAGGCCATAGAGAGTTTTGCAGTGACAGTGAAGGAGATCGCTCAACTACTGCAGACATTCGGCACAGAGCTGTCTGAGATTGAGCTGCCCGATGAAGCCAGTGGCATTGAGTACCTACTCAGATCACACACTGACAAATACAGACAGATGAAGGTATGGAGATGAGTCTCACAATAGTGGGCCTATTCTGCACATAAACAGTGGGGTGAATCCCAGACTTTCAATGTGGTTTCAGACTTGGGAAGTATATTAAATATAAAACACAATGACTGTGTTTGGGGGGAAAAAGTTGGTAACACATAAAGCTTTAATACTGGAAAAAAAATGAATAATTATTGAAGTTATGGTTGAATAAGACATATGGTTTGAAAACTACTACAGGATGACATAAGGTCAGTTATGAGGGATGGACGTCAGCTGCTCTCAAACCTCGAGGCCTCAAAAGCAATGGAAGGTGCTGCAGCAGAAGACAGAGACATCAGCCAAGACAAAGAAAGAGTGCAGAGGTAGCCTTCATACAGTATTACTCACCACCAGAAGAGTAAGTAAATCATTGTCAGCTCTTTCGGGTTGCTGAATAACTCTCCAAGGAGTTTTTATGTTTTTCGGGTAATCAAAATCATGCAGTCTTTATTGCCTCTTTTAATTTTTATCCTCCTAGTTTTGGATTGGTTTAGACCCACACAACTTCCTCTAGTTCACAATGTATTTTTGTGCCAATCATCAAAATGAACTTCAGCTTAGGCTCTTTGTGTAAAATTCAGGTAGGCTCTTTGTGTAAAAAAAATCATCATGTTCCATTTGTTTATTGCAGGCTTGTGGCACAGTTACGGGACATGGAAATGGCTTTTGATGGCTTTTTTGAGAAGCACCACCTAAAGCTTCAACAATACCTTCAACTCCTCCAATACGAGCTGAGCTTCCATGAGGTACAGACCAGTGTTGGAGTAATGAGCTAAAAGTGTACTAACTTAACTACTTTAACAACACTGCTTTTGTAGTAACAAGCTTTTCCAACTATTCACGGTAAAGCACAACCAAACCCATACACAAAAGAAATATATTTGAAATATATTTTCAGTATATATTTTGGAATATATGCAAATATTTGAAATTGGCCCAATAAATATATTTCACACTTAACATCATATATTTTTGTTATATTTCAGAATATATTTCAATGTATTTGGAATATATGCCACATATATTTTGACACTTTTGGGAACCCATACAGAAAAAAATACATTGAAATATATTCTGAAATATAACAAAAATATATGATGTTAAGTGTGAAATATATTTATTGTATTTCAAATATTTGCATATATTCCAAAATATATACTGAAAATATATTTCAAATATATTTCTTTTGTGTATGGGAATGCTACATCGCTGTTTTGAATGTCATTGTACTTCGCATGCTACTTAGATCAAGTCTGCTACTGTGAGCTGAGGTTTAACACGATCTTTCGGCTCTCTATCATACTATATGTAACGCTGGAAAGTTACTATTAGTGAAAGTTAGTGATTCTGTTGGTCCTAAAGTCAGTGTACTCGCCGCTTTCATAAGATGCGCTGGAAGTCATTCTAGTAAATCGGTTTGTCTGTAATGGTCTACTTTCTCATTTGCAGAAATGGAAAGTCCGATTCATTCTACTGAATCGGTTCATCTTAAATTATCCACTTTCTGTTTGCAGCATCGGAAAGTCCTTTAATTTTAGTGAATCGGTTCATTAGGATGGTTATTGTAAATCAGCTGAAAAAAAGTTGTTGATTTGCACCGATTTGAGTTGCTGTGTTATTTAAAGTCTCTGTTCATTTGTATGCCTTCGACTACATTTTTTAAATCACTCTACTCTTACTGCACATTATGTTTAATACAAACAATTTAAAGGGGACCTATTATGCAAAATTTACTTTTACATGGTGTTTGAACATAAATGTGTGTCGGCACTGTGTGTACACAACCACCCTATAATGGTAAAAATCCACCCACATAAATCCAATCCCCATAAATCATAATCAGTGTCTCAGAATAAGCCGTATGCAGTTTTTATACATTGTGACATCACATTGCAAAGGCACTGACTCTGCCCTATTAGTATAGACCCTCCCTGAGTGAGCTGTACATAGTCCGCCATGTTTATCTCCCTGCCAGAGCATTTCACAGCAGCATTCGTGTAAATGAATTCTTATTAAAGCTACTAAAGTAATTCACTCAAGAGCCGTGAGTGATTTACTGTTTTTCTTTTGTTGTTTGATTCATATTAGCAACACATTTAGCAGTAGGTACTGTATATTACGCTGGTTTCAATTTAATACACAGATCTAATATACATATGCGATTTCTTAATATGAAATTAAGATGCTTTGTAACTTATGCTTTGTCCCGCACTTTTTTAAGTGCTAAAAGATGTGAAAGATAACTTAGTTTAAAGGGGTGGTTGATTATGATTTCACTTTTCTAACTTTAGTTAGTGTGTAATGTTGCTGTTTGAGCATAAACAACATCTGCAAAGTTATGATGCTCAAAGTTCAAAGCAAAGGGAGATATTTGCTTTTAAAGAAATCGTTTTTTTAAGGACTACAACAAACGGCTGGTAGGGACTACACGACATTCCTCCCGGGTTAGTGACATCACTAACCCTAAAATTTACATAAACCCCGCCCCCGGGAACACACAGTCCATGTTGAGAAGAGGAAGAGTTGTTGTGGTAGAGCACAATTGTGAGTCTGCTCAAGCTGTCGCATTCGTCTTTTCACATTTATTGCAATACAGTACGTAACACAAATGCAATAGCATGCCACTCTGTATGCATCTTACGACAGTTCCCACACGAGCGATTTATAGATTATCATGACAGAATATGCTAACTAAAGACTTGTTATGCTTGTTAAGCACTAAATATGCTTGTCTGCTACTAACATACACAAAGGGACACACACGAAACGACGCATTTTTACTGACCCTCAAAAAGGGATAATTTTAACATGCTGTAAAAAATTATCTGTGGGGTTTTTTGAGCTAAAACTTCACATACACACTCTGGGGACAACAGAGACTTATTTTACATATTGTAAAAAGGGGCATTATACCACCCCTTTAATACTCATCGTCAGACATCCAGCTCTCTGTGCTCGTGCTTCGGATGTGTGCGCTCAGAAAAACATATATCAGAAGTTTAGACTGAGATGGCTTTAAAACGCATGCAGATAATAAACCGTCACGATGATGAAGAACTGCAATGTCTTTGAGCGTGACCATGATAGAGATGATAATCAAAAGCAAACAGATGTTTTCATTTTTTGGCAGGGTATTGAGGCAAGAGTTAATATACAGGCTCCGCCCTCTTCTTCTGCAGCTCATTTGCATTTAAAGATACATGCTCGAAAACAGCATGTTTTTCCTTCCTCTCAAAAATGATCTGTGGGGTAGTTTGAGCTGAAACTTCACAGACACATTCTGGGGACAACTGAGACATATTACATCTTGTAAAAGGGGCATAATAGGTCCCCTTTAACAGCTGTGGAAAAAAACCCATTAAAACATCTTTTGTAATTATACCAATGCCAAAATCCTCTATAATATTTTTGTGAAAATCTTGAATGAATTCAATATGAAATATTGATCTTAAATACATTTTTAAAAATAATTATTTTTTCTTTGTGCATAGATGGAGGCCATTCTGGAGAAACTCAGTACGCAGGAGAAAGCAATTGCATCTGTGGGGACAACAGTGGCCCAGACGGAGCAGCTGCTCAAAGACCTCGAGATGCTGGAGACCACAGCTGAGGTTTAAAATTTTAATGATTCAAATATTTGACCTCTTCTTTTCTTTTCTTTTCTTTTCTTTTCTTTTCTTTTCTTTTCTTTTCTTTTCTTTTCTTTTCTTTTCTTTTCTTTTCTTTTTTACTAGTAATCATTCATAGAAAATGAAAAGAAACCTTTTTGAGACTGTGCTTCAGTTTAAATGCATTGCACACCACAAATGTTGACTGATGCTGATGTTGAGAGCTGACAAGGTGAAACATCTTTTGCCCTGTATTTTAACTGATACACAAGTGTTTGATTAATAGCTCTGTTGTTCTTGCAGGATGAAATGGGCCGTGCTCAGATTATTATTCTACATGGGCACCAGCTTGCAACAAGTCATCACTACGCTCTTGCCCTAATAGTTCAGCGCTGCAATGAACTGAGGCATCACTGTGACACTCTCACAACAGCTCTGCGTGCCAAGCGGGCGTCTCTCACACGCATACGGGACCTGCTGTTGCGGTTGGAGGAGGTATTAAATGCAAATGCAAGAACCTTGGAATACTGTATATGCACTTTATGTAAAGCACATACAGACTTTGCATATCTCTGTATGGGCAGACTGTGCGTTGGTGTGATGAGGGGGCCTATATGATGGCTAACCAGCTGCTGGATAAGTTTCAGTCCAAAGAGGGGGCGCAGGTAGCCCTGCGGGATATCGAGAAACTGATGGAGACAGCGCCCTCAGTTCTGCAGTCTAACCCGGGCTTCCTCAGTCTGGAGTTTGAGGCAATACTCACACCACAGCTGCAGGTACTGACACACATAGACATGTGTACTTGAGACCAGTAGTGGAAATGTCCCTCTTTTTCTACAGTATGTCCTTAATCATTTTCTATTGATCAAGTGCCTATTTTAAGTTCACCCCCTTTTGCTTTCATGCTAGTCTCAGATAGAGGCTGTCACAGAGAAGGTATCAACAGTACAGGGAATGATCCAGAGCAGACAGGCCTGTCTGAGAAAACTGGCTGATATTCAGGTCAGACCCATCCAGCTGGTCGCTCCAAGGCCCGAGAACTCGCCACGCTGCAAATCCCCTCTGTTCTCTCCTAAACACAGTATGTTTATCTATTTCAACTGCATTTGCTCATGGTCAACAATTGCCATCGGTCTGACTGTATCCTGTCTTTTTCTAAGGTTTTGATGTGAACTCCAGTTTAAGGTTTTCTTTTGATCTTGCACTCCCTGGTAAAAGGGCCTCACGGAAAGGTCCCAGCACAAAGAAGGTTTGGCTGACCGTCCTTGTTCGTCTCTAAATCATACAAAGCGCACCGGTTCTACTCGTTGCTGACAGCTTTAGGAACTTTTTCCTGGTTCTTGTACTGTAGATAGAGGTGATGCACGACTACGAGGAGAACCGCAGCTGTCTGTCCTACGGCCCCGATGGAGTTGAGAACCCTGACCAGCACAAACGGTGAGCATTTATGCAATATCTCGATAAAAATATATGTTCACGAATCATGAATTCCTTCTGAAGCTCCTCTTTTTGTCTGTCTCTCACCAGTCTCTTTCCCTTTCTGTCCTCATCTCTTTCTTCCCCTCTCTCCTTTTTTACTGCCCATGCATCCTTCGCCTCTACAGTCACGTAATGAAGGAGCTGATTGAGACGGAGAGAATCTACGTGGAGGAGCTGCTGTCTGTTTTGCTGGTAATGTCTTGACCAAATGACCTTTAAATAATTGGTCTGTGTTTTGTTCTCCCACATCCCATTTGCCTAACAGCTGTGATATAGTTGATGATCTTTGAATGCAATCATTTTGAATTCACATCTTTCCTTTCACACTGTAGTTTATAGTGTCACGGTGAGTCAGAGCCGGGTCACGTTCATAAATGTTTTTCTGATGTTTTCTGTACAACCATTGGTAGAGTCTACCATATAAAAAGAAAGTAAACTGTGGTGGCTCTGATCACTTGGCACAATGATTACTGGTGCAACAGAAATGAAAAGTGTGAAAAGTGTAGGGGAATTTACAGTCAAAGACCCAGAACCAAAAAAAATTAATTAAGACAATAGTCAGAATTATAATCAATTAAAGATAAGTTTTACTAAAGAAAGTTTGCAGTTTCATCAGCAGAAGTCAGCTTCAAGACTCAATGGAGTTCATAGGCCGCCCCGCTTACAGTTACAAAGATCACAGCAGTTATACCCTTCACCAAGGTCTAAGCTACGTCCTTGCTTCAGGTTGAATGATTCTGATTGGCTAAGAAATAGATAAACATAGTAATTTTCCACACATATACAGATAGACTGAGGTATATCTCCATGTATTATGCAGCTGACACTCGGACCCTGAAGTTAGGCATGTTGTGACCTCCCAGGTTGCAGATTTGGGTTGCTGGGCGCCAGCATGTCAAGAACAACAACTCAGTGGTTCCTTAACCTGTTACCAAAAAGACTAACTCACGCACCGACACATCTTTTCCAAGGTTGGATTTGGCCAGGCTCTAACTATAAACAGGAGAGTCTTCTCAAAACATCAAGATAATACGTTCTTTCTCTCAAAGAGAGGACACTTTAATATAACTGGAAAGTAAGGCTTTAACTGAGAAATGGTCCCTTAAACTATAGACTTCAATGACCATAGTTGTCAGGGTACCCTAGAAAAACAGATGTATGTATTGACATGTTAAAGACCTTTCTCAAACAAAACATCTTTCCATATTTCCTTTCTGGAAGCCGGGCTAAATGTGCAAGCACTGCATTCCTGACATCATCTTCAGTCACCTCAGATATTTAATACAGACATTAGAGAATACATGAAAAGAACATTTCAGCAATCACACTGGTAACTTTTATAACAAAGTAAAATCTCACAAGCTTAGAGAAGTCATTCAACTCATTTGATATTTAGAAGGAAAAATATTGATTAATACCTTGACTATAATCACTCATTAGATATTCCTTTAAGCAGCAGTAGATTCCAGATTTTCACCTTCAAGAGCTAATAAATTATTATTTGAAATGCATATATTTTTTCCTGTTTTTTCCTGGTGAAAGGGTTATAGGGCGGAGATGGATAACCCATCTCTCTCTGATATACTGCCATCTGTACTGCGAAAGAAGAAAGAAGAGCTGTTTGGAAATCTGCCTGAGATCTATAAATTCCACAGCAGGTGAGAAATATGCCCACACACATGGATAACTAAACACATATTCATGCTGATCCTGTATTTGTTATGCAGGATATTCCTGCAGGACCTCGAGAGCTGCTTAGAGTCCCCAGAGAGAGTGGGAGCACGCTTTCTGGAAAGGGTGAGAAATTCTGTGTCATACCTATGTAAAGGCATTTCAACTAAATGCTTTTTCTTTGACATTTCTATTCATCAAAGAATCCTGAAGAAAAAAGTATAAAATTTTTCACAAAAATATTAAGCAGTGCAACATTGATAATAATAAGAAAGATTTCTTGAGCAACAAATCAGCATATTAGAATTATTTCTGAAGGATCATGTGACACTGGAGTTATGATGCTGAACATCACAGGAATAAATTACATTTTGAAATATATTGATTTCTTTTAGAAAAAAACGTAAAATTGTAACAATATTACAATGTTATTTCACAATATTACTGATTACTGTTTTGACTGTACTTTGATCAAATACATGCAGGCATTAGACTATACACACACACACACACACTGTAAATATAATTCAACAAATCTATGTATCTTTAATGACATATCATAAAGTATGAACAACTGGTCAGTAATGATACTGACACAAAACACATTCATTTTGATATGGACATGACTGAAAATAATGATAACTTGCTGTTTAGTAAGTGAGTTATACAGTACGTTGATTCAGTCACACTGACTGAAACTGTTTTTTTTTAGTTTTTTTTTTACTGTTTATTAAAAGAACCTGCTCAAAAGAGTAATTCACGGTGGACTTAAACTACACCAGTCATGCTGTGTATCTTTGATTCACTAAAAAGAACCGACTCGTAAGAATCATTGGTTCACAAATTGTTTGTTCGTGACTAGTCACGTTGGACGTTGTTTTTGCATGCAGGCTCTGATGACATCTCAACAGAAAGACATTTTTTGCCATACATTTTTGGTACACTGCCTTTTATTGCATCTCATTCAATAGACTGTGAACTCACATTCACAATTCAGGTAAATATGATTTATTCTGCTGCGGTGCTGAAGATTCAGTAGTGACGCCTTAGAAAAGTAGTATAGGAACCACTGATCTATACCCTATAACAGTTCTCTTGTAATGTTTTTTTTTTTTGCAGAAAGAAAATTTTCAGGTCTACGAGCGCTACTGCCATAACAAACCTCGCTCAGATGCCCTCTGGAGGCAGTGTTCTGATTCAGTCTTCATCCAGGTATTGATATGGATATTTTTTGGGGAATGCACACAAAAACATTTTATTTTACTAATTTTATTTTCTGTTTTCTTATTTAGGAGTGCAAAAGGAAGCTGGATCATAAACTAGGGCTGGACTCATATTTGCTGAAACCTGTTCAACGTTTAACCAAGTACCAGCTTCTTCTGAAGGTGCTTAACCAAACCAAAACAAACCAAATCTAAAATTCCACATTTCCCCCAGTATTTTTACTAAGTGCTTCCTTTCTCTTTGATTAGGAACTACTAAAGCACAGCTCAAACTCACAGTATGCATCTGAGCTGCAGGGGGCGCTAAATGCCATGCTGGATCTCCTCAAGTCCGTCAATGACTCCATGCATCAAATTGCCATCACAGGTTATGAGGTGTGGCCAACAAATGAGAACGGAGACAGGCGGATTATTAAAGTGTGCCTATTATGCTATTTTAAAGGTTCCTAATTTTGTTTTGAAGGTCTCCAACAATATGTTTACATGCATCCAAGGTCAAAAAACAGCATCACCTTTTTTTCTCACAGTGTCTGAAACGGTTTGATCAAGGATTCTGTCTTTGTACTCCCTGCCTTTCTGCGAGCCTACTCTGCTCAGCCTCTGATTGGTCAGATGGCTCAGTCTGTTGTGATGGGTCTTCCGCTTAAAGGGATAGTTCACTTTGAAATTTATTTTTGGTATGTTTTAGCTTACCTCAAGGGCATCCAAGATGTAGGTGTCTCTTTTTCCGCATTAGTTTCAATTTTGATATTTTTAGGTCAAACCGTTCTTGTCTGTCAGTCATATAATGCAGGTCGATGTATATATCTATGCACCAGTCTGCGTACACGTCAGATCAGATCACTTCGACATGGCTGTGTATAAGAGGTAAAAACGATAGAAATACTGTTCGTTTTCTCACACAAACCGCTCGTTTCGTGTCTTAGGCCATCAATGTGTAGGCTACTTACGATGGGGAATTGTTTAATTTGGACGACGGGGAATTGTTTTAATTTGGACTCTGTGCATGCTCTTTGAGATAATGACCATAGACCTGCATTATATGACTGACAGACAAGAACGGTTTGACCTAAAAATATCAAAACTGAAACTACTGCGGAAAAAAAGACACCTACATCTTGGATGCCCTTGAGGTAAGCTAAAACATACCAAAAATTAATTTCAAAGTGAACTATCCCTTTAAACGCCCATTACCATATTACATTTTACATTCACAAACAGCTATATTACACACTACATGAAAGGTATCCGTAAAAGCATAATGGGGCATTTTAATGTTTAATGTTATCGTGACTGACAGTTGATGCAATATGTTTTTGTTATTAGAATATGGTCTGCAATTAACTTTCAAACATGTTTCTATTTGCATTCCCTCATTTGTCTTTTATGTGTTCTTTGAATCCAGGGTGAATTGAGTGATCTGGGCCGCGTCCTTATGCAGGGCTCCTTCAACGTCTGGATCAACCATAGGAAAGGCCCAACGCGCATGAAGGACATAGCTCGCTTTAAACCCATGCAAAGGCATCTATTCCTTCATGAAAGAGCTCTGCTATTCTGCAAGAAGAGAGAGGAGAGTGGAGAGGGACATGATCGGACAGCCTCGTACAGCTTCAAACACTGCCTGATGGTGAGAGAGAGTGAGAGACCGACCTATTTGGCATTTAAATATTTAATTGGTCAGAATGCATGACTATTTTTGAATGACCATCAATGTAGAAAGATGATTTTGGCAGCCAGATGGTGCAGTTACAACATCCACCATGCAGCTAACCAGCCAACTTTGACCTACTTTCTACACTTAAACCAATTTTTGAGCTTGTTGTGTTGCACTGATGTTGGAGTTAAGCACCTATTTGTTTATTCCAGCCCTATTTTAAGTGTGCTCAAAAAGATTTTTATGAAAGGGATTTTAGGCTTAACTCAAATTTCATTGGCAGTTTTTAAAACCCACAAGGTTATTAAAATACTGCATTACTGAATTTCCAAGTGAGGTCTTTGACTCCTCTGTTTCATTTGCAGATGAGTGCTGTTGGTATCACAGAAAACGTCAAAGGGGATGTAAAGAAGTTTGAAATTTGGTACAACGGAAAAGAGGAGGTGTATGTTGTTCAGGTGAGTCATTTTATCAAGGTTAAAACTCCACAGAATGCAATGGATAAAAAGTTACAAGGGCCTCTGTCATCACTTATTAACGCCTCCTCAATACCTCCTCACAGTGAATGTTAATGTCAAGTCCTGAACACAAATTTGTTTGTAGAACTTGCAGAACTAAATAATACTCTATGTGGGTTTTTAGATATACTGTACTTGAGAATAACTAATTAGCCATTTTTTATTCAGATTTCATAAACACTGCAGTCCAGAAGTTGTGAAATCACATTTAAAGTATGGGATTCAAAGATATTTTAAAATAAGTAAAAAGTTTTTGGTTTTAACAAAAGGAAAAAAAGAAAGAAAAGAAATGTATGATGTGTTTAGTTTAACTTATTACTGAAATCGTTGTGATGATTATATAGCTTGTAATAAAAAATAAATAAATAATAGAATAAAGTATTTTAAAATATTATATTAAAAAATCAGAAAAGATATATAAATAATATAACATTATATAAATAAATACATATATATACAGTATTTACATTTTTTTTTTAAATAAATATTAAATAAGAAAAAAATATGAAATAAGAAAAACATTTGCTTGTAGGAAAAAAAATATCTGTATTTTGTAGCCTAATTATTTTATTTTGCAGGCTCCAACAGTAGATGTGAAGATTTCATGGCTCACTGAGATTAGAAAAATTCTCAACAATCAGCAAAAGATTGACAAAGGTTCCTACTTTGCATCTTTCGTTTATGCTAATTCAGTTAATATTGGTCTTGATTAAATCAGTCGTGCTTGGTGGGTCAAACTCTGCCTTTCTCTTTCTCAGGTGATGCTCACCTGGATAGTGAGCAGCCATTATTTACACCCTTGGGCGACAGGTGATCCTCACTGTATTCCCATAACCCCTCACATTGTTTTTGCAATCTCTTCTATAGCATGGATGTAAAATGTGTAAATCAACATCTGCATATGAAAGGATCTGAAACATAACACTTTAAACTTAGGTTTTATCTTATGTAAATCATAAATACTGTTTGCTTTGAGTCCATTTGCATGATGGATATAGTAATCTGTATCATACTGGCATCAAAAACACTCTTGATTTCCCTAATTTTTGAAAACTACTCGATGGAAACATTGGGCTTGGACTTTGGAGAACCAAATGTACTGTAAAATGCTATTAGCAAATTACTGTTTAATAAGCATTATGAACTATTTTCAAACATTTAGTGTGAAGTTGAAGAAGTTCTAAGAAGCACTGAATCCTATTCATTCATCTAAATCTAGTTTAAATGTAATGTTAGTCTAGTCATGGGCTAATTAATTGGCTAATGTGCAAGTTTTGATTATTTTAATGTAACAATTAGGATTAATTTTTGATGTGACAGACATATATATACTTCACCCTAAATTAATGCAATGTATATTTGTAATAAATAATAATTGTGTATTTATATAAATAAGTTATTTGCAGCACATGGTACTTTATATTTGGTTTTTCAAAACAATTTACTTGAATGTCATGTTGTTCAGCAGAACAGGATTGGAGTCAATATCATGTCAACTCAGCTATTATTGAATATTTACTGAAATTTAATTGACCGAGTTTACTAGCCATTTATTTGTACATGTTGGCAACTGACCGCAGTCCTGTTCTAGAATATCCTGTTTGTGACGACGTTTGATGGTTGTTGTTGTGTTTTTTTGATGCCCTTGTTTCTGTTCGGTTCATCGGTTGGTGGGGTCAGTGTGAGGCATATGTCCGTGTGCATGCCCTGGAGTTCCACACAGATCACTGGCTGCTCAGGTTGTTTTGATGTCCTTCCTCACAGCAAGCTCCAGGGGGCGTCCGTCAGCTCAGAAGAGGCCGATTCAGGCCGCGTGAGTCCGGTTCTGACAGACCCAGTCCTTGTTTCTCCACGTCCACGTCCCCTTCACAACAACCGTCGCAGTGAGTCAGAGGCCGTGGGAAGGCCATTTTCATTGGAATTAAATCTGGTTGATAAGGCGCGGAAAAATTGACTATGCTATCGAACTCAATGGGTTTTTGAAATGGGATTTTTAATGTAATATGTAAATTGTGGCACATTTATATGTATGAAATTGAATCACGTAATTGCAATGCATGAAAGATTTACAATCCATATGGTGGGAATGTCATTATGGTTTGGCTGGTTGTGGGTTGCAGGCTGGCCTGGGACTTCTCAGTCAGTGGATATCTGTGAGGGTCTGGAGGACTGGACCACTGACATCTCAAACATCTCCGACTCTGATGAAGAAGACGATGTGCTGCTGGTGAGCTTTGACCTTAAGATATCGCTCAGATTCACAGTTATTTGGGGGGAACTTTGAATTGTTTAATCAGGTTTCCACAATGAAGGATTTTGGGTTTATATTGTCTAAATGATTTGCTTTAACCTTGTTTTATGCTGGTTTGGTTGGTTATTAGGTTCCTGGAAGGTATAGAGCAATGGTGGATCACTTAAAGTGCGGCAAGGATGACGTTATCGTCAAATGTGGTGATGTCATTCACGTGCTGCAGGAGAGTGCTATGGGGCTTTGGTGAGAGTCATTTTCCATTTTTAATTTATGCTTAAGTTGCGATTAGTCTTTTCTTTCCTATTGTGACGTATATCTGAGTGAAATATCTCCTCAAACAAGAAAAAATGTAGGTCAGAGTAAGCCAGATAAGGTTGATGATTTCCAGCCCCAAAGCTCTGCAAAAATATTCACAGCCAAAAGAATGTGATAGAATTCAATTGTCATGGCAACCAAGGTTTATGAGGACCATTTACCTCCTTGAAAACGAAATCATTTCGATTTCGATAAAAACGATTTCTCTCTGAGTTATGGTTATATTTACGAAGAGCCTTTGCGTCATCTCCCACCACAGGTGTAATCCATCTTTTTAGAGGGTCACTCTCCCACTCTTTACTGTAGCTACAACTTAAGCAACTTTGAAATAGCAATTACTTGAATATATAGCTTCAAGTTCAAAATCTGACCCCTTATTGAGCTAAAAACCTGTCACTCATAAATCATCACATCTGCCTGCTATCGCTCTTGATTGGATAATCAAGACCTAAAAGTGCAAGCTTAGCCGCAACATCAACACCAACCCAGATTTTGGCCTACTGCCCAAGCCAATTTTTACCCGCATAATCAAATACAAAACTGCCCAGTTGGGTGGAAATCTGCCCTATGTAGCAACGCTGAGAGGGTGGGACTTGATTCTGTCCATCGTGAATTGATTGGATGGTTGTGGTTTGCTATTGATGTGATGTCATGTGAGTGACAGGTTGTCCCGCCCTTGTGCATCATCAGAGAAGAGAAGAGATGTTGCTGCAAGAGGGTGGGGAGAGTTATTTGGTTAAAGATTACAGAGGCACATGAATAAAAATAAAAAAAGAATGATGTGCATGGATAAATAATTTAGAATAAATACTGTAATATTCCATAAAAACAACAACAACAAAAAAACAACAAGAATTGTCCATTTTGATTTCATGGTGACTTTAAGTGCACCAAAAAATATAAGCCATGGTCTGATGTTACAATTCTGGTCGATGTTGACATGCTGATCATTTTCATGTTATTGTTTATAACTATTAAATGGGCAATATTAAAATACTATTTTGTCTAAATAAATAAAAACGAAATAAAAAACGATATAGTTTTTAACTATCAATAGTTTTAAGTGTGAATTTAGGCATAACAACATTATAATGATCAGTATAAAATGGATATTCATTTTGATATTACACTTAACGGTATATATATATATATATATATATATATATATATATATATATATACTGGACAATATATTAAAATCTTTTAATATCTTCCATTAACCGATATGGTACCAAATACTGATATATTGTGAATAAAACGCCACCAACACGTTCTTGCCTATAAGACCCATATATTTGGCTCCAAAATGCCAAATATATTTTCATTTTGCATTGCGGGACAACCTGCCATCATTTTGCATTACCTTCTGGAATATAACATTGATTCATTGCCCTCAGGACGAGAACATATTAAAGGCACAATATGCAAGATTTGTACCTTAAAGATGAACTGAACTGAAAAAAAAAAAATTTGATAACGTGTTGTTCATGACAATTAAAAGTAAATTACACTAAAAAAAATTATTACAAATATCAATATAGCTTTTTTTAAAAGCAACACAAAAATTGCGTTTGTTAGTATAAGAACGCTGGCAATTCTGATGACGTCACTGGAATGGTAGGACCTGCGAAGGTATATGGCAGCTGCAACTGCAGGTCTTATACACACGAAAATGAGTCATTTTGGTTACGTGTTTGAGCCTGTGAGGGACAGGCCAGTAGTACTGACTACCACCACAAGGAGGACGATCAGTTTCAGGCTCCACCTACAGTACAGGATCGTTTGGGGGCAGCGGCGCGCGCTGTATCGATCCGCCTCACTGATCAAGTGCAAAAGAAACTACGAGCATGCAACGCCGTTACGTTGTAAATTACACGAAATAAAAGTAATGCAGGTATGATCCAGATTGTATTTGCAATGTACATAGTCAATTATTAATGGAGCAATAGTGGTTCATGGTGTTATAAGAGGGAAATGTGGTGGGAGGTTGGAGGGCTGTAGAAGCCTGTCATGCACTCTCATTTATTGTATACAAGCACATTATGCATTTTATTAAATAGAGACTGCTTATATATGTCGTGTGCATTTAGAGAAAAATACTAAAACATGGTTGAGGTACTGTGCGTTTTAGAAAGTCGAGGCAGATAAATGGCAAATGTGATTGGACGAATTCATCCAATGGGATCTGCCATATACCTTCGCAGGTCCTACCATTCCAGTGACGTCATCAGAATTGCCAGCGTTCTTATACTAACAAACGCAATTTTTGTGTTGCTTTTAAATTAAGCTATATTGATATTTTTAAAAAAAAAATTTTGTGTAATTTACTTTTAATTGTCATAAACAACACGTTATCAAATTTTTTTTTTTTCAGTTCAGTTCATCTTTAATATAGCAGCTTGGAAGTCATTTTGATGGTAAACGAACTCGTAGTAGGGCGAATCATCCCGATAGCAAAGCGGGGGGGGCAGGGGGACGCCGCTGGCAAAACCAGCAATGCAAGTTTGAAAGGCGGCGCCCCAACAAATCTCGCGAGAATCACGACTTGCCTTACGGCACGACGTCACATACATCAACAACATATGAAGCAGCCTCTATGGAAGACACTAGCACGCATTTCAGACGTGAATCATGGCAGAGTCGATGAAGAAAACGAAGAAAGCGCGGTCGGAAGAGTGCAGAGACGGCTCTGCGTGAGTGGTATTTACGACAGTAACGTTAAATACAAGTACTCCACAGCGACTCTAGGGGTCGCTGTTTGAGAAAACTGAAACTGCATAGTGTGCCTTTAAATAATTCTGGATCACTAGTTACGCAACAAGCACCACTCTAATTAACAAGTTAGTGATTAATATCATGCTGTAATTCCCACAGGCATGTTAAGAATTTGACTCGTGGAGGTGAAGGAAAACTCCCTGTAGATACACTTCTGAGAATGCTGGAAGATGCAGGCAGAAGTTCCTCCATTAGGTCGGGCAGTGGACTTGTGGTGAGTGAACTGTACAGGCCTAATGATTTTTGTCTCCTCCTGCTTAAAATGCTGCTTATACATAAATTAATGTTCATTAAAAATATGTTGGAACATTTTATTTTAAAGGGGTCATGACATGCATTTTAATATTTTAATGTTTTTTGAGGTTCACTTTTAATGTTAAAGTTTTTTGGCAAAAAAACTAAACTAACAAACAAATATATATATATGTGGAAAACCGATTATATATACCGATTATTGACCCTCTTTCTGAAATGACCTGTTTTAAAGTGGCGGCTCCTTTAAGGCTTATCAGGAAACAGCAACTGTTATGATTGGCTAACGTCATTGCATAGGAAACGGTATAAACGCCCACTCGCTATTGTATGTGAGTAAATGTTTTGAAAACATAACTGTCATCTACAGACAAAGCATTATAAAATCCTTTACTTATGGATGGTTTGTGATGCAGCTGCTGTCAGATCCAGTACAGTTGGCTGCTTCATCTTTAAACAAAAGTTTTTTTGCCAACCCTCCATTACACTGGTGCCTCGTTTACAAAACAAAATGCTACAAACAAACATATAAGTCTCTGACGTGATCCAGTATGCCATTAAAATAAACCATCCAATTGTTTCCGATGCTGGCATCCATCTGAGGTCTGCATAGAGATGCAAATGAGCTGTTTACACTGGACGCGTCAAAGCGAACTTTCTTTCACTTTTCAAATTGCTTTCACTTTTCGTCTGTATACTGTATCCAGTGTAGACAGCGTTAGTCATTACAATGGGTTCTATTTGACACAGCATGATACTCACATCCAGTGTAAAAAAAAAAATCAGCCGTTAAAGGGGTGGTTGATTATGATTTCACTTTTCTAACTTTAGTTAGTGTGTAATGTTGCTGTTTGAGCATAAACAACATCTGCAAAGATACATCGCTCAAAGTTCAAAGCAAAGGAAGATATTTTCTTTTAAAGGAATCGTTTTTTAAGGGTTACAACAAACAGCTGATAGGGAGGGACTACACAAGCTTCCTCCCGGGTTAGTGACATCACAAACCCTAAAAATTACATAAACCCCGCCTCCGGGAACACAATTTATAGATTATCATCACAGAATATGCTAATCAATGACTAGAAGGATAACTACACATAAGCTACAAAAATTCATCAACTAACCATTCAGAAACGTCCTGTTGCATTCTACATGTTGTCACTTCTTCTTGGGTCTCTCCATCATTGTCTGATTCCGTATTGAACATAAAAAGCTAAAGGTTTTTGAAATTTTCAGTGCATGTCTGTGTGAGGTAAAAGGACACGAGCTGTTGAAGCTCCGCCCTCTGTTCCGGGAGCAGCAGCTCATTTGCATATATAAGGACTTAATTAAATAAATGCTTTGTTTATAATGAAGAGGATGTTTTAAGCTATGAAACGTGCATGATGTATTGGTACAAAGACCTCTTATATTTCAAAAGATTGAAGGCGAATTTGATTTCTCATGTCATGACCCCTTTAAAGAGACAAACTGATTATTTTGATCAGACTTGAGCATACTGTGCTGTACTGCAGTATAATTTTTTCTTTCTCTAAAACACTTTGGTGTTGTCTCATAGATACAGGAAATATAAACAGCAGGAAGCCCAGCAACACCCAAGTACATAAACCACATGTACTGAAAGCTCCCACCATGTGACAACCCTAAAGGCCATTACTGTCATTCAAGACTGAGCCCAGTCACGCCAAAACGACGCACACAAACAAACACAAAGTCAGGAGAACAGAGCCACCTAGTCAAGAGAAAGTTTCCATCTGCCATCAGTGGGGAATGTGGATTATGTCGGATTTAAAGACAAAAAGAGACGCCACCTACAACAATACAGTGTGGAAATAAAAGGAGCTTTGCGAAGCACAAACTTTACACTGATCCACTTCATCCCTGGAAGGTACCATCACCATACTGTGCCATAACACATGATATGAAACATGTATTTGTGTAGTTAGCACAGTATTTAATTGTATTTTAAAACAGGAAGGTTTATAGCATAGCGTGTACACTGACCTGTGAGAATAGCAAACTTTTTATCTCTCTCCTCAGATGGGTACAGTGGTTGGACCCTTGTTTTAAAAAAGCCATTTAATGCTGGAATAGATACCAGCGCTACAGTGAATGAAAGATGAAAGCTCACATCAGTAACTAGTCTATGTGCCAAAACCTAACATTCCTTTTTCAGAGTATTAGGTTCTTTTTTTATTATTCTGACTTTACTTTTGGCATCAGTATTTCAGAAATATCTCAGAGAAACATGCAAGAAATAGTTTGGAGAGTATGTGAGGTGAAAACTTATAAATCACTATTCAGCAATGTGATTGCTTTATTGCTTCATTGTTATGCTCCAAAACATGCTGCTCATCTTCAGATGATCCTGCGTTTATATTCATATTTACTTCAAGTCAGATTGCAAATAGCTGTTCTGGGCTATTTAACACATCTTTTTAGTTTTTAAAGTATTTTTACTGTAGAAATGGCATAACTCATTTGTTAATCTTTTGTTTTAAAATTCATTTTTCAGCACATTCACCATATTTGAGTTTTTGTCATTGAAATAAAAAATGTGCTTGGTGGTATACATCATCAAAATGCCCACTGTAAGCTTATCCATTCCATTATTATTTTTTTACTTTCTCCCTGTCCCTTCCTGCATTTACAATGTGCACTTAACTTTGTTAAACGCTTAGAAACCATTGAGGTGAATATGCAAGATGTCATCTATTAGTTAGCCTCATTAAAAACTACAATGAATAAATACACAACCGTTCAAAAGCTTGGGGTTTTAAATATTAACTATCCAATTCAACTGATTAAAAGTGGCAGTCAGGACATTGATAATGATTTATATTGTAAATAAATGTTGTTCTTTTGAACTTTCTATTCATCAAAGACTGTATCAATATATCAGAGTTTCACGGATTCCACAAATATATTAAGCAACCAGCACAACTGTTTTTAATACTGATAATAATAAGTAATGTTTCTTGAACACCAAATCAGCATATTAGAATCATTTCAGAAGGATATCTGAAGACTGGAATAATGATGCTGTAAATTCAGTTTGGCCACCACAGGAATAAATTACATTTTAAAATATATTAAAACAGTTGTTTTAAAATTATAACAATATTTTACAATGTTACTATTTGTACGGTACTGACCAAATAAAAAACAGCCTTGGTGAGCATAAGATGTCTCTCAAAAAAATCTTACCAACCCCACACTTTTGAAAGGTAGTGTACACGTGCATGTCATAAAGTTAAAAGGGGGAAGAAGAAAAACAGATGTGGTCTGAATGAGTTTCATGTGTACTTCAGTTTGAAGGACACGTCTTAAAGCCATACAGCCATTGGTGTATATTATGTACAGAGTTAGTAAGAAGAAAGTGGTACTGTATATCATGTATGAAAATAATTTCACTAGATGTACAAGCACAAAGTATAGGATGGTAAACTATATATTTTCTTGATTGTTACAGTATGTTTGTTGAAAGATGACTAGTAAATATTATCTGTAGAAATGACTGTGAGCTCTAAATTATTCCAATGTGTATTTTTCTTCAAAACAAACCTGGAAAATGGCCTCATCTAATTCAAACTCTGGTGACCAATATTGGACATTTGTCCTGTTCTGATCCCAGTAACGTTACTTATCCAGTACATATATCTTGAGATGCGGGTGTAGATGCCGTACTTTCCCTTTTTGGCGCACTCTTCACCCCAGCTGACGATGCCCGTGAGAAACCATGTGTTCTGATAGCGGGTGGCATGGGGTCCTCCGCTGTCTCCCTGACAGGAATCCTTGTGTACCGTACTGTAACCGGCACAGAACATGAAGCGGGAGATGGCGTCAGTGCTGCTGCTTTTGCACTCTGTCCGGTCCACGTAGGGGAGCTCTACTTTCTGAAGTGTTTTGGATTCGATGCCCCCGAACTGTAGCCTTCCCCAGCCGCTCACCAGGGAGTTTTGCGCGCTCCTGAGCAGGTTCTCTGTGAAGTCTTTAGAGCCCAGGCAGATGGGCAGGACGTAGTCTGAGAATTTAACGGGTCCCTTGAGCTTTAACAGGGCGATGTCATGATTGTAAAGACTGTGTTGAGCGTTGTAACGTGGATGGATATGGTACTCCGCTATGCCGTGGTCACTCTCTTTTCCCTCCTTCTTTGAGAAGTCATGTTCCCCTAAAGAAATATAGCAAATCATTTACAATATGCATGACATCACATTTGCCCTTAAAGACAAAACTGTTGATTGTTAAGAGTCTCTTAAATTAAATAAAAAGCAATGATAATAAATTAAATAATTATTTAATTATTGTTTTATATATATATATATATATATATATATATATATATATATATAGGCTATGAGAAATAAAACAATAATAAATTAATAATAATACATGGGTTAATAAAACAAATAATGTATAAACAGATAACATAGTGGTAGTAGTAGTAGTAGAGGTAGTAAAAACAACAATAATAATGATTTTTGTGCTTTATATGTACAACTGCATACTAAAAATTTTTTTTTTTCTATAACCAAATAGCAATAACAACTATGTGACAGTGTAGTTCTCACCCACTCTGATGAAGAAAGATCCCACCTTTCCTTCAACACAGTGGGCAGCTGTAATGACCCATTCTTCACTGAGAAGAGAGCCTCCACAAAATACATTCTTATTCACCTTTGCCAAAAAAACCACCTGCCAGAGAAAAAAAGACAGATTGATATTACATTTTATTATTATTATTTCCTCCATATAAGGTTCTGTTCTGTGGATTTTTCGACACAAACCAATGATTATGCCAGCCCTGCTTCATAAGACGAGGAGCAGTCTCATGAATGTTTTATTTACACACACACAATTCATCTCTTCACTACCTGCCAAGGAATCTCCCCTGGTGTTGCCTCATTGCCTCCTACAATGCGATGGTCATTGTTTGTTGCATTTTTGATAGTTGGTTGAGTGGGAAAGAAAGCCCAGGAGGAGTTGTTGTCCAGTGTGGGTTGAAGTGTGCCAGTGCTGTTCACTTCAGGGGCATCTGTAGGACTGGAGTCTGTCATATTGTGTTCGGTTGTATTGACGTGATTGATGAATTGATTTTGATTTTCATCCTCAGCACTGATAAGGGATCTTGAGTTGAGAGTTTCAGCAATAATCTTACTGAGACGTCCACATGGGTATTGCCCTATAAAAATGCAAGTAGATGAATCAAGAGCAAGATCTAATCAACAAACCAACCCAAGCGTCTGCTAAAACATGCAATCAAATTCCTTTGAATGTAAATGGTATTCAAAATACACTACTGTAGATGAAAGGTCATACTGCACACAGTATAAGTAAAGCTTTGAGCTTGAAATACAGTATATGTCCCAGTGACAATACAGTGGCTTAATGCAGGTAAATGGCATGTAATAATTGGGAATAGATTCCAGTACCTATAGGTTCACATGTCCTGCTGTCCAGAGCCAATCTGTAACCCTCGGCACAGTCACACACTGCTCCATAAATTTTATCCACAGTGCAGAAGTGCATGCAGCCTCCATTATTTACATTACACTGTTTTGCCATCTCTGCACCAGACCAACCCATGAAAAACAACATAAGGTTTAGCAGAGGAAGACCTTAAGATTAACTATAGCAGGTTAAGAATTTCTACTAATGAGATAAAAAGGTGTATATTTGTATACATTTTATGATGTTTTCTTTTAAATATATATCTGCATGTGTGTGTGTATATATGTATATATTCACTTTGTTTTTTTATATATATATTTTATTTTTATTTTTTATTATCATATATATACACATTAATATGTATATATACAATATACTGTATGTATTATTCATATATATATATATATATATATATATATATATAAAAAAACAAAATAAATGTAATTTATTTTAATAAACAAAATATCAAATTTTATTCATGTTTTTTAATATATATTAAAAACATACAGTATGTATATATACTGTATATATATATATTTTTTTTTTTTAAATCAAAATAAACCCTATAACTAAAACTATAAAATAAGACAAAATATTATGGCATATTTGTTTATAAATTATGTTGTCTGAACTAGAAGATATAATGTCAAATCTTATTGATTATGAGCTCATCACGGATCTTACCTAACTCACAGTTCTTCCCACTAAAGCGTGCTGGACACCAGCAGGTGTATGTGCTCATACCATCCTCACATTTCCCAGCATTCTGACAGGGATTCGACTGACACTGGTCTCCATCTGAAAGAGGAGAGGCCATGATCATTATATTATCAATACATTCTGTTATGTTAATGTAATGTAAAATTAACACACACTATGGACAAAATAAAGGATAGAAAGATACAAAAACGTTTTACATAGCACATACATCAACATTCGTACTCACCTATATAATTCCTCCAGAATTTCATCTGAAACAGAGTTTGGAACGTTTTAAACTCATAAAGAGAGAGTCCTAAAAAAATGTTCTTAGGAGATAAATGTGTTTATGCTACTCACGGTTTGCTCCTGGTCTTCAAAGACCTCTCTGACCTCCTCTAGATCGCAGCGCTCTTCAATACATTCCCTTTCCAAGTTAGCCTTCATTATATACTCCTCCAATCCTGTGTTATAGCGTTTTTGTCTCTTCAGAAGAGACCCCGCCAGCTCCCTCGGCAGAAACACTGAAGCTACATACACAACAGAGACACACGGAGAAATCACAAACGCCAAGGTCTGTTTCTAGGGCACAGATGAAGTAGTCTACAAGCAAGAGAATATTGTTTTACTTTGAAAGGCTTTTTATGCTGAATTTGAACAGCTATTGAAGTCTGAGGCAAATACTTCATTTCAGTTCCACCATGATAGGAATGATTTCACAATTCATTTTTGGTTTCCTTTACGTTTTCTCACAACACAAAACATTAGAAGGCGTATGTTATATGATATATATATATATATATATATATATATGATTTTCAGGAGCATACATAAACAAGATTATAATAATGTCAACATACCTTCAGACATTAGCCATGTTTCAAGCAGCAAAGTGCATATCAAAATAATGTGATAAACCTTCACCATTTTCTCTTTGATGATTTCCCTTCAGGCTGAAATCTTTCTCAGCAGTCAAAATACTTTCATGATCTATTCCAAAGTTCAGGACATATCTGTTTGCACTTCATGCAAACAGATATCTCATCCGGTGGGTGTTTTTTCCCCCCAGTCTGCACCTGCAGTGTTTGTGGGTAATTTTACCATATAAGCAGTTTGTAGTGTCATGAGAAAGCATCCCAGTGTTTGAATAATGCATTTTGTCACACTTTAGATTTCATAACATAAAAGTATGAAAACATAATATGTGGATTATATAGCCTAATCCCTGTGGATGATTATATTTGTTTGGATAACCAATCACATTCCTGAGTCATTTCTGCCCCCACCCCCCTTTCCTGCTGATTCAAAGAACTCGGTTCAGACTTGGGACCCAGCAAATATTGACAAGACTTGGCTGACTAACACTGGCCTCATAACTGATGTCCATGGCTGCTATTAAGAAACAACAAACACCGACATTATGTGCTAAAAGTTGAGATGTAATATTTTGGCATACAACTACACCTTCTATGACATAAACTCTTTAGATGACCTACATGCATTTTTTTATGACAGTATCTTGTGCTAAGCATATAAGAAACCGGAGTTTAAAAGTTTTAAATATTTATAGTGCTCATATCCGACAATCCAAAAAAAAAAAAGAAAAAAAAAGAGCCTCATCTTTTTTATGTAACAGGATTTGTGACTTCTCTCTGGCAGTCAAACAGGAAGTTTAAACTACATAATTAATGCTGCTCTTGGATGGGTGAATGAAATGGGAATTAAGGCTTTCTGGAGGTCAACTAGTCAACTTTTTCTTTGGCATCTTAATAGATCATTCTAGGTATTCAATATGTAAAGATTTGATCTCACTCAAACAATATTTTCACTCCCTAGTTAGCCTACCTTTTTCTTCTCAGCAGAAAACGATTCAGAAAATTAAACAGGATGCCTTACTGAACATCCAGTGGGCTACAAATATAATTAGTTATTTATTTAGAAAATGAATGAATGAAATGAACTACTTGGTAGCCTAATGCCTCCACAATAATTGCATATTTTAACAACTACTTTTTGCCAAATTAAGCAAGTATAGCGTAGGGGAGACCGGGGGCAGTTGCAACAGGGGATGGTTGCAACATGTCATTTTTCTCCAATCAGAAACAAGCTAGAGTGATGACACTCATACTGCACATGCACAGTTAGACATTGAACAAAACTTGTTTTGGAGGTATGAAAGTAAATTTTTTCATGAGATATATTTTTGTCATACTGTCCTGAAATTTTGTATGAATTAATCAAAACTTACTTCGTTTGAATTATTGTTTTGTTGACTTCTAAGTGACACGGTTAGCATGTGTCAAAGTCAGTGTGTCTAGCAGGCATATGATGTTCTGTCATGGCTGATAGGGTTGGGGACGGTTGCAACATGTTATAAATTGCATGTTTAATAAAAGTTTGTTGCATTGCAAATTGTTAAATTCTTCCTGTCTGACACTGAAATATGGAGAGATTGAATAGCATCTGTAACACCTGCACACTGAATCTATGTAGGCCTATGTTCTACACATGAACAAACAAAACTCAATAACTGTTATTTGATAAATATAACTAAATAAATAAATAATAGGCTACAATAATATTATTGAAATAAATAATACTATAATATTATAGTAGGCCTAAAACAGTTGATATTTTCAGAATTCTATGCTCATTGAGACAAAAAGCTTAAGTTAATTAATGCAATTGAAGGTATTTTTAACATGTTGCAACCGTCCCTGGGTTGTGTTGCAACTGTCCCCTGGGTCGGGGTCAGTTGCAACATCTGACTTCTTCCATTCAAATAAATACTGTGAACGATATGTCATATATAATCATCTTTAAATGGTATGGGTAATTAGCAGACAGATGCAAGTTTAATATATACAAATTTGGTTGGTCTAGTCCAAATAGTCTCTGAGTAATTGAGAGAAATGCAAAAAGTGTTGCAACAGTCCCCGGTCTCCCCTAAATGATAGCGAGCTAACGATAGGCCTAACGTTACCTGTTCAACTAATATAGGAATTTTCGTTTGTTTGTTTTTTAAATCATAGGTTATAGGGTTAGGACCGACCTGTAGCTGCTCTTTAAACAAAACCAGCATGTCAATCAAAGAATGCGGTGAGTTCAATTAATGAATGGTCTTGCGTAAATCTACGTAATGTTTGTCAACTCGAGAGCATTCTGACTCTTCTGACTGAAGGGCGACGTCATGCGTCACGTGGTGAAGTTTGGGACTGGGCTTCACAACGCGACCTCAATAGTTGCGTAGCGAGGGTGATACACCGCCATGTGGTCTGATTAATGATGTGTCAAAGCACATCATGAGCGCACGAATCGTAATCTTGCAGACTGCAAATTGAACGACACTAAAACAGCTTGGGAAGTGGCCTTTCACGTCTTAATTTTATCTGAAGACTGTTGTGACAGTTTTTCCACGCCTTGCTTTTGCTGCCTTGTCTTTTGTCATAAGGAACAAAGCGTTATGCACACCTGCCAGAAAAAATAATAACGACCAGCAAACGGTAAGGATTCTGCAACATTACAATGCACTGACTAAATTGTTCATTAAATAGGCTTACATTAAATTAATGCAATTATCTGATGAGTGTGATTGTAAAAACATACAGAATTGATTTATTCTGGATAACAGTATTCTTGGATTGAAAATAAATGAAAAACATAATTAAAAAGATATTATACAATGGGAAATCGTTATGAACTGAGCTCTGGTTCCTTTAAGGAGGGGTTGGCCACTGTTTAATAGAAGAGCCAGTTTTAAATGATAGGACCGATTTGGTATCATCTGGAATTCTTCATCAAAACTGGGATCTATGAGCGGGAAAGCATTACTAAAGACGAAAGAAGATAAGGATGCAAACAAGGGTAAGACATCGCATTATTTTACTTAAGCCTTTTTTCCTCTCCATGTATTGACATAAATTTGGTTGTTTATAATTACGCGGAAAAGGCGCACGTTGGAAGCCATTGATAGTTCTGGTTATGCAGACGGTTACAATTAATGGGCCGCTGTCAAGCATATTGCACTGGAAATCATTAAAAATTGATTCCCTCGTCGCTATAGCCGATCTATTAGGCATCTACAAAGAGAGTAACTTAACATTAAATTATAAAAAATATGTCGGCGATTAGGCTTAAGGATACGCATAATCAACAAGTGTGATGTTTATTTTGCGATCATAATTTGCGGTGATGCGGTCACTTTAAATCTACTTTAACAGCTGAGCGCGCGCGCTTCACGAGAAGCAAAAATAGCTTTCCAGTCTTCTCACGGTTTGCCTAAAAACAACAAACGCTTTTATTAAAAAGCGTTCTTTTGATAAAAACCCGTTGATAGCAAGAAAACAATTATATATGTATTTATTTATTTTTCTTGAGCGTGAAATACTATCCGCGGTTCAGTTCACGGATGTAGGCTGGGTACCTATTGCCATGGAGACAAAGAGGCGCAGAGGCTGCCTCATAAAAAATACATACCAAGCTGTATAAAGCAGATGTATTCTGTTTTTAGTGTCTACAGTGGTTCTTTCACTGGACATACATTGCGTAACATTTTATATAAGGTCAACAAGCATTAAAGTGCATGCCTGATTTTTAGCTTAAATATGTGTGTTGTGTGGTTGGGTCATAAGTAATAAGGCTTCACAAACCCCTGAGAGGGAGCTGTAAATGCCAGTGCCGAGGATTATGTTTGATTAAACTGTTATGAAAAACTCATTAAAGTTTATTAAGTCATGGAAAAGCGAGGACCAATCTACACATCTACACTGAGACCATGTTAAATGAGGGGTCATTAAAAGACACTGCTTTTAATTATATTTAATAGACATTTGGGAATTCAGCCTAAATGAGAGATTAATCTTGTGTTGAGTTTTAATTGAACACACCGTTCATTTAGAACACCTTCATTAATTCTGGTCACTGTATGTCACCACTTGCGTCCATGTTTTACTTCAAAGATACATTTTTACACTTAACAATAACATTCCATTTATGAGCATTAGTTAGAAAAATACTTATATTATACTACACCCAGTTTCACAGATAAGGCTTAAGCCTATAGTCCCAGACTAAAATGCATGTTTGAGCTGTTTTAACTGAAAGCAACTTGCACTGACATATCTTAAAATATGTCAGTGTAATTGTTTTGTCTCAAGATGCACACCAGTAATGTTTTTTGTTTCTAAGGCACGTTTATAAAAGCTACTTAAATGTCCTAATTGAACTAAGGACTAACCCTGGTTTAATCTAAGCCCTGTCTGTGAAACCAGGCCCTAAAGCATTTATTAACCTAACTTAATGTTAATTTTATCATATACTAATATACTACGAAAATCAAAAGTTGTATTCATTAATATTAATATTATTATTATTTAATTATTATTATTAATGGACCTGAGCATATGAACAAATAATGAACAGTTGTATTGTCATTAATTAGTGTTATAAAATATTAATAAATACGGCAACAAATGGATTGCTCATTTTTAGTTAATGTTAGTCAATCCATTAACTAATGTTAACCAAGTGTTACCGATACATCATATGCTGTGTTAAAACTAACAAAATTGATTTTCTATGTTGAAGCCTCAGTGATTTACACTTTGTAACCTCATAAAAGTGTCAGTGAAAATAATTCATCATACGTGATCTACTATATATAAATGCTCCACCCCACATGTGTAAACAAATAATAATAAAAACATAAAATGTTTCTAAAATGTAATTACAGGTAGGCTATATGTGACCCTGAATCACAAAACCAGTCATAAGTCGCACGGGTATATTTGTGGCAATAGCCAACAATACACTGTATGGGTCAAAATTATTGATTTTAATTGTATGCCAAAGATCATTAGGATATTAAGTAAAGATCATGTTCCATGAAGACATTTAGTAAATATATAAAACATTTATTTTTGTGAGTGAATGCAGCAAAATCACGAACATGAATGGACAACTTTAAAGGCGATTTTCTCAATGTTTAGATTTTTTTGCACCCTCAGATTCCAGATTTACAAATAGTTGTATCTCAGCCAAATATTGTCATATCCTAACAAACCATATACATCAATGGAAAGATTATTTATTCAGATGATGTATAAATCTCTATTTAAAAAAAGTGAGAAAATAAATTATTTTGGACCATTTGAAAAATATGTCTTTTTTAGATAGCCTAATACTGTGATGTGTTCAGCTTAGTAACTAATTTGTTTGTATATTTGTCATTATTGAAAACACTACAGAATAAGTTAATAGTTTAAGAAATAGTGAAGAAGATATAGTGTGGTTATCACTAAATCCAAGGCTTTACCACCAGATGTCAGTATCATCTTTCCAAATGATTTGGTCTCTTTCGGCCTCCCTCTGTACGTGCACTGTTGCATGCGTCAGCATAGTGTAAATATGATTTCTATATTTTGCCCTACCAGAATTTTTTCTAATACTTGTTGTTCTGTCACTTGTTGAAGTATACACAGTTCAAGATGGCAAGGAGTACATTCTGTTGCGGGTGGAGTCAACTCTGTCTCTTGCAGTAGATCAGAAAGAAAACTCCCCCTTTCATAGTAAATGTCAAGAGCTCTTTTGCTGTCCATTCTGGAAAATCTTCGCTCTAAAGAAAAAAGAAAATGATGAAGGTTTGTCGAGATAAGAGGTTTATCGGTTCTGCCTGCCTAGCACCTTCAATGTTAATTTCACGAAAAATAACCACAGACTATAGCCTTAACATTGTTTTTATTATCAAATCCCTCCAACATACACCGTAACCCATCGGAAATAGCATGCGTTGTAAACGTTTAACATCGCAACGCATGCTATTATTTCAGTGCACGATGTACCAGTGCTGTTATGAATTTGAATGAACTGCTTATGTTCTTTCGGTTGGACGTTCTGTCTCTGAATAGTATGTTTTCACGTCTAGGCAAGCACAAGTTCTTGTTACTCCTGCATGTATACACTGACTATATTTCAGACCCAGGTCTGATTTATTGTGCACTTCAAGAACGCTTGGATGTGATAATGATCCCAATGTTCTCTCTCAGTCTCAGGCCATTTCACATGTTTTAGCGCCATCTTGTGGTGTATTTTAAGATCAGCTTTCTCGGGGTGGGGTTGTTTTCGCCTTCTCGTCTGAAATATGGCTGGAAATATAAGCACAAACCCAAATAGATTTTTATGACTTTGTGCGATAAAAAGACTACAACTTTGTTTTCTCATCATAACAAGATCTGCTTAAACTATGAGGTTACTAATAGCCTTAATAAATTAGTTTGAGGCTTTATGTGGTTATGTTATTGCCAGGCTAATTCAATTCAGTTCCTAGATACAGAAACAACTGCAGTATATGTGTTAATAACAGCACAGAAAATATAGAATGTAGATAAAAAGTGCTCCAGCTCAGGGTCCCTTAAAGGAACACTCCACCGTTTTTTGAAATAGGGCTTATTCACCTTCTTTCCTACATTTAGATAGGTGGGCAAATGCATTTTTGTCTCAGTGCATGCATTGTTTTAGTTTGACAGGGTCGGCGCTAGCTTAGCTTAGCATAATGAATGGAATCCTTTGTTGCCAGCTAGCATGTCCTGAGTAAAAGTGATATAAAAAATGTAAAAAACCCACCTAATTACTTCTTGTGGCCTGCATATTCACAACAAGTACAAATAGCGATGCAGATTAACACTAGACGATTTCCTTTGCAGATATTGACTTGGGACTATATTAGGGGGAAGCACAGGTGAAGCACTGCTACTTGGGCGCATCACGCCCAAGTAGCAGTGCTTCGCCTGTGCTTCCCCCTAATATAGTCCTTAATATATAAGTCAATATCTGCCTAGGAAATCGCCTAGTGTTAATCTGCATCACTATTTGTACTTGTTGGGAATACGCAGGCCACAAGAAGTAATTAGGTGTTTTTTTTTAATTTTTTATATCACTTTTACTCAGGACATGCTAGCTGGCAACAAAGGATTCCATTCATTGTGCTAAGCTAAGCTAGCGCCGACCCTGTCAAACTAAAACAATGCATGCACTGAGACAAAAATGCATTTGCCCACCTATCTAAATGTAGGAAAGAAAGTGAATAAGCCCTATTTCAAAAAACGGTGGAGTGTTCCTTTAACTGTAAAAACATCAAGAATAGATAGAAGTCACTATCACCAGAGATTTGATGTGCATGAGTAATATAGAGACTGCATAAACATAATAGGATTACATAAAACACTTGTGTATGACAGTGACTTTGATATGATCTTAAACTCACATTAGATTAGTTGCATTAGATGAGCAGGAAAATATGCTTGGTTGTGTCACATGTTGGCCCAACACACAACAGGAAGGAAGGCCAGACTAATTCGATTCCCCTTGTTTGAGAAAAAAATTCTGTTTCCTCATTGCCCTGATATCTCATTAGTCTCTCTCTCTCTCTTTCTCTGAACATGTTGGTTCGCTCTGCTGTTCTGGACTATTCCTAAACTCTGCATGGTTTTCAGAGCTTGTAAGCCAGCCAGATCTCTGACACTTTTATTATCAAGAATAATATCTAGAAGTTCTGCTTGTTTCCAAATGGGTTTCATTCATTGGCCTGTTATTTTTCATGACGCTGCCTTGGAATCAATATACTGCAATCTGTTATTGACTATAAGATGAATATATAGAGCATATACATTTAAGTAAGTCCTCAGGTTTGTGATTAGGATTCATTCACAAAGGTTTGAGAGTGTTTGCTCGCTCTACCCTCTTCTCTCCTCCTCTTCTTGCTGTGAATGACCCTGAAGAGAATATTAGAGTTGGCATTATCTCCAGTGCATCTGATGAATCATTGATAAGGTGCCCTAAACACATAGTGGTCTGTAATAGGCGATAATGATCTGCTATGATCGCCGGGCTGTGCTCTTTTAATGGACAGAATACTCATGAGAATTAGTTGAAAGTTCGCAACGCCCTTTTTCTTGCTTTGAACACTGTGAAGAAGTGCGAAAGAATAAAAGTCATCCCTGGATGCCTCTGAGAGTAGCATGGCGTTTCCCTTGAGAAGATCTGTATCAGGTACACTTTTAGATATCTGAAGATATCCAGTCAAGGGGCTTTCTTTAAAAGGAGTTTAACAAAGGAATGAGATATATATGCATGGTATGTTTGAGTGGTTGAATGGGTTTATTTGCTTGGCGTGGGTCTTCAGTGCTGTCCATGGTGCTGAAATTCACCAGTTCAACTGAACTTCAGCTTGAGTGGCTCGGAAGAGCTTTCGAGTTGTTTCAACAAAGGAGGATTTCTGTTTTAAAAAACAAACAGTTTTGAAAACTCGTATATTCGCTCTGGAAAAGAATGTATTTTTCTGCTGTTCTTCAATGTAGTTGGCACCATCCATCCTTATACACTGTAAAAATGTTTTGTAAGGTAATTTAAAAATGTGTTTGATGGGGTAACATCATCTTCAGTGAAAAATATTATATAACCTATTATTTAACCTTACCTTATACAGTAAGAGTATTTTATGTAATATTATATATATGTGTAAGATAAGTTGCTGAAGAGTTTTTTAATATTTTATAAGTACAAAGTATGAATTTCCTCATTTATATATATATATATATATAAAAAAACATACATTTAGTTACATATTAGTGAAATTGTTTTTTTATGAATAAAAAAGAATTTAATTAATGAGGAAAGATACATTCCCAGAATCCCCCGTTCAAACAATCTTTTGTTTATTATTTAAGAAATAGTTTTAATTTAATAGGTTTAATTTTAAGTCGTTATGAGGCCATATCAGTGTATTTTGCAGTAACAAACATATCGGAATACCACAAATTAGTTGATAAATTAACATTATAAATGAGATATACAGTTACGAAATGTAACTTGTCATTGTAATGCTTCATTTAAATAATTGTATTTTACGGTAAAGTTCTAGCAACCACAGGTTTTTTTTTGTAAACTCTTTAAAATAAAGGTTCCAAAAGTGGGTTTTCACAGCAATGCCATAAAAGAACCGTTTTTGGTTCCCCAAATTAAACTTTCAGTCAGCAGTTCTTAAAAGAACAATTGTTTTTCTGACTGTAAAGAACATTTTAATAATCTAAATCACTTTTTTCCCCTATAAAGAACCTTTTTTTGCAATGGAAAGGTTCCACGGCTGTTTAAGGTTCTTTATGAAACCATCATTTTTAAGAGTGTATAATTCTACAGAACAAAACAATTTTTTTTTTTATAAATAAAACCTATTAATGAGTTGGATTAAATGTGGCACAAAGGCCACTCCTCATTTCAGGAGGCTCTAATGTTGCCTGTTTATACACGGCGGCTTGTTGAAGACCACAGTCACGTCTCTGGGGCCGTGCTGAAGCCGTGCTGCTGCAGGAGAACGAGCTGCTGCTGCTGCTGCTGCTGCTGCAATACAACCCACTGTCGAAAAGAGAGCAGTCTGAAATCTCTGCAATATTGGATGTGGATATTTTTCTTTCATGGATCATATTCCTGACACCAGAGTTTAGATGCCGTTTCCTACGCCTTTGAATTTGTATATTTTGGGCGGTCTTTGGGGAACGGGGACGGGGAATCTGTTGAGTACCTATGCAGATCTCCACTGCTGAAAACGAGAGCGCATCTGCAGGGGAAGACGATTAATCTACTCAACTTCAATTAAAGGCTGCATTATTGAAAGGCGGGGACCTCTTGCTGACAATTTTCCAGCTCAATCCCCCACCCACCTCCTCGTTCTCACATGAAGACACTATTTAATTATTTCCTCAGACGCGGTGTGTTAACAGGTGCCCATTTTTCTGAATCAGCGCATGGCTTAGTAAAGCTTTGGATCATGGCACAATGGCACGCGTTTCGCTCTCAAACAAACGCGCAACAAAAAGGCAACATTTTCTAGAAGACAGCTTTTTTCCCCGGAGAGAAGAAGAGGAGCTGCCGTCCGGGATCTGCTGCACCATGGCAGGGCACAACAGCCGACGCTGAATGAAGCGGCTGTACAGGTTTCAAACCAAGTGATTTGTCAATGAAAAAAATGCTCTTTCTTCTGAAATGACCATTACGCAGTCCGTCGTGGAGTATTGATTTTTCTTCCTCAGTGACAATGTTCTGAGCACACAGGACTTTAATATACACAACATATGGTAATTTTTAATCTGGGACGCGTCGCTACAACAAAACGCCAAACTGGCTACAGCCGCAGCGATCGCCAGCTCCCTCATTCGGCAGAAGAGGCAAGCGAGGGAGCGGGAGAAAGCCAATGCCAACCGATGCGCCAGCAGCCCCAACAAGAGCATAGGGAACTGCGAGAAGCCCAGCAGGCTCAACTTATTCTCACGCGTCAAACTCTTCGGCTCAAAGAAACGCAAGAGAAGACGGCCAGGTCTGATGTTATGTGTGTTCTTTTTATCAGACTTTACCCATGTCCATCAATCATCGTCATCATCCTCATCATAGTTAATACACTGCTCTATATTTAACTCCTTTACTGTACTAAGATCCGCTGCGCAGAGTAACAAGACAGGGATTTCACAGTCCAGTGCTTTTGAACACTGGCTTCTCTCTGAGCTAGAGCTGATGTTGCAATATCACCAGGTCACACTGCTCCTCACTTCTTCTAATCTACACTATATCATGCGGTCTGAATCAGATTGGGCTAAACAGAGATCTGTGGCACTCTTTGGGTTATGCTGATTTTCATTTGATGGATTGCTATTGCTGATATTGAACATTTGTTGTTAATATGCTGTTGATATGATCACTGGCTGGTCTTTTACTATATTCAGTGTTTTATACTTTTTGTTCATCAATAAATAATAAATGATCTTGTTTATGAATTTATATAGTGGGTTTTTGGTTGGTAGGTTGGGTTTTTTGTTGGGTCACAGAAAATGTGCTTCATGAGGTAACATGCAAATTAACTAAAAATAAACATTTTATTTTTATTAAAAAATTATATACTCTGTTGAGATTAATGCTCAATGCATTGAAAATACAACCACTTACAAGAGAAATCAGTACAAAACGAAATTAGAAATGCAATTTATTGTTAATAATAGTAACATAAATAACAGAAACAAATAAATAGTAAAAATAATAATAATAATAATATAATAATAATATGAATGCACTTACTTGACTACTGTTGGTTTAAGTGTCAGATCAATTAGAAATATCTCTTAAAGGTAACTGGTTAGGTGGGGAATTGGGAATTACTATAATTAATTGTCTAGAAAATTGTTTGTGACGAAAATGAATTATTTTACAGCATCATCAAATATCAATAGCACAGAATCGGTAAACATTAATGTGATTTGTGCTCTCGTTGCTCTTTTTTGTTGCATTTTCTCTTGTATGCAATGAGGAAATAAAGTTTTGTAACTCATACATTAGCTAGAATCAGAATATTACAGAAATGCATGTTATATAAGCCATAGTTATCTATCACCTGAACACTGAGGCATGCTTGGCAAATCCCTGGGTCCAGTTGGCACTGCACTCACTATGTTTTCACAATTCCCATTTTATGGTTTTCCAACAGTAATTTCTTGGCTTTCACAAGCTGTGCCTTTGTGCTGGATGTTCTCCTCTTCTTCTTCTTCTTCTTCTTCTCATATAATGTGCTGTTGCATGTCCTCCCTTTCCCCCCTCCTCCTAATATGTGTTGAAACAATTTTACAGAGCCTCAGCTCAAGGGGATAGTCACCAAGCTCTACAGTCGGCAAGGCTTTCATTTACAACTCCAAGCTGATGGGACCATCAATGGTACAAAGGAGGAAGATAATAGCTATGGTCTGTTCACTACACGAAACATGTTAAAACACGACCAAGCCTACACGCTTCTTTCCCATGGGTTCAATTCTGTTTTGTTGTACTGTAACTTCACAGCTATTTTCAACCTCATCCCTGTTGGGCTGCGGGTGGTGGCTATACAGGGCGTTCAGACCAAGCTCTACCTGGCCATGAACAACGAAGGCTACCTGTACACCTCTGTAAGTATGATGATCTCTTCATACTGCATCTTTGTGAGTCCCTCCTACACATTGTGGGCTCTTCTGAGTTCAGGGCAGTAGTAAACATCCCACATTTCATCTCTGCCGCTCTTATTGGAGTTAAATCTATGTCTTAGACAGCATCATGGATGCCTGAGGATCCGAGCTGTTAACTTAAAGGTTGCAGGTTGGATTCCAGACAGCGGGCGATCGATAGACTGAAGAGATAATGAGATCCAACTCCTGCCCAAACACCATCTGCCTCTCTTATTTATCGCAGCACTGTATCGTGATCATATTCAAAGAAGAGATGATGGCATATTTAGACATTCTTGTTAGCACCTCGCATCCACGCAAAATAATTCACACTTCGTATAATTGCTTTGTATTTGGACTATGAATAGAACGCTCTTGGGAGATGATGCATCATCATACCCAAGGTTTTCTGCCCGATATCTACTCCGCAGTTTTTAAATATGGAGAAATCACTATAATGCTCTAATGGATATTCTGTTTTGCGAGTGCCTCCCTCGCCTCTTTCCTTTGATTAAATGTGCTGTGGCGACATGAATAATTTAGTGCCGTGCCAATAAGTGCTTCTGTCAATTCAAAATGGACATTTTGAGCAATATTGCTGGCATTAAAATGCTAAAGATTTGCAGTGGCCAGGTCTGTGTTTTCATTGTGCAGGAACAGTTTACTCTGTACCTTTGCATTTCAACTGTGTGTGGGTTCACATCTGACTGCCCACAGGAATAACTCAAACTCGCACCTATGGTCTTGCCGGTATACACGTATCTCCTTGTTGATTTTGAGTGGTTGTTTTCCCCAGGATGAATGTATTGATCTGCAGGAATGAGTTTCGGGCCTCAGGAGCTTAATGGTAATCAATCTGAACCACAAACTGGACGGGGCGGCGTGCTACCATGTTTAGACGACTTATTACAGTTCCAATCAGTGGAATTTACCTCCAGGTTTAAAGACAAATCATGATGAGGTGTTGTGTGGATTTTTATGGAGGCTGGTTTGGACCAAATTTGTCTGCTCTCGCTTTCTTTATCAACCTTGCACACAATTTTTTTTCCCTCTCTCTTATGCAAATACTCCTCCACAAAACATGTAAGAATAATTCTCTCTGTTTCTTATATCTCTGTTGTCTTCTCTGCCTGTTTCACTCTCGCAGGAGCACTTCACACCAGAGTGCAAATTCAAAGAGTCAGTGTTTGAGAACTATTACGTGACCTACTCATCAATGATCTATCGGCAGCAGCAGTCGGGCCGAGGCTGGTACCTGGGTCTCAACAAAGAGGGTCAAGTCATGAAGGGCAACCATGTTAAGAAGACCAAGCCGGCTGCACACTTCATCCCCAAACCTCTCAAAGGTTCGTTTAAGTGTCCCCTGCACCGATCGCAAGGCTGATAGCTTTCTAAAAATACCCTCTTTAGATTGAGGAAATATTGGCTGATTGTAGCACAAGCATTCAAGTAGATTTTCAGGTCGTATCTGCAGTTGTTTGGTGTTATTGCTTTATGAAAAGATGAAAATGCATTTGTGTTGGAAGCGCATGCTTGTATTGTACAAAGTTTTATGGCATAACCGTGGTGTGCATAAGGGATGTCTGTGCTATTAAACTGGTTAAACCAGTATAGGCCTAAGCGCTGTAAACATGTTGACAGTTTAACAAACTTTATCTAACTTGCTCAGCAAATTCTGTTTTGGGTGCATGATAGTTACCATATGTTTTATCAGACATTTTATCGGATGCTGACTTAAAGTTAATCTTTAAAAACATCATGGGCTGGTTTCACAGACAGGGCTTAGCCTTAGACTAAGCCAGGATAAGGCCTTAGTTCAATTAGGACATTTAAGTAGCTTTTATAAATGTGCCTTAGAAAAAAAAAACATTACTGGTGAGCATCTTTAGACAAAACAATGGCACTGACATATTTTAAGATACGTCAGTGCAAGTTGCTTTCAGTTAAACAGCTCAAACAGTTTAGTCTGGGACTAAATTTTAGTCTGCATTTTAGTCTAGGACTAGGCTTAAACCTTGATTCAGATAATCCGGTAACACTTTACAATACGGGTGCACTAATATGCATTAATTCATGCTTAACTAATGCACAGATAATCATGTGTTAGTGTATGACTCATGAAGAACTAAAACATTAATGAATGAATACTGCATCAGTAACTAATAAAGATTCTAATTGATTACTAGATTAAGTAATATATGAATTGTTATTAATTAAATGTGTCATAATGTATTAATTCCTTAATAACATATTTTATTAACTAATAGTGTAAATTAATGCGTTAATTACCACAATGGGTTGAAGTCATGTACTTCAACTTCGAATTGTCTTCTTTAATTAATCATTAGCTAATGATTTGCAAATGTATCATTATGTTATGACTTTACTTGTTGAGGCACTATTAACTAATTGTTAAGTAATATGCCATTTTGGTTTGGACATCCACACTAAGCCATGGATTTCAATTTCTAACCATCTACAACCATTAACTATTTATTGGTTATTGGCCAAAATAAGAAAATAATTATTGCATTAACTAGAATCTTAATATCAATCCCCTTATTCTTAAAACATTGCTCTCCCATTGAGCTAATAGAGTAACAGACCATAAAATTAGTCGTATAGCATAAAGTATAGGCACAGTGGCACACCTTATTTTACCCCTTGAAGAAATCATTTTTCCTCCCTAAATTAAAGTGGTGCCTTTCTTTCTCAGAACTGGCTAAATCTGAGGGGAAATCAAAACCTGCAGCTGCTTGTTCACAGTCAGAAGTGAAGCTAAGATTACTAGACATTAGTCTGCTTGAAATGAGCATGGGTGCTCCATGCAATTGGATTTAAAACAAAGTTATGTTATATTAGAACAATGTTCAGAGCAAAATTATTCTTTTACTGCAATCAGGTGTTTTTGTGCTGAATAGGGTACTTACCTGGAACTTGTCAAATGATTATTTTCCGTTCCGACAAACAGACCAGAAGTCATTCATTTCTAATTGAGAGTATAATATGGGAGCGGAGTGAGTTTCCGATCATATATGGGTATGTGGAGATTTCGGTTCCGTTTTGATCTTGTTGAAATATTTGAACTTTTGCGGCTAGACCGTATATGACCGCCCAATCAGTATTCTAATTCTAATCAAAACTATGAGCACAAATGAGAATTACCAATATTTCTCCACCAAAACGTATTTCTTTAAAACACAATTTCTTTTAAATGAGCGGATATGATTAATTATGTCAGAAATAATTATATTATAATCATTGCTAGAAAATCTACTATGTTTTTCTTTCAAACATATTGACGGTCAGTTGTTTTGTGTGGATACATACTCATACATTCAATCATTTTACCATGGTGAATAAGTGGAGGACGCAGGACGGCTACTTCACAGCCAGTTTGAAAGTTCCGTGTGACTGCCAAAAATGTGACAAACTTATGCAAATATCAGAGATGGGGTAGGAAATACTCTGAAAGTGTTCAATGTTACATTGCTGTTCAGCGCGGAACATACAGACTGCAAACAATTGTGAATCAGCAGTTTTTATGTTCTTATAAATAGGTGTATATATATATATATATATATATATATATATATATATATATATATATATATATATATATGTGTGTGTGTGTGTGTGTGTGTGTGTGTGTGTGTGTGTGTGTGTGCCTGTTTTTCTATCCTGGTGGGGACTTCAACCTGAATGCACACAGACTCATGGGGACTCGTGTCACAGTGGGGTCCCCATGGGTACACAAGCTTATAAATCATACAGAATGAGTTTTTTTGGAAATGTAAAAATGCAGAAAGTTTTCTGTGATGGGTAGGTTTAGGGGTAGGGTTAGTGTAAGGAGATAGATTATACAGTTTGTACAGTATAAAAAGAATTAAGTCTATGGAGAGTCCCCACAAAGATAGTGAACCAGACATGTGTGTGTGTGTGTGTGTGTGTGTGTGTGTGTGTGTGTGTGTGTGTGTGTGTGTGTGTGTGAAGTATGTTCCAAGTCCAACATTTTATGTTATTTGTTGTTTTTCATTTTATTCTTTTCATTATATTCTGTTTTACAAATATTTCTTCCTCAAATTCAAAAGAATTAATAAAGGAACCCTTAAGGATTCTGAACCCTTAAATTTCTTGTGATTTCCATCTCTTGTGCTGTGTAGACACTAATAGCCTTCTATTGATTTACTAATAAAGAGACAAGCTTGCTTGAACCTGAACATGAGATTCATGAGGCCTGTTACTTGTGTCTCCCCATTATAGTTGCTATGTACAGAGAGCCGTCGCTTCATGAACTGACTGAGTTCTCCCGCTCCGGAAGTGGTACTCCGACCAAGAGCCGCAGCGCCTCGGCCATGCTCAACGGTGGCAAGACTCTGAGCCAGAATGAGTCGACATAACCTGCTGCTGTACAGCTGCTGGACTCTACCATCGACTAAACAGCACAAACGCGTTTACAAGAGTGCGGTGAAACCCTTAGCTGGTCGCTAGCTAGTGTTTCCTGAAATCACTGTGATGAGAACTGAAGTGCAAACCTACACTGTACAATCTTCTGCAGGTCAACCTCCTGAGACAAACAAACCAAGCCATCTTACTGATGTAGGGGTCTGCCTTCCATTTGCGGTCGATCCCCGTTTCCGTGTGTAGCATAAAGAGCTATGGTTCTCCTCCGTGGCGTTGTCGCAGAATCTTCTAGAACACCTACTTTTGTGTTTTGCTCCATTTCTTCTAGGGATGCCAACTCCATAGTGCTGAGTCAACTACAATATGACAATAAGCAGCTTGTGTGTCCCATTTATCGATATATAGAGGCAGAAATCCCAAAGGTTTTGGACATATGATACAAGTATTTCAGCTCAGCTTTTTTGAGGCAGCGGTTCATTGTTGTGAGCTTTTTAGACAAGCCGGTTTGCTCCTCTCTTCTCTTTTTCTGTCTTATCAGCTCCCCCCCCCCCCCCCACACACCCCCACGCACACACATTGTTATTCTGCAAATTAAACAGATTTAGGGTTCGGTCTGTCTGCACACCAAAGATGCCATTAGTCTCTTTGTATTGAGGTAAGTCAATCTGTGTAATTTCAGCTCCCTCAGACTGCTGGTTGAGAAAACCACTGGAGTGAATGTCATTTAGTTAGAGGAAATGTATTCAGGATAGATAAAAGCTACTCGCTGTGCGTCCCTGCTTTTTTTTTCTTTCTTTTTTTTTGTCTGTTTATGTCTTCCTTTACTTCCCTTCTAATTTAAGAACCCAGCATCTTGGAGAAGTGTCAAATTAGAAAATGTTTAAATTATTGATTAACATCAACCCGGTAAGATTTCCGTTACGTAAAAACAGGGCAGGCTTTTTTCCACTCCTCTTTTTGCTAAACAAAAATGTAATGAAAACCAAGCAAGAGGAAGCTTCCATTGCTTCAACAGGGCTAAATCAGCATAAGGAAATAACTTGTGTATGAAACTTCATTCCTATAGTTCTTCTTTCTTGTCTTCAGTGGTCAGGCAGTAGCCCCTGGTTATAATTTTGATCAAAATCCTCTTCTGTTATATGTATGTATGTATGTATGTGTGTATGAAGCATATTTAATGCATGGGGGACAATGGACGCTGCATGTTGTGTAGCTATGTATATTAACTACAATATGGAACCATGTGCTCTAATGGATACTGGAGTAAAATACAAATGTATATAAGTGCATTTTATCCTGCTACTGCTACGTTTATTATATGTTGTACATTTAAGAAGCTGCACTGAATAAAATGTTTTGTATGTTCAGAGCACTCATGACGTTTCATAATAATAATAATAATTTGTTACATTTATATAGCGCTTTACATATCCTCAAACACCACCAATGTGCAGCATCCACCTGAATGTTGCGACGGCAGCCATATTGTGCCAGAACGCCCGCCACACACCAGCTTATTAGTGGAGAGGATTATGGTGTTAAGTGACTCTTCTTCAAAACAATATTAACAAAGTAAATATAAGAGTAACTGTATGTTGTGACAACCCTACATTAAAAAGCAAAACATTTACATATACAGATCCTCGGAAATCTTTGAATGAAGCATATTCATACTGAAATGGAATATAAATATGAAAATATGCATTAAATATGTAATATAAAAAAAATAAAGAAATACAAATTTAAATATAAAATAAATATATACAAATTATCTTGGCATACTAAACCTGATATTTGTGTTTATGAGTGTATGTATTAATTAGGAACAAAAGAGGTATCTCTTTTATGGCAGATATATAATAACCCCAGAAATCTTAAATAAAATAAGATTTTTTTTTTAATTTTTTTTCATATTTTGCTTATACCTCGAATGTGACCAATATATCCCATTGCAGACTTGAATAATGTTAAAATGATCAAGGGTGACCTTAGTTTTAAACATATGGTACAAAAAGTGCAATTATAAGACACCTCTCTGAAATACTTGATTCTGATTGGCTAATCACTGCAGATCATAAAGACTGGCTGACTGTATATTATTGTTTGCATTTATAATAACATCATTTAGTTAAAGTAATTTGACATACTGGGCTGAAGTTATCAGTAATATTAACTGAACAATATAATGACAACAGTAGCAAATGACAAAAAGTGGCTTTAATTAGCCTACATGATGAATTTGTAGTTATGTACCAGTTTGTCAGTGAAAATCACACCCTTTACATATGCAGACTGTGACATTCAGAACTCCTCAGGAATGTACTCAATGTTCATTTTGGCACTGCACTGCATAAACAGTCTGAATTTAAACCATAGGCTAAGTCGTGAATAAACATCAGGTCAGCAAGCACAGTTTGATTTTCAAGTAGATAGTTCTACCTGTTTTTATATTCATGAATTCATATTGATGAAGTCACCATGAATGAAGAAATTGATTTTGTTGTGCGTTGCTTCACTGGAGTGGTGTAATGAAACCTTGATAACCTATGAGGAGGCCATTGGAAAACCATCTACTGTTGTTTAATGTACTATAAATGGCCATCCAATTCAACTCTATTTAATTCAAATAAGATGATCAAACCATTAAATAATGTATATAGGGACATTTTAATGGAAAAGCACGGAAAACAAAGAAGGCAAATTGGCCTTGCTTGATTGTGTTTTCGAGACGTTTAAAACGCAATCGAGCATTTGAGGCAGACCAATAGTTTAAAGCAGCAGAGGGAAATTAAATGACAGAAAATAGCTTCAACTTTAATTGTTTTTGGCTGTCATACACTAAAGGAAAAAAAAAAACATCAAAACAAATATGATTCATTGACTCCAAAATATAGGAAAACTCATACACTCATTCAAGCACACAGGGCGGTCACTTCAAGAATACATAATGTGCCTCAATAAGCTCCTTGGGTGAATCTGGGATGGTTACATCATCACTAAGGCCATCAAGTCCTACCTTAATATTTCATAACCTGAAATGAATTTTGAATGAACTGGGCTTTCGTTCCCAATAGACCCAGTGAGATGGGATTATTTGCCCCTGGGAAAGACTTTACATTAATTAACAGTCTTATGATTAGCATTACATGTGGTGGAGAGGATGTGACATCACCTGATTGGTAGCCAGATGGTGCCTGAACGAGAAGCACAAACTGACTGGTATGGAAGAGTGATGTGGGATGGATAGATGTGTAGATACTGATGAAAGGAAATGAGATGGAGGAGTAAAGTTATGATGGACAGCTCAGTGCTGATCTGCCGTTTTAAAATCTGATTCCGAGAGCAGCACTCAGGAAATTGTGCTCGGTGCTGCACCAGTATGCAAATAATGAACGGAGTGAGACCAGACAAAGGTGAGTCTGAATTGCATGTATGGCTGAGCAGCCCCAGCTTTGTGCAGTCATGCATGGTCACTCTAACTCTACCACAGTCAACCTGGACTCTATAAAGGAAAGGCACGGCTCAGTGAGCATCAACTTCTTAAAATAATTGTATCGGCTATACTGTGGAAAATATCAAGTTCTACGGACTTCTTACATAATATTGGCAAACCTGCAGATACTAGAAAGTATATTTGCAGGTCTGTGTTTATATTTACAGTAGAGCAGTGTGCTGGAGCAGATTTAAGCGTGAAGTTCCCATCTGTTTTGGTGTGTGTGTGCTGCAAGTACTCTGATGTTGATGGAGTGCAGAAGAAAGGTGGGGCTGACAGCCTGTATCATCACTGGTTGCCATGGAATCAGGGAGGATTGGCTTTTTAAAGGTTATGGGACTCTTTAAAACCCACACACACACACACACACACACACACACACACACACACACACACACACACACACACACACACACACACACACACACATACATATACATACATAAAAAGTATATATATATATATATATATATATATACATACACTTTTTTTGCTGACGAATGAGAGCATATACGCTTTAGATTCAATATAGTCATATTTTATTCTGTGTCATAAAAGCTTTGAGTCAGGCCATCAGGAGAATCTGAAAGCTTAGGGCTTCTATCGTATAAATGGAGAGAGCAGGTTAAAAATGCATGTATGCTCTGTAAAAAAAAAAAAAAAGAAAAAAAAAAAAGAAAAGAAAATTCATATACCTTGCGTTGTTTGTGGGTTTGTTATATGCATCTTTTAAAGTGCCCCCATTATGCTATTTAAAGTTTCCTAATGTTGTTTTGGAGTGTCCTACAACAAGTTAAAAAAACTGTTTCATTTTCTTATAAAATACATTTGCACATCACCACATTTTCAATGACTCTCAAACGACTCGTCAGATGAATCAACCCCTCCTTTCCAGTTACTTTGCTCTGATTGGCCAGACAGCTCAGTCTGTTGTGATTGGTCGAATGTGTACAGCGTACAGCGCGCGTCGAAAACAAAAACGCCATAACAACGTCAGCTCTGCTTGTCCTGAGGCTTCCTACCCGCAAACTAAACACAGTAGCGAACAATGACGTCGGTTTTACCATATCAATCGAGTGGGAGTGCAATGATGAATCTTTGAAAGAACTAGTTCTTCAACCCGAACCTCCATCACAAGGACAACTCGAGCAGGACGTTTCTCAGTGATGCACTAACGTTACTCAGTTTGAGGTACATTATGAGATGTTGCAACTGTAGTTACTCACCATCAGCATTAACAAGTGCATGTCCATCAACAAACCGATTATTTTACTTGTAAGTTACTTATTTATTAGTATTTTTCTAATAGTTTTCTAATTTATTGCAGTGAACATGTGGAAACTGTATCAGTAACAGTGCATATAGGCTATTTGCCGAGCTCTAGCATGAATGACTGATGTAACATTTAAACGTTGGTAAAACAAATCTTGCTCCATGCTTAATCTTTCCTCAAAGTAGTGAGAACGACAGACAATCTGCATTAATAGACAATTTTAGGTAATAGTGGCCCACAGCTGATTAGCAGAAGTATTTCAGTAAGACAGTGATAACGTGAGTTAGCCAGTTAGCAGGAGAACTACACAATATACAACTCAAAACTAATCATTTTGTACACCATCTTTCAAGAGCAAGCGGTTTGCGAATCCTGCATTGAACTCCGAGATATGAGAAGCAATAACTAAGTCAGTAAAATAAAGGGAACACAGCAAGAGTTTAGGATTATATTGCTTTGGTATCGTTGTAAAGATGAACATGCTCGTCTTTGGGCAGTGAAAAACACTGGCTTTACCGTCACATTGTAGAGCACAGCATCTCCTCGACATGATGCTACCCAGTATCCACAGGAATCAGAATCAGCTGCAGTGTTTGAGGTTCAAGTTTTCCCAGGTGTCTGCGCACGCAATAATATGCCGTATTGACTCCACAATGAAACGGCTTATGACTCGTTTGAAAAATTATTCATTTCACTGACTCAGAGTTGACTCTTACTTTTGAAAAACAATAACTGTATATGCAGTGCACTTTCAGATTTAAAACGTGCAGGTGTTTTCATTCACTTAGAGCTGTGTTACACACTACATGAAAGGTCATTTTCAAAAATCCGTAAAAGGGGCACTTTAAAAGCTTGGCAATGTACAGCTTCTTGTCTCAAACTCTTCTCTTGGGATTTATACATACGCATACATACAATCATGCACATATGCAGGAAGACACCTCAATGTAGCCCCGTCGCCAGAATCTTTTTTTCCCAAGGTGAAAAAAAGCTTACAAAATATAGTTACACATGGACTATCAGTGCAAATATGACAACAATATTTTGTGACAATTTAATATGGAATACTTGGGAATTGGGAATACTCTAGTTGGGAATAGTTGGGAATACTCTATCTAGGTCCATACAGGGTTTAAAGTAGACATGAAACAGAAGTTGCAATAGTCTTTACTTCCTTATTGTTATGAAGCGGCTTCACGCATGAGAAAAATGTAGGGCGAGACTTTATTTTGTCCATTGGGAATTGATTGGATTGTTGGATGGTTGTTTGCTTGCTTTTGCAGTGATCTCAAGTGAATGATGTTGTCTTGCCCTTGCACCAGTAAACAAGTCATCAGGGAAGAGGAGAGTTTGTGATTACTTCTAGCACACCACAATGAACATAGCGCAAGCCACGCTGTCTGATTCAAACGGCTCCTTTGAACTGGTTTCTTCGTAATGAGTCAGTCAAAATCAGGGGCGTTTTCAGTAGCAGTAGTAACATTAAATGACATGGCATCTAATGCAAAAAAATCCATTGGAACATGCCATTTTCTTTAGTGGCACATCCGGTTTTCAGTCGCATATGCCACTCATGTTCATGCATGATCCCCAGTGAAATACCGATGTGCCCTAGCAAAAAACTTGGTCTACTGATAAATGCATGTCTGACAATGGAGATTATCGTATACCGACCTGATAATGACTTTCCAAGATAATATTTTAGCAATAATGTCATGCAACGCAATGAAGCAGCTCATGAACAAGCAACACATTTTGAACTGCTTCTAAAGAAACTGTATATCCATATATCCAAAACAGTATTAAAAATCTAAATATGGAGACACTTTTAATGGGTATCCTACTTATGAAAGGCTAGAAACGCTTCTTGTAAAAATGATTCACATAACTCAAACTTGTTTAAAATAGTGAGATTCAACACAACATCTGTAGTGATAAAAGCAAACCAAACACCCATGCACGCATAATTCACACATACAACACTTTTTACTGCATAGGCTTGTGTAATATCACCATATCTTTCATAAATAGAATCCAAGGACACCTCCATAAGACTGACAGTGATTTATAGATTTCTCGGACTCTGTGCTTGGCTCAATGTGTGTATGAGCTCGTCTTTGGCACTCATTTCACTTGATCGATCAGAAAACAGTCTGATTTCAAGGATAAGACTGATATCTAGAGCAAAAATGACAGCTTGATGATGCCATTTGATTTGATGATGTCATTCTATCGAAATTGGAACAGAGTGAACTAGAGACCAAATGGAAAGCAGTTGAACATGAATACAAATGGGAGAATGCAAAAGCCTTTTAAAGAAATATAGACAGGAACCTCCTATTCATTAAACCACAGGGTTGCGGTTTGTAATTATAAGAGGTCCATGCATCATTTTTCTGCCGAAGCCGTGTTTACCACTGTGCTGAGATTGAAATACTGCCATATATTATCTGACATGACAGGCCAAATTAATGTCTATCGGTAATCATGCATGTGAACCTTTGCCTTGCCCTGTATAATTAATGACAATGAGGTTCATGAGATTTGTGTCGGGATAATGATGTCCAGAGATGAATACAGAGGATATAATTTGATATAATACACAAATCACTCACATTATGGATTTAATTATGGCAAATACACAGATTGCTTTGTGATGTATTGAAAGTAGATGTTAGGGAAAAACCTAGGACCACCTAATTTTGCCATTCATTTGGTGCCCTGATTGCACTCGCTTTGTGCAAATACAATGCAGGCTCACTCTAGCTCGTATCCAAGGTAAATCATCAACAGTATCCTCCCTTACGTGTGTTTTAATTAACTAAATACATCGTAATTGGCTAAAACGCGTATGCGCAGGTTACTTTGCTTCCTGAAAAAGCGCGCACCCGAGTCCGTGTCGCTTTCACATTCACGTGAATCGCGCCACAGTTCGAGTGCAGCTGAACTCAGACCATCTCCTTCAGGAGGTCTCAGGGTTCAGTACCCGGGTCCGAATGACAGCTTTCACGTAAGCAATTTTTTATGTGAACTGTGCCCCGTTCCGAACGAAACTACCAGTGTGAGAACGCCCTTATAGTTCTCTTGTTAGTTTCCCTGGTTGTTTTCCCTCTCCCCCTCACAAATGGACCTGCCTGCTGTCCAACTACTATGTCTGGAGCAGAAGGACTGTTCTCTGGAGGACCACACAAGAGAATTTTTGGATTTGACCTAATGGTCCAAGGCACGCCTCCCAAGGAACGGTCCTCGAGAGGATTCCACCGCTGTTGTGGGTGCTGGTGAATAATGGATCGGCTTTCACCATCTGCCCTGCGGAGGACATCACCACACCAGTCCCACTCTGGACCCAGAGCCCAGCCAGCCATCACCCCACTGCATGGCTAGAGACTGCAGCGGTGCACGAGCCAGCACCAGTAACGAGGACTGAGCCAACCATAACCCCGGAGCCCGAGCCTCATGAAATGTCTGACCAGGTGCGTGAGCCGGCAACATCATGTGCTGCCGTGGGAATGGGGAGGGTGAGCTGAAGCTGGCCTCTGTAATATATTATTTTGAAGAGGATGTTTGCATGAATCTCCCGTCCCCGCTGGTCCTGTCCAGCTCAAAGTTTCCTGTGTCTCCAGAGTTCCCTCCCAGCCTCCATCTCCCACCTCCTCTTCAAATAACAGCCAGTTCCTCAGCCCCGCCTCTGCTTGTTTCCTTCAGCCTCTCGGCTTCTCCTCTGATGCCACTCTGTGGTGTGGAATTGCCTCTGGTCTTCCGGTCTCCAGCTCCACCTAGTAAAGAGGATCCCCCATCTCTAGCCACTGATGCCGTCACTTCACCTTGGCCCGTTGACCAGTCGGCTCTGCCTTGGCTGCTCCCTGCCTCGGCTCCACCTAGGACCATCGTCCTTACAACTTCACCGGGCTCCCTCATCCCTTCGGCTCTACCTTGGTCAGATATCACCCTGTCTGCGCCACGGACTTAAATACCTTAAGCTACGCTTTGTCTCTCCACCCATTTGGCTCCATCTGGCTCCTCCTTCTTTCCAGCTCTGCCTCAGTCCTCTGGCACTCTGGCTCCACCTCGGACTGTTGTCAAAGCAGCACACGGTCTCGCTGGCTCTTCGTCTGTGCCCAGGGCTCTACTTACATCGGCCTCGTCTCAGTCAGTTGTCCCCCTGGAGTCGTCTGCCGAGTCTCCACCCACCCTCGACTGTGGGTGGATGGCCGTGGGCCATCATCCAGACTGCACTTTGGGTCCCCACCTGGCTGCTCCTTCTCCTGATTCCTCCCTAGCTCCTCCCACCATTATGACCACCCTGGTCTCTCCTTCTGTCATTTTCCCTGGTTTTCTGCTCTCCACCTACTCTGCATCCTCCTCCAGAGACCCCTCATTCCCTCCTCAGTTGGACTTTTATGGCGCAAGGACGCGTTTTTCTCCTATGATCTCCTGAGTGTTCCTTGTGGATTTATTAAAGACTATTTCTGTCCTTTTTTGTGTGCTTCATTACAGCTACTCGTTACAATGTTATTCTCACAGTGGTAGTAAATTATTTATAATTCATTGATTCTCCCTACTACTTTTTTTATCTTTTAAATTTTCCTTTCTAAAAAAAAAGCCTCCTGCTTAAATACATTCAGAAGGTCATCCAGGTTTGTAGAATTGCACAAACAGATCAGCCACTAGGCATGTACCTGTCACTGAAAACTGAGACCCAAACAGAATTTGATCATTTGTCAGCAATTTTTTGTCAGCTGAACCTCTTTCATCTAATGTATTTACCTGAAGTAGCCCCTGAGATTTTAAGTTAATAGGTTTGATCAATAATAAAATTAAGTCAATTATAACAACAACAACAACAACAATACAATTAAGTTCACCAAACCTTGTCAGCACAGATGGGTTTTTCAGATCAACTTGCCATTTTCAGAGCTGAAGATCTTCTCTCATCAACTGGATTGCTGGCTAATTAGAGAGTGTGATGTGCAGTTCTATCTCTGTCAGGTACAAGCCAATTTCAGAGCCAGTCATTCTGTGATGAGAACCAGGAGCACTATTAATGAAAGCCTTCCTCACATATATCCTGTGAACTTAATCAGCCAAGGCTAATCATAGAACCTGCACCATCTATCCTGACGAGCAGTTAAAAAAAGTTTGAACCTTTTAAAATAGTCTCGATAGCTTCCATCTAAGTCAGTATTAATTAAATTCTGTCATTTGACAATATTTTACAGTGCCACAAAGGTTTTATGTGAATATTACTTATATTTAGTACATTTTGGGACCCCAATTGCTGTCAAATTCGTCCTATTGCTGACCTGCACAGGAGGTATTTTGGTCCTTTCCTCTACACAAGCTGTATCATAAATATTTTGGGATATCTTGCATATTTTTGGGATGCCTCAAATGGCCTTGAATAGAAATCATGCCACAGAATATCAATGAGATTGAGGTCAGGACTCTGACCTGACCATTCTAATATATGGAATTTCCTCTGTTTGGACCAACTCTGATGGTGATTTATTCCTTTGTTTAGGAACAGACACGTTGCATGACCCACTTTCTTTAAAGTTTCAGATAACAAACATCCTGGCAATGTGCTATACAATTGGAACAATTAGATTCAAATGCCTGAAGATTCATAGAGTCATACAATGCTCTCTCGCGGTACATTGCCATTTAAAGAATCCTTTGACATGTCTTTACACTGACCTTTGAAAGGACAGCCAAGGCATGACTGGTGCTAATTTTTTTCTATTTGTGATCAATCTGCTTCAATTGGGACTGATGAAGCCCCAAGTCTTCAGACATCCTCTTGTAACCTTTTCCAGACAAATGAGCTTGTACAATTATTCCTATGTGGTTTTCTGAAATCCCTTTAGGTCATGCCACATTTCACTTGAACAAAATTCAGTGGTAACCAACTCTTTCATAGGGCAGGATGACATTTTAAATATTTCATCAACATTTTCTTATAATTGTTAATATATAAGTTCATGTGGCAGATATAAATTTAAAGGGATCCTATTATGCCCTTTTACAAAGTATTGATTTTGTGTTTGGGGTGTACTAGAATATGTTTACATGCTTGATTGTTCAAAAAACACATTCTTTTTCACACATTTTACATGATTACAGCACCTCTCTCCCCAGTCTGTCTTGAACGTGCTGTATAGTTCTGGTTTCGATGAAGCCCCTCCTTCCGAAATGAGCTGTGATTGGTTAGGTGGCCCAGTGTGTCGTGATCGGCACAGATTGTTCAGGAAATGTCCCGCCCCTCCATAACTGCGAGTTCTGCTCTAGTGTAAATATTAAGGATATGGCATTTCTTATGCATTATAGATACGATTTTTGTCGGAAAACGAAGGTAATACAAAGAATAGCCTAATCGTTAACAAAACCATAGTTAATTTTCCTAATGAGAAGTGAACCATCTTACAAGTCCGAGAGCTTACAAAAGCAACAGAAAACAAGTTCTCATAAAATGTGCAGCGCAGAGATAAATGTTAGGGTTATAAAGCTCAGGAACAGTGTTAAAAATCTATGTTAACCCCTCTAAGTTCGTCCGCCTTAAGAAGGCCAAACAAAGGTGTTTTAGAACCGGGGTGGGGTAAAAAAGGCATATCTTTGACATAGTGGCAGCAAACCTCTTTTTCATACCTTTGCACATCATAGGCATGACCTTTAGATGCTGCCAAGCCCAAGTTACATTGTTGCACGTTTGAACAAATACTGACACCTGGTGGCAATACTTTCATGCAACATTTACAAGAAATTTTAACAAATTAAATAATATCATTGCACAAAAACAAAACTTTGATATAATATATTTCTTATAAAACACACATTGAGTTATGCATGTGGCAGTAAAAATGCACACAATGTTATTTCCTGTCTCTTAATATGGTTTTGCATGGATAGTGCTTTCATATCCAGCACTTTCAGGGAGAACATTGCACCACACGAACCAAAGTCTTATTACCTTTCTGTAGTGAAGCCCTTTGGGTCATTGTGGGGGTCCCAAATTTGTCTGGGCTATCAGGTGGAGAAGTAAGACCATATGACCCCATAGGGATGCAGTCCTGTTGAGCACCACCTTCTTCAGTGTGAAGGGTGAGATGGGCTGGAGGCTCTGGACCGCATCTTACTAAAGCTATAAAGCACCTGTAGAACTGGCAATGAATTCAGAATTTATAGTAATACAAGTCTATAAGGATAATGAGGAAACAAATACACCTATAAGAGGCACATACCTGATTATTAAACAGAACATAGACGATAGGATTCAAAACAGTGCTGCTCTTTGCTAGTATGGACGACACAACGCTGGCTGTGGGGCTGACAATGCCAACGCTGAATGTGCCAAGCAATGCCATGACCCCATACGGCATCCAACAGAGCAGGTAACAGGACACCATGGAAACCACCATCACCAGCACGTGTGTTTCCCTCCTCTGCGCAGCTGTCTGATTGATCTTAGCAACCTGTGGGGTGAGGAGACATGCTTTGAGGTTTGCTTTTCTAGAACAACAGCATCAAGCTGTACATTTGCGTCTGGTTTGAAACACCACATGGTGTCTATGACCCAGAATGTTTGACAGAATTTAAAGCATTTTATTTTCTCTGTTTTGATTCACAAATAATTATTTTTTTGCATTTGTTAAGGCCTATAAGAATTTGCTAAAATGCTCAAATCTGATCCAGCTGTGCATAGCCATTTAAAGGGATAGTTCACCCAAAAATGAGAATTCTGACATCATATACTAACCCTCATGTCATTCCAAACCCATAAGCCTTTGGTTAATCCTCGAAACACAAATTAAGAGAGAGGGTTCTGTCCCACCATTGAAAGTCCAGGTAACCAAAACTTAAACGATCCAAAAAAGTTCATAAAGGCATCGCAAAATGAATCTATATGAATCAAGTGGTAGTGTTGTGAAGATATATGATCACTTTATATGATGAACAGATTTAATTTAGGCTTTTCACATGACACAGGCACAAGCTCCTGTTTACAATGTGTGATGCACTCTATGTAAGTGTTTATATTTGAATAGAAGCCTAAATTAAATCTGTTCATTATATAAAGCAATAATATCTCCTCACAAGACTTTGATTAAACCATTCAATTTAAATTGATTTATTTTATGACTCCTTCCCATTTTTGGATCTTTTAGGTTTTGGTTATGTAGACTTTCATTGGAGGGACAGAAACTTCTCAGATTTCATTTAAAAAGTCTTGTGGGTTTGGAATGACATGAGGATAAGTCAATGATTACACAATTGTTTTATTTTTGGATGAACTAACCCTGTGAAAAGGACTTCGGTTCTGGACAGTAGCATGAAAAATGCTTAATTTATGAACAAACGTTTGGCTAGAAAGATCGATAAGTCTTACTCGAAGAGAGCTCTTTATCAAAATCACTGCTTCCACTCCCACTCTCTCTCTTTCAACCTTTTCCACTTTCACTCTTCCCTCACCCCATGAATGGCAATGAGGATCTTCCCGTAGCAGTAGACCATGAGAAGAAGAGGCAGGAGCAGGCAAAAGACAAAGAGACAAATAACGTAAGAAGTCGTTTCTGGGGAGCGATGGTTCCACTGGACTGAACAGATGGTGCCGGGACCCTCAGGACCATAACTGCTCCAGCCGAAGAGTGGTGGCGATGTCCAAGCGAGAGAGTACAGCCAGCAGCCTGTGATGAAGAGCCAGGCCTTCCTATAGTCAGACACATCCACTTTTGTGCAGCAGAGGATGGTACTGTAACGCTCGTATGACAGTACAGCAAGGGATACCAATGAAACAATACCTGTTGATGTTGGATAAAGAGACAAATCAATTAGGCCTATATGATTATCAACCAAATGTTTATTTGACCTTAATTTACCTTGATAACCATAGATGCTGCCAAATTCTCTTTTTGAACTTTTATTAAACCATGTACAAATCTATACATCTCACAACAGAACAGAAAACATTTACACAAATATACAGCACGATCAGTGTAATCTGATCCCCGAACGAATGACTCTTATGAAGTGGTTCTTTTTAGTGGATTAAAAACACATAGACTAATCATGTCAAGACACCTTAAAGGAATAATTCACCCAAAAATGAAAATTCTGTCATAATTTACTCGCCCTCATGTTGTTTCAAACCTGTATAAATTATTTCTTCTGCTGAACACAAAATAAAATATTTTGAAGAATATGGGTAACCAAACAGTTGTGGGGCACCATTGACTTCCATAATGGTTTTTTTTATTTTTTTTTAAATATTTTATAGAAGTCAATTCTGCCCCACAACTGTTTGGTTACAAACATTATTCAAAATACCTTATTTTGTGTTCAGCAGAAGAGAGACATTTATAGAGGTTTGGAACAACTTTAGGGTGAGTAAATGATGACAGAATTTTTAATTTTTGGGTGAAGGGAGGCCCATTCCTTTAATATATATATATATATATATATATATATATATATATATATATATATATATAATTTATTTTTATTTTTATTTTTTATAAAAAATACGGTTTTAAAACAACTTCACAGTAGCCTATAATAAACAGGATAATATAACAACAATCAATGATGCAAAATCCAATTAACCAATTATTTGTAATAATTAACCAATCTGAATTAGCCTACTAACATGCTACTACTGAAATGAACCGACACCAGTAATGTATATTTTCAATGTAATAACGTGCAGTTATAGATAGGATAACAGTTAATCATTACGATTTTGTTTAATTATCAGTAGAATGTAGAATATATTAGTTAATTAAATCTCAGTCTTACCGAACATTGCATTGGCAAAACCATACCACCTGCAGCCGTGAACTCCCGTCAGCCACCGGCCGTATACAGACGCGGCGAAACTTAAAGGTGTGCCAAAAATACAAACAAGCATGTCGCTCACACAGATGTTCAGCAGTATCAGATTGATAGGAGTCCTCAGGACATGAAATCGGGCGAAGACCAAAAGAACAAGAAAGTTATTTAGGAAACCGAAAACGAAGATTATTCCCAAACACACTGCCACTACAGTGTGTCCCGTGCGGCTGAATCCGGGCTGATCTGGAGTCGGTGTGTCCAGCTGGCTGCCGTTCTCTCTGAGGAACATACAATAGCGGACAGTAACCATAATAATAGACTGAATAGAGCACACCTGTATGCTGGAATGGAGAAGTTTGAGAATGGGAAAGTTAGTTGCACTCTCTCAGGCTGTTTAAATACCCCGTAGACACACAGATCCCGTTCATTATCGCCTCTCTAGTGCCCCCCTCCTCAGGAGAAGAACGCGACCCTCCCGTCTTTAATCTCTCAGCTATCAGCATAAACGCCACTCAAACGCGCGTATCCTCAAAGTAGGCTATGGCAAGTCATTTATTCCTTAAAAAGGAATACTTTTTTTTTTTTTTTTTTTTTCTCTAGGCCTACTATATATTTTTAATTATTGGTAAGAAATCCAGTAGTGATGAGCCCTTTTATTGTTGAATTTCACTATTAAATTCTACATTGTAAAAAAAATAGAAACGGAAAATGTAGCGCTGGTAGGCATAATTTTCTGCCAGGACATTATCCCGTAATTATACAGAAATGACTGTTAACGCTAAAACACAACACTGAAATGCGTAATTCAAGATACAGGTAAAACACCTGTATACAAAAAAAAATCCCTTCATATTATAGAAGGCTACACTGTGCACTTTTTACGTACTTTTTTTTTTAACAGTGTAGTAAGATTGGCTGTTCAACTATAGGTCGCCATTCAATCATTACACATAACAAGTAAAAGCGCAAATGTAATTAGTGAGATAAGAAATGTGACTAGTAACAAATGGGATATATATTAGTGTCATAAATACCTGCACTGTTCAATAAGCTATTCATTTGGAGTAGATACTAGTAATTACTAACTTTTGGAATATTTTTTTTATTTGGTGAAACTGAAAAATACACAATTTACTACTGCATTTTATAAATTATTTAAAAAATAAATACTAGTATAAAAAATATTCTAGTTAATTTAAAGAAATAAAGGTAAAGATGGCTTGCCACAATACCCGTGCATGGCCTACCTAGGTCTGTCTAAAAAGGGAACTATTAGACTGACATACTGTATGAGAATGTCTCACATCTCTAAAGGTTTCAGACATTATCTAGTCATTGGGATATTTAGTTTCATAGTCCATTTATTAGAGGAACAACTATTTTAACTGCACTGGTCATTTCCAGAATTAAACAGTTTAACAGTCAGTCTGTAATTCAGTAAACTGCAACAAAATTAGTCTACAGTTTTTCTCGGTTGTTTCTCAAATGTGTTGAATTCGTGACAGATTTAGATTTAATGTGCCCCTGTTGTCCTCTTGGTTAGGCATCAGCCTGATTTATTTACTTCATAAGAGAGCAGGAAAATTAGGGCAGATGGGAGAGAACTTAAAATGTGCCAAGGCATCAATAATCGAATAGTGAGCATGCCGAAATGAAAAGTTCCACCATCTGGTCCACTATAATGTACCCATTTTTGAGCATTGCTTTCCACATTTTTCAGCAAAATTAAACTAATTTACTTTCTAAATCTAATTTCCATTGCTTAAATTTACATTCTGGCCTGCAGATTGAATCCTGTTTCATTTGTACTTCACATTATGCTAGTAAAATGGGTTACAAATGTTGCATGCTTACTAAAAAACAACTAAGCTTCCTATAGCATGGTTGAGATTACTGCTAACAGTTAAATCAAATGATAAGATCATTAATTTAGTGTTCATTTAAATCTTTATTGATCTAGGGTAAATGCTTTGAGAACATCTCACATTGTATTTTCTCATTCATTAACACACTCTGGGGATGTGAGAGGATGATGGGAAAGAGAAAAGCACACAAAGCAAGACTATAGTGCACTCACTGTAAAAAAACTAAAACATGTTGGGGTTATAAACCACTGATTGAACCCAAGAGAGTTATAAAGCCTTCAGTTCTTATAACGATTCTCATTCTCAAACCATAGAGTTAAATGTGACAGTAGTGAATATTTCTTAATGATTTTACATTTATATTTATGTATAGTCCCATATCTTAAAGTCTTGGTTACAAAATAAGCTATTGAAAATTTCCACCATTGTTGCTCAGAAAAAAAAAAGAAGCATATACTCATTGAACACACAGTGATTTTTTGGACAATATTGTCACAATATGAATAAATATTGCCTCTATAGTATCTAGAATGTTTGCTAGTATGTTCAAAGCTATTAATATGCTGACCTAAGATAAATTATTTATAATTTTGCTCTCATTTTTGAAAAATTAGCAAAGTTGCATTCAGTGGCTCTCTATAGTTATGCCCCTTTAAAGGGATAGTTCACTTTGAAATACATTTTTGGTATGTTTTAGCTTACCTCAAAGGCATCCAAGATGTAGGTGTCTTTTTTCCGCAGTAGTTTCAATTTTGATATTTTTAGGTCAAACCGTTCTTGTCTGTCAGGTCGATGGTCATTATCTCAAAGAGCATGCACAGAATCCAAATTAAAACAATTCCCCATCGTCCAAATTAAACAATTCCCCATCGTAAGTACACATTGATGGCCTAAGACACGAAACGAGCAGTTTGTGTGAGAAAACGAACAGTATTTATATCGTTTTTACCACTTATACACAGCCATGTCCAAGTGATCTGATCTGACGTGTGCGCAGACTGGTGCATAGATATATACACACTAGATGTCACCTTGTCTACGGCAGTTCATTGGAGCGAATGTCTTTAAGGCGACATCTAGTGTATATATCTATGCACCAGTCTGCGTACACGTCAGATCAGATCACTTGGACATGGCTGTGTATAAGTGGTAAAAACGATATAAATACTGTTCGTTTTCTCACACAAACCGCTCGTTTCGTGTCTTAGGCCATCAATGTGTACTTACGATGGGGAATTGTTTAATTTGGACGACGGGGAATTGTCTTAATTTGGACTCTGTGCATGCTCTTTGAGACAGTGACCATAGACCTGCATTATATGACTGACCAACCCGATCTCACGGGAAAACGTACAAATTTTACAAAGTGGCTAACTCGTACGAATTCATACGACCTTACTCGTACGAATTAGTACGATTTTTGCAAAATCGTACATATTTTACGAATTGGCCAATTCGTATGAATTCATACGAATGACCTACCCCTGACCCAGCCCCTAAACCTACCCATCACGTGGGTTTAGACAAATCGTACAAATTCGTACGAGTGAGGTCGTACGAGTGAGGTCGTACGAATTCGTACGAATTAGCCATCTTTTTATAATTCGTACGAATTCGTACGAATTGGTCGTGAGATAGCGTTGGACTGACAGACAAGAATGGTTTGACCTAAAAATATCAAAATTGAAACTACTGCGGAAAAAAAGACACCTACATCTTGGATGCCCTTGAGGTAAGCTAAAACATACCAAAAATTTATTTCAAAGTGAACTATCCCTTTAAGTTTTGTGGACAGGCAAATGAATGACTCTGTTCTCCTAGAGTCTCCCAATGTGTTATTAGCAGTAATTGCAGTTTTACGGAGATGTGGGAGTAAGTGAGCGTGAAAGGCTGTCCTCGTGCATGTCCATACCCCACATCTCCTGAATACACGGAGAGCAGATAGCACTGCAGCCTTCTCCTGCTGAAGCTGGTATATTTATGAATGAGTGGAAGACGAATCCCCCATTGGCACCTTTGCTCAGCAGACATTGTCTCCCACTTCTGGACAAACTGAAACAGCAGTACGTGAGCTCACAAAGATGTGTGGGTGGCCTTGAGTCTTTATCCTCAAAGAAATGTCTCCTTACACTGCAAATCAATGCTTTAAACAGGAGAGACAGAATGTAGTTGACTTTGAAAATCAATAAATTGCCTTTAAAAAAGTAAATATAAAGTAAACGTATAAGTCTAATTTACTAATAAACAACAGACTGTCAAAAAATTTAAATCATTAATAATTCTGACAGGTCATTCTGACCTGCAAAAAATCAAACGTCTTGTTTAAAAAGTATGTAAATGTGTAAAGTAGATACAAAAGGACTATATTTATGTGGGATTTATTAAACAAATGGTCACATGTCTAATCATTCTGAAAATAGACTACTGTATACTATTCTTGGAAATATTTGAGGAAATTCATCAAAAAAGCCTTTAGCTGTTTTGTCATACTCATATATGAAAAGTGAGGGACTGTGGCAGGGAAATACATCATTGCCCGAGGATAAAAAGTGTGAAAAGGTTTTAAGAAAACAGGTTTGTAAAGAAGAAATTCAACATTTGAACAATTTAGAGGACATTTATTTTTGGTTTGCTCATGTCACATTCAGCATTGCATGAACTATGCTTTGCTTTCTGTGTAACCTGCTCTGAAGAGTTTAAACAATTGTACATGAAGTTTTGAAGGGTCCCCGAAAGTATGAGGATCTTTTCAGAGAGAAAAGGAACTATATAAAAAAATTTTTTTGTCAAATGACAACAGTTTTTTTTACAGCTTACAGTAAAAATATGAACTTTCAAAACAGCATATAATACAAAAAGAAAGTTTAGTAAAACTACACTGAAAAAAAATTATTCGTTGAATTTAATTTAAAAAAAAAGTATGGTAAATGGTTGCACACAATTGATTTTATCTACATTTAAACAAATGCATTAAGTTGAACTAAAATTGATTAAGTTCAACTTAATGCATTTGTTTAAATGTAGCTAAAATCAATTGTGTGCAACCACTTACCATCATTTTTTTTTATTAAATTCAACGAATCATATTTTTCAGTGTATGATTGTATTACAAATCATATAAATAGACTTTACTTCCTCATTCATCCAGCTAAGAGAAGTGAACTATTTCCAATCAGGTTTTTTCACTTATGTTCTATTATAAGATAGCGTATTCACATGCTCACGGCTAAAAGAAGCAATTAACTGCCATTCATCTCTGAGGAATGTTTGACACCATGAATATAATGGTTTGAGTCACTTTACCGAATGTCCAAAAGCATTTTTAAGCTTACATAATAATGTAAACACAGGCAGTCTTATGCTGAAAATGTATTTTCGTCATACTGTAAAGCTAAAAATCTCTTCTTCAATACCAGTACAAATCCTTATTGATTTCTGAGACAGGCACACCTGAAAAACACAAAATAATACAAATAATCTATCCACATAAACAAACAGAGTAAACAAATGCACTGCATGTTAAGCTGCATCCGAATATGCATAAATCCCTACTATATAGCCGTTTCTTTACAAAGAGACATCGCCAACAGTATGTGTAATAGAACATACTTTTTTAACAGTCATGAAATTAGAATAAGTAATTACTTATTTAAAGAAGCTACTCAGAAATTGAGACGTGACAATCACATTTAAAGCAACTGTACATTTTTCATCAATATATATCAGTTTCAACCCATTCACGGACCATGAAAACGACGAAAAATGCTGTATTATGTATGCCAGGCCAGTAGTTGGCGATGCCACTCTGTAAAGAAACACTATGCCCCTATTGACTGAACACAATACAAATGTGCATGATGTCACCGTTTTCGCAAATACGCATTTTTGTAGTTTACACAGACAATAACTGAATAGTTAAAAAAAATTGCACAACTCTAATGGGCCATTTACACTACAGGTTTCAACTAAAAACTGTAATTTTTTGTGCGTTTTGGCCATTTATTTACACGACAACAGCGTTTTGGGTCCTGAAAACACAAACTTTTGAAAACGGGTTTCAAAGTCCAAGTTTTTGAAAACGATACAGTTATCGTTTAAGCGCAAACTACAAAAACACAAATTTGTGAAAACGGTGACGTCATGCCATATTAGGTGTTCAGTATATAGGTGTTTAGTGTTTCTTTACAAAGTGACAGCGCCAACTACTGGCCTGGCATACATATATACAATTTTTAGTCGCTTTCACAGATCCGTGTGAACAGGGATCTTTACTTTACTTTATTGTGTATTTTTACAGGGACAATGCACGATTAAGCGTAATTGCACAATGAGAGCACATGGATTTAAAAACAAATAATGAAGTGCACAGATAAATAATTTACAGTACTGCAAAAATCCATTAAAAAACAAATCAATATTTCGTGCCTATGTAGGCAGGCCTATTTAATAATTGTTGGTTAATAGCCATTTAACACTGATAATGTATGTACATTTAGCATTGCATTATCACAAAACAAACCACTTCAGGGTTATAAAGGCTGATCTAATCATCTGTCTTAGTTTGTTTTGCGATCAAGAACGGCAGACTTTTCATTATCCCTTACTTAAAGGGATACTCCACTTTAAAATGAAAATTCTGTCATCATATACTCACCCTCATGTTATTTCAATCCTTTGTGAATTTCTTTCTTCTGCTGACCAGAAAGGAAGATATTTTGAAGAATATACCAGGCAGTTTCTGGTACCATTGACTTCCATAGTATTTTTTTCCTACTATGGAAGTCAATGAGACCAGAAACTGTCTGGTTACTGACATTCTTCTAAATATCTTCCTTTCTGTTCAGCAGAAGAAAGAAATTCATACAGGTTTGAAACAACATGAGGGTGAGTATATGATGACAGAATTTTCATTTTAAAGTGGAGTATCCCTTTAACGATGTATACCCTTGCATTAGATGCATCTGTGAACGAACAGTAAGCAATGGCATAAGTTGCAATACCTGAATCTAGGCCGATCCTGCTTCCAGACACATCTTTAAAGGCTGTCCCAGAATTCCACTCTGGTCTGGTATCTGATTTTGAGAAGGGCGAGATCATGTTGCCCCCTGTTGGGCGATCCATTTGTAACAGATTCAGGTAAGAGCTGGCGCTGCCCTCAGCAACCATGGGCGGTTGGTAGAGTATTTGAGGCAGTTCAAAGCCTGTGCTCTGTCTGGGTGGACAGGGCCAGAGGGAGGATGAGGATGATAGTCCTGAGGGATTCACGATAACTCCCTGGGATGGAGCTGTGGCGTCCATGGATGTCAATTGGGTCAACTTTGAGGAGCCAGAAGAGTGTGTGTACTTAGATGTTAGACCAGGAAAAGCCCATGGTGATGATGAAGATAGGCGGGCATCTGGCATAAGAAAAGCATATATTTAGATGATTGATTGATTGATTGATAGATGATAGATAGATAGATTGATTGATTTACTGGCATTAACACACCAGATTTGGGAGTCCTGTTGCTTTCCTTGGCTTTAGTGCTGAGGTCTTTTGGTGTGGTGGCTTTGTTCAGGGCACGGAAGAAGTGCTCATCCACGGCAGTGTTGATATCACCTTGATAGTATGTAAACAGCTGAGGAGAATCTTTACACTCCTCTGAGTGCTCTAACCGTCTGTCCTCCATCATCCTGACTTAGGGATACAATATTTATTTTTTTACAAAATGGGTTTCATTTGTGTTCCCCGTGTACATATGTGTAGAGTACTTAACATTGAAATAAATCTAGCATTTTGAATTTATTCTCTCTAATTTATTCATCATAAAAAGAATGAAGTTGTGCATCAACCCTATTGTATTTCCCCTTTTAAAGCAATTTACTGTCCCATACATTAAAATAAATAAATAAAATGGTTAACATTGTAATAAGACCAATCTTTCAAAAATAAACTCTCCAGTTAAAATCTTACCATGTTACAATGATTTTGTATAGGAAAATTAAGTGGATATAAGCCTAATGGATGTAAATATCAGCATTTAACTGATAATGTGTAATTCTTCATTGAGCACAACGCTTGTACTGTTAAATGAAACTGTAAATCTGTCGACCCTGGTACCTTTCTAAAGGCATTACTTTGATCCAATATTATTGTTTGAAAGTTTGGGGTCAATACGATTTTTTTTTTTATCATCATCAAAAGTGATGGTAAAAACATTTACAATGTTACAAAATATTAATATTTTATATAAATGCTGTCCTTTTGTTTTTTCTATTCATCAAAAAATCCTGAAAAACAATGCATCGTGTTTTGCACAAAAATAAAACAATGAACGCACAACTGATTTCAACATTGATAACAAGAAATGTTTTGTGAGCACCAAATCAGCATATTAGAATGAATTCTGAAGGATCAAGTGACACTGAAGACTGGAGTAATGATGCTGAAAATTCAGCTTTGCCAGAATAAATTTAATTTTAAATTATATTAAAATCAAAAATTTATTTTAAATTGTACTATTTCATGACAATTTTTACTATGAATTTAATTAAATAAATGCAGCCTTGGTGAGCATAAGAGCCTTCTTTCAACAACATAAAATCTACCAACCCCAAACTTTTGAAAAGTAGTGTATATTAAAATGTATGAATGTAGCTTGAGATGGCAAAGTACAGTTTATTAATATTTAAACATTACTTATTTGATAGAAAACTGGACAGTGCAACAAAATAGTTGAGGAAAAACAAACGAAATTACCCATTTCATTTAAAGAATCTCTTTTAGACTAGTTATAAACAGAGAACAGCAAAAGATTTTAAAAAGACAAAGATGAAACCCACATTTATAAATAGGTAGTTTCTATTTATCCTCTAAAGCACTCCTTCCTCAAACTGAAACAGGACTTCTGCTGCATTCAGAAAAAAAATCTAATCCTCGAAACATTCAACACGCTGCTTACCGAACTGAATCCAGCGCACATCCAGCCACCGATCGCACTAAAACAAAACCAATGTGATACTTTGTGCGGGAGGTTGTGCGCTGAGAAATGTGCCCGAGCGAGTTGAACAAGGTCATCTCAAACAGATAACATCATAGCTGTCATTACGCTTACACGGAATTACACTGGGCTTGTTTTTTTTTGTTCCCATATAAACCAAAAATCTTTTCTGTGGCAAAGTTTATAAGAAACGTCTTTTTCACGAAAGCAAGAAACAATGAAGAGGTCACAAAATGTGTTTTTACTATAAAACTATTAACAGAAGTTCAAAATGATTCGGACAGTGACACACATTAGCATGAAGGAAAGTGATAATCACACAAATGATTATTTGCAGTTAAATTTCCATCAATGGTGAAATGCACTGGCATGTCATGGGAACAATAAAAAGGAGACCACTGTATATTGATGTTGAGATGTTTGAGCAAGAGACATTAAACAAAAGTTCTGTTTTCTCTCCACATCTACGCATCTTCATCATCACTTCCTGCTAAACTGCTATCGGTCGACAGCATTCCTCCTTCCTCCTTGTCCTCCTCCTTGTCCTCCTCCTTGTCCTCCTCCTCATCTTTCCCCTCCTGTGGTTGTGCGGTGCATTCGTTTGTACCCTCCTCCTGTTGAGTCGGTTCTGCTGCTTCTTGTGTGCTGGAATTCTGTTGTTCTGCTGCTTTTGAAGGGTCCGCTTTAGATCCGTCACCCAGGAAAGAGGACCAGCTTTTCAGTCTCTCTTCTCGTTCTCGTGAGGTTTCCTCAACCTGTGTGACCAGAGCCAAAAAGTGAGGCAAAAAAGCAGAAGAAAATAGAACCGATTTGAACATTTAAGTTTTCATTTTATAAATAATTATTTTTTATTTCACTAAACATTTATTTTATCTCAAGTTACAATTTATGGTTTTTATTCATATTTTGAACTATTTCATTTTAAATGTAAAGTTTTAGTATTTTTGTTGTGTATTTGTTATTTTTATTAGATTGCATTTTTTATCTGTCTATATCGTTTTTAATAACTCTTAACATGCAGTTAAACTAAATGACACTTACATTTTTTATTTTTTTAATCATTTATTTTATTTCAAGAAACACATTTTTCTTTTAAATGGTTTTAGTCAACTATACTGACCCTGAAACTGACTCTTAACTTTCTTAATATACATCTCTGGTCTTATTGTGCATGTGATTACAAAATAAAAAATGTTTGTGTTGGTTTAATCCATGTAATAACTTTCCTTTTCTGATGACATCATGCAGACTGTAATGTTAATTAACAGCCAAATAGCTATTTAGAGACAGTTTTAGCAAACCCACATTCGGTTTGTATTCAATGCCAACTTCTCGTGATTCAGCAAATTCCTGAATCAGATCGAGGAAGTAAACTCTGTAGCAAATTACAATTCTTCATAACTTAAAGGGATAGTTCACTTTGAAATTAAATTTTGGTATGTTTTAGCTTACCTCAAGGGCATCCAAGACGTAGGTGTCTTTTTTTCCGCAGTAGTTTCAATTTTGATATTTTTAGGTCAAACCGTTCTTGTCTGTCAGTCATTTAATGCAGGTCGATGGTCACTGTCTCAAAGAGCATGCACAGAGTCCAAATTAAAACAATTCTGATCTGAGAGCGCGGGCGGGTATAGATATATACAATAGATTCCGCATTGGCTACGGTTTCGCAGTAGCCAATGTGACATCTAGTGTATATATCTATACCCGCCCGCGCTCTCAGATCACTTGGACATGGCTGTGTTCAAGAGGTAAAAACGATATAAATACTTACGATGGGGAATTGTTTAATTTGGACGATGGGGAATTGTTTTAATTTGGACTCTGTGCATGCTCTTTGAGACAGTGACCATAGACCTGCATTATATGACTGACAGACAAGAACGGTTTGACCTAAAAATATCAAAATTGAAACTACTGCGGAAAAAAAGACACCTACATCTTGGATGCCCTTGAGGTAAGCTAAAACATACCAAAATGTAATTTCAAAGTGAACTATCCCTTTAAAACAGGCTGAGTATTTTACCTGGTAGTCAGTTACACCGTCCCACGGCTGTGCTGATAGTTTCCTCCCTCCAAACCAGCGTCCATTCAGAGCCGCCTGACACATGTCCGCCTCATCAGGTTCCTTAAAAGCCACGGATGCCACTCCATCAGGGTGCCTCTGTTTCCAATGGAAGAAAGCAAAGAGTTAAGCATAAGAAATAGCAAAAAAAAGTTGTGTAAACATAATTAAGTTATCATAATAATTGTGGACAGAAGTAAAAAAGGACTTACGTCAAAGATAATGACCTTCTTCACTATCCCGAATTTCTCACATTCTGTCCGCAGATCATCTCTGTACTCATTCAGAACCAAAGGATCCTCCTGCATGACACATATGGTGCAGCTCTTTTTTAGTTAAATGTTTGGACACATTTGATTACATTTATATTCTTCATTATCTTAAAAAAAACATTTGATCTAAAGGCTTAAAAGATTGAAATGGGCTTTGTAGACAAATATAAGTGGTCCCTAACTGGTACTAAAATTTTAATAAAAAAATCTTGAAAGTTGGATGAGGTTGTACTGAATAATGAAGGAAAAGCAACCAAACAAGTTTCTAAAATACATGTGAACCCTTTTCAAATGTTTAAAAAGCATCCCAGGATGCACTTCATGATGTTTGTTGACGTTTTAAATGTCCAGAGTGTACAGAGCTAGAATCTAGTACACTCTTGAAGAAGCTACAATTTAACATGGCTTTGATTTGTTTAACATTTGCAGTCAATTCCTATTAATCTTACTTCATATGTTTTGATCACTTGCTATTATTTAAAAAATGTGAAAATAGTAATAATAAAGAGTGATTAGGAGTTTCTAAATGATTAATGGGGTAGTATACACACTACTGCTCAAAAGTTTGGGGTTAGTAAGTTTGCTCTTGCTCACCAAGGCTGCATTTATTTGATAAAATACAGTAAAACAGTAGTAGTGACATAATATTACAATTTAAAATAACTTAATAAAAAAAAATAAAAAAATTATTTAAAATTTAATTTATTCCTGTGATGGAAAAGCTGAATTTTCAGCATCATTACAGAAATTAAATTGATTTGAGATACAAATCTTTTGTATACGATGTAAAAGTATTCACTGAGACTTTTAATCAGTTTAATCGCTGAATAAAGGTATCCATTTCTTTAAAAAATCTTACTGATTCCAAACTTTTGAATGGTAGCTAGTTAAATTAGCCATATTATTTATAGTTGAATCACAAACATAGTTTCAGTTCAATCTTAGTATCAGTCTCATTTCTTAAACACAATTAAAAGATGTAGAAAGCATGAGGATCCTAGATTCGCAGATCCACACCTTCATTCCTGCTCTTCTCTGAGCCTTTAAGCTGCACCTACTTCAGGAATGCAGACAAACCTGCCTTGAGCTCTGACGCAGAGACGTTTCACGGGTACAGAGAAACTCAACAATGCCGTAGCTCTAAACTGTTCCTAACCAAAAGCATTTCTGTAATTAACTTTACACATCTTGAATACCAGTGCAAGGCTAAACATATTCTGTGCTGTAAAAAGAAAATTCTGTAGATCTGGTTTCAGCTGCAGCAAAAGACATTTTACAAATGCTCTTTTCCATGCAGATGTCACTCAATGTGAAGTGTTGCCAACAAAATGTTCTATTCAATAACATCTACGATATGTTCAAGTGTTTCTTCTGGGTGTGTCGGTATGTTCTGAGATTGGCTCTTACCTCAAAGTCACTGGGATGAAACATGTTTTGAATGATGAGAACTTTTTCATGCCTTTTGCGAGCGTCCATGGCCTTCTCCGGCCTCCAGTCCAGCTGCCTGATAATCATAAATGACAAGTGTCAGTCGTGTCTACAACAACACAAAAAATATGATGCTGATTAAGCAGAGCATTGTTGCACTATGTGTCAGAATTGACTACATTGAGCCACACAGGATTCAGCTAGAAAAGGTTTGTACTTTTGTTGCATCTGGAGCTTTTTGCGGTACTCTTTGTTCTTTTTCTTCTTCTTGTTGGCGTCATATTGTCCTTTGAGCTCGAATCGCGCTGCCTCCACGTGCAGTCGGTAGCCCCGAATCTCAGACTCATCCAAGAGCCGCTCGGCAAGAGCCACAGACTCTTTCTGCAGGGAATAATCAAATTAAAATGTTTGTCTGCAAATTATATAAATACACATGACATGTCAAGCATGTTAAACCGTTTTAAAACTAAAACTATTCAAAATAGCATTTGTTCATTGAAATCAAGCTGAGATCAAATTAAATATAAATATTAGATTAAAAACTTAATCTAACAACTTAATCTAACAACTAACTAAAGTAATATAGGGCGAAGATGAAGTGCTAAAATTACAACAACTACAAATAAAAATACATACTATATATATATATATAAAGCCAAATCGAAAGAGTTTAAAAAAAAACTAATAAAAATGACAAAAGCACATAACAGAATTGCTTAAACTAAAATCTAATAAATAAAAACTGCAATTATACAAATAAAGGCTAATTCAAAATAATAATAAATACTATAAATAATACTAAAATAACACTGCACATCAAACGTGTATGTGTTTTTATTTGAAATATATATAGAATATTTACATGTACATGATCATAATGTTATAATGACCAACCTTCAAGTAGCAGCAAAGTCCATCTCCTTTTTGGTTCCCATCCTTGTCCCTGTAGAGCTTGATTTTATATTCTTCTGTGACAGGATCACGCATGATAATTCCACATTTGGACATAATCTCCACAAACTCATCAGGAGTTATGTCTAGAGGAAGACCTAGCAGAAAGACACATGCACTGAAAAACACTTCATGAACTGAATAGTTGATTATCAGTTCTTATTTAAACCAACCAACTGATTTAAAAAGTAGATATGGCCACTAGAGGGAGTCATACCAGTATTTACAACATGATATTTATATTAAAAACATGTAGTAATCTAATCTAATCTAATAATGAGGACATTATTTACCTGTCACATAAACATTTGTGTTTTTGTCCTTTTCAACTTCAAACCAGCCTGTAAAATACAATACATATTTGTTTATTTGTTAATATAGTTAGAATACAAAACATTTATGTCAAGTCACCTCGTTTTATATAGAGCTTTATACAATACAGATTGTGTCAAAGCAGCTTAACAGTGATAACAGGAAAATAATGCATTTCGGCTGATCAGATGAAGTAAATTCAGTGTTGACATTGTAAAGATCATCAATTATTAAATTAGTTAATCTATAAAGCAGTTATTAGGTAAATGATTATGAATATCTTCTAACCTGGGTCTGCTTTTCTTTTCTCTCCTTTCTGAGCGCCTTCCTTAGTTGTGTCCTGGTCCGAGCTCTCCTCCGTCTTCTTGGGCTCCTCTGGAGGGGCCGCAGCGGACGGATCAGGGGCCCCTTCCTCGTTGAATCCATAGTTTGCTTGATATGCTGCGATGAAATCATCATTTATCTATAAAGAAAGCAAATAACATGAACTTTAATGCAGAACTTACAGCGAATCAGCTCTGATCGGGTTATTAAAACAGACATTGTGTAAATGTAGTATTTTGTTTGGTAATGGGAGACCTTTGGAAACCATGCTCTCTTTTCATGGTCCCAGTCGTACGCAGTGCCGTCTTCTGGGTCGACGTACGTGAGTGGATCATCTCCACCCTCTTTCTTCTGTTCATACAGCTGCTGCAAACGGAGCTGCTCGTGGAACTCTTTATTACCATCCGAGTCCCTGCTCATCTACAGAAACAAAGACAAGATGGAGATATTTCACTGAAGTGTGCCATTTGGGACAGGGCCATACTGATGGGTTCATATGAGGATTGCTGATGGGTTCATATGAGGATTTCAAACACCGGAATAAAATAAAACCGCTGGTAAACAATGCTAACGTTACATTTACATCAGGAAATCTATTCAATGACCATCACTCATTAGTTAACAAGAAAGAAAAAAGAAAAAAACTCTAGAGGGGAGCATTTTAATAAATATCTGCATTAGATTACATATTGATTATTTTTTACTTAACCTGTTCATTCATTTTTACATATTTATCATTCATCATTTAGGCTAATTATTTAATGTAGGTTATTTTTAAATAGGACTAAATCTGTCATGAAAATAAGTTAGGCTATTACTACCATCGTTTAAATCACCAACAAATTGTAGAAACATTATTCTGTTATTAAAAAGTTGATATAAAAAAATGCCTTACGTGTCATTTTAATGTTTCAACAACTCTGTATTATTTGAGTGTTGGTTATTAAATACATTTGATGTATCACTTGATTATTATTAAAACTGTATTTTAATTTTTGGTGTCGGTTTTCAGACATGTGCATCCTGAATTTTCATGTCGGTGCATCACTCGTATAAATGTATTTACACAGGAATTTATAAATGTATTTTACAGTTCATTGCTAAACAATGTGATTTATGTGCATACTACCTAGTTTTATAAATATAATTTAATCTGCATATCAACCTGACAAATTACATAAAAGAAACGCAAGTAGTATAGAAAAAGAATAGATATTGAAATCAATGCAGGTTACCCCTTCCCCCCCGTTGTTTTAGTGTGCCAGCCTAGGATTTTTACTGTCCCCCTTTGGCCACCCCATTAAAATGTCCTGGAGGCGCCACTGTCCACTACTCCATCTGGCCGCTTCTTCTCCATCCTCGAGCCCCTCGCATTGATTACTCTGATCGAAACCGTTTGACGGAGCGGACGTGAGCCGAACCGTAGCGTTGCCAGTAGAGACTAGTAGATTCATGATTTATTATCGAATGCCGGATTCGCTGTGGTACAATGAGCAGGCAATAACATAAAATAATTTAAAAAATATTTTTTTTGGTAAATAATATTAAATAAATACAGGGCAGCGGGCCAAACTAGTCACCAGGCCACCGGGAATTCTCCCGGTACTCGCGGTGGCCAGTCCGGGCCTGGATGAGACAGAACTAACCCACATAAATCCGCTTATGCCGAGTTGACGGGGTAACAACACAACTGTTCCTAGGCGTATTTAGAAAAACAGCACGGTCTACATTTGATATATGAGGCAAACAGCAAAAATACACCGCTTTAATGATTAAAAAAAGACAACCCACCTTTTCCAATGCCGTGCCTACAAAACATAAATGTTGCACTTCCGAGGGTAACGCGCATGTCCAACACTTTACGTCATCCGGAATGCAACTGTCGCGCTTGTGTGTAGTTCCGCCTTAAGGTTTATCTCAGTACTAATAGCTTACGATTTTCATTCAAATCCATTTTTTAGACTTTATTGCAGATTTATTATGGAAACTTACAGGTCATTCCACATTTTTACAAACAAATCATACATTTACATAATTTCCGTTTTAGATAGTACAGCATATGATAGGATATAATTTGAGGAATCTGTTTTCAACATGTTTATTTGTTTATTTATTTTTCTGAAGAGCCAAATGTCATTTTAAAACTGAAAGTTTCTAGAAAAACACGTGCTTTGGTACAGAGCAACAAACAAAAAACAGTCACATTTATTTGGAATAGATATCTGTGTTGAATCCATTCTTCCATGGTCTTGAAGGAAACTCAAGCCCACTTCCTGCAGCAGGAGATGCATCACGGGGAAGAACCGACAGTCCTGCCCTGGCTCTTGGTATTACCAAACTGTTTTCATATACTAATCCTACCACAGGAAAGGTTAAGACAAGCAAATGTAAAAGATTTGAACATTATATCATCAACAAAATATCTTATTGGTAACAACATCTTACCGAGGTCAGGTCTTGTGATAGTCACCTGACGTTGGCTGGATTCTGAGGAAACCGTTGAGCTCTGAGTTGAATTAGACTTGATGGATCTCACAGATGCCATGAAGGGAAACGTATTTGGTGGATTGGGTTTGTGTTTGGGAACCACAGTTGCAGTTTGGCTCCATTCTGAAAACAATCACAAAGTTAGTGCTTGTGCTTTCCATGATGATTAATATTGCGAGGAAGAAATTTGTGCTTTACCAGAGTATTCCTGCAGCTTGAAAGCTCCACAACATAAATGTATTCTCCATTGCTTCCGTACGTTTTCCTTCATGAGACAGTGGAACACAAAAATGAAGAATCCTGGAACAAATCACAACATAGAATATTAATAGATTGGATTGTAAAGCTGAATCTAAATGAATCTGATGTGCTCTTTCTCACCTTGAAGGGTGTTCAGTATGGAGAACAGGTAGAGGAAGAACACTTTGACAGGACCCCAAGCGAGAAAAGCCACAGACCAGGTGAGACCCAATAAAAAGGTAAGGCTCGCCACAGCCCGCAGGTCTTTCCAGATCCCACTTCGGGTGCCAGCAGGTTGATTGACTTGCATATTTCGGATCTGGATCAAAACCACTAAGAAGATGGAGCCATTGCACAGTAGTATGAAGGCTATGTAGCTCACTACTGATATGTAAAAAACCACATCATTTTGTACCCAGCAGCTGAAAAAGAAAGGCATGACAATTATTTACTTACATTTGACACTATAGTAAATTTGAAATGCTGTTCTGTTACTTCACTTACAACATTTCAGAATCATCCAGTGTCATTTGGGAATCACTCATGGTGTTCATGCCATATGCATCTCTCTTTATAGCCAGCACAATGCCACATATAAAAAGTGGAATCCCTGTGCAAAGACATAATGGTTGTTAAATTAATTAATTAAAAACATAAATCTGTCTCTGACTGTTTTAATAAGCTTAAATATCTCACCCCAGCCAAGCACGCAGAATTTCAAGATGTATGAGGGCACATAAACATTGAAAACTTTGACCAAAGCAAAGTACATATTCACAGCCCCCAAGCCCATCCAGGTAAAGGAAGTCAGTAAGAAATAGTGTAAGGTCACCGCCACAGCAACGCATAGGCCGTATATGCCAAAAGAAGAAATCCAGGAATTCAGTAGGAACACCAGGTTCAGTCCCAGCAATGCAATGGACAGGTTCAACAGAATTTTGGATGGGTAGTCTCTTCTTAACTTCCTGTATTAAGATGCAATGCATCCAAAGTCAATGGCAAAGAAATGTAACATGAAAAATGACTTTTAAAATATAAAGTTTATTGTAAAACTGTTTGAATAGACATGACAATATGGCATATCCATTGTGGCAAACATTATAGCAATGCATGTATGCTGCAATGCCATTTATTAACATAAAATATGAAAGCATCTTACTCTAAGAGGGTGTATGTTAGCACTGTGATCCCAAGAAAGCATGAAGACAATCCACAGCCCATGTATGTAATAATAGTGAGGATTCTTTCATTATTTTCATCAATAGGAGTTCTGGACACGTCCTTAAAAAGTAAAAAAAAAAAAAAAAAAATCTTGGCTTAATACATAAAATATTCAAATGCTATTGAATCATTATTATTATTATTTATAAAGCCAATATATTTTATATATTTATTGTATTATTATTATTATTGTATTTATATACTATTTTTCAAACTAATAAAGTAATTGTAATTGTGTCGCACCAGCAGCACTCCAAAGTGGGTCATGTGGTCACAAAGACAGGTTGTGTATTCTTTGCTGATATTATACGTCCAGCACCCCTTTGGACTCCATCCTCCATATCCATCTAAAATAGTACATTCATAAATCCACCGACATAAATACACTTATGAGACATAGCACCTAATGTATGAAGAATCATAATGTATTCATTCATTTAGTACAAGTGACTTGCCATTCTTATTGAAATCCCAGTATACACACTGGACATTCTGGTCCTTCTGTCAAAGGTAAAGACAGTTACATTTTTTCTGCCAGTGTTTTTTAATTCCTGGACATTTCTAAGAACTCCACTTACTTTCTTAGTTGTTAGATGGCGCAGAGTGATTGCAACATATTCTTTTAGGTTTTCAATGGGTCCTGTGGCATTTGTCACACTTGCAGACACCACATAAGTGTTCAGTCTTTTCATATCTGGGTCTTTCTGTGGCAAATTGACAAAATGTAGCGTGTCAAAATAGTGTCACAAATAAACTGTAAAATGAACATCTGCCTCAGTAACTGAACTCACCTTTGTTCGAAAGAGAGTTGGAACACCATAAAATTGAAACTGAATACGGGGGCTGGTATCATTTACGATTGGGAATCTGTCTTGTATTTCAGAGGGAAGAGAAATGAAGGCCACTGTACCATCAAAAGGCTGCTGGTTGATATAAATCTATAGAAGAAAACATAAGATTTGATCATTGTGTGACTTTTAAGATGTCTTACATATATTATTCATTATATTAGATAGGAAAAAGTATAAAATAGAAATGTAGTAGCATTCAAAGCTCAATGCTTGTGATGATGATTAATATATTATTTTATACTGTATTATATTATATTATGTATTGTAAAGTTGTTTTCTATTTTAATATATTTTAAAATGTAATGTATTCCTCTGATGGCAAAGCTGATTTTTCAGCATCATCGCTCCAATTTTTAGTGTCTTATGATGATCCTTCAGAAATCATTCTAATATGCTATTGCTTATTATTATTAATGTTAAAAACAGTTGTGCTGCCTAATATTTTAGGGGAAAATTCAAAAGATTTATTTAAAATTGAAATCTTTTGTAACATTATAAATGGCCTTACAGTCACTTTTGATCAATTTAATGCACCCCTGCTAAATAAGAGTATTAATTTATAAAAAAAAATAAAAAAAAATTATACTGACCTCCAACTATTAAATGTAATTGTGCTTACCTCAGGGTTTAAGCCTTTGTTTGTGGATGAGACTCCAAAGGTGAGGTTCTGGAAGTTTTCTTGGTCAATATTGACCACTGATATTGCCAGGGCAGAAGCTGTTAAACTGACTGAGTCTCCATTGAGCCCTACCATCTGGTGTCCAACAGCCTCTGTGATGTTCAGAATACTACACAAAGACAGGATTTTCTGTTTAAATGGTTAGTATAAAATCTCCCAGTAAAATCCTCACATAAAACATCAGACCTAATTTAATATGTAGTTACGCACAACGTATTTCACGGCCAACCACATCAATGAAATAATTTATTATATTGGTTTTATTACTTTTACTGTAATAAAAATCAAGCAAATATATTAAATAAACATTCAATGTCACACACAGCCACTGATTTTTATAGTGTACAAACTGTATATTCTATCTTACACTATCCCTACCCCTAAACCCAACCTTTTGCTTTTCAAAAAACATCACTTAGTATGATTTATAAGTTGTTATCTTCATGGGGACCAAACAATGTCCCTATAATGGGACATTTTGTCCCTATAATGTAGAGTTTACCAGGACACACACACACACACACACACACACAAACACACACCTGTTGGTAAAAGGTAGCAGGTCGCTTTTAGACTCCAGGATGTCAGATGTGATGTTGAGGATGACCCCTCCCAGCGGAGGTGTGATCACGCTAACGTGAATCACATCGGCTAGTTTATTCAGTATCGTTAAGAGCTCGTACTCATCCAGAAATTCGCTCTCATGTATCAAGTCCTTAATAATGATCAGAATATCTTCTGCATTGTCTAATAGGGAAAAGCATAAGGGAGTGTTTTGAAGAAATGCGCATATAACATAATATATCAGGATGATATAGAGGCTAATGTGTTAAAATAGATTTCTACACTCTTAAAATTTACTTATTGGCATTAATGGTTCCGTGAAGAACCTTTAACAGCAACAGAACCTTTCCATTGCACAGAAGGTTCTTTATAGTGGAAAACAATTCTTTAGATTATTAAGATGTACTTCACACATTTTGGTTCTGGAACTTTTGAAAACTGGGGAACCCAAAATGGTTCTTCTTCTTCCTTCTATTTACTTTAACAGGAAGCTTGTGTATCTAATATGAATTCTAAGAAGGGTTTACCATTAGTGACTGTAATGTTCTCCAGATCTGACACACTGTTGACCACAACCTGACACTGGCCCAGGTCTGGAGACTTCCAATGAGCATTGTTAGAGTTTGCATCCAGAAAACTATGGGAGACGGGTGAAACAGTCACAATCAATAAACATATCAAACCATGAATTATTTCATTTCATCAAATTCCTCTAATAATTAGTTCAGAGCTGCCTGACTCCAAGATACAAAACATTATTTAATGCTCTTCAGGTTCAGGGTACCTGTCTATCTGTTTTATGGCTGTAAATAAATCTGAAACGACTGGAACATTGTTGAAATGCAAGAGATTGTTTAACCTCTGCAAATGAAATCGATCATACAAACAGTTCTGACGTTAATGGTACCACCATATGGAACATACATATGTGATTAATTGGTTTACAGCAGCCCCATTAAATATTAAATCAAATGGCTTCCTCTTTTTAGAGTTGGTGATTAGGAGCAACAACCCTGACAGTGGATTTATTCTGAAATTAAGGTTTCATTAAGCAGAAAGGCAACTATGAACTGGCAGTGTTATAATGATTTAATGCAATTATTGCAATATGATCAAAGATTAAGTTGCTGTGCCTCTAGTGGCACCAAATGAAACCGCATTCAGTTGTTAGAGACAATGGGCCCTATTTTAACGATCTAAGCACATGGTCTAAAGCGCACGGCGCAAGTGCACTTAGGGCGTGTCCGAATCCACTTTTGCTAGTTTAACGACGGGAAAAATGGTCGGTGCGCCCAGCGTATGGTCTAAAAGGGTTGTCTCTATTCTCTTAATGAGTAATGGGTGTGTTTTGGGCGTAACGTGCAAAAAACAATCAGAGTGTAATTTCCCATTCCCTTTAAAAGTCGTTTGCGCTCGCCCCATGGCGGATTCGCTATTTACATGGCTCATTTTACAAATGGAAAGACTGAACTACGGGACAAGCCATCTAGACCATCTACGGGACAAGCCGGATTCTACCATACCTTTATGTATACGAACACTAATTATGGAAACTTTAAGCAGAACATTGAATTTGTTCTTCGAGGAACCGTTGAGGCAATGGGCCTTATCATACACCCAGCGCAGCGCCAAGCGCAACGCAAGTGTTTTTTGCTATAGTTTCCGCCTGACGCAGTTATAATTTTCACGTCCAGCGCCACGTTGTTTAAATAGCAAATGCATTTGATGGGTCCACAACGTGCTTACACACTGCTTATTACACACACAGGGACGCGTAGCAGCACAAACATGCCAAATAAAAATAAAAGGTTTCTAATGTAAAAGATTAATATAAGCAAGGAAAATAATTCTTCCCAGAACTTCAAAATAATACTTCCCAGAACTTAAAAAAAAAAATGTTTCATAACTAAATGGGAATGTTGGGAAAACAATACTTTTGCTGGGAATGGCGTGAATTATTCTAAATTATGTTTGGTGCTGCTGCAGAAATTACACACTTTACCATTAAGCTCATGTTCTTTTGGGTTGGAAGCAATTTATAACATCAATTTTGTTTTTGAAAAATTTAATATTTTCAAGAGATTTACAAGAGAGGCTCTTACCATTCCCTATATGCTGACTTTTCAGGGTTTCCTTTACAGGGGAGTGAGGTGATGCGCTGAACCCCAACTTGGGGCCATTTAAAAAGCCCCTGTCTGGTGTGATGGTTGTGTTCAGGACATGGCCCTGTTTTTGGAGATGAAGAGAGTTATACTGAGAATGAATCATGATCTGATTCCCTCATCATCAGATTTTTCTTTTCTTCAGATATAGCACATACCAATATAAGAAATTACAATTTCCTGAGGTTGGGCATCCAAGCATACTGATTCACTGGTGTATGGTTTCTCCAGAAGCCAGTGAATCTGTTTTTGTGTGTCTACGATGTTTGAGGAAGTTGTTACCTGAGCATGAAAGACACAGCTATGGCTGGAAACAAGCCATATCAGATAACCACATTAAATCATGTTGTACGTTCATAACAATTATTATTCACTATTGTTTACTTTTCTTCAATTGCTGTTGAGATCTTGTAATAAAGATCGCACCTTGTTTTTGAGAACTGGGGATGCTGCGAAACAAATGAACAAGATAATAGGAAATATAGTTATTTTGTGTATCTAAGAGATAGATAGATAGATAGATAGATAGATAGATAGATAGATAGATAGATAGATAGATAGATAGATAGATAGATAGATAGATAGATAGATAGATAGATAGATAGATAGATAGATAGCATGTACCTTTCTAACCACTTTGGATGATTTTGTTTCCACACTGCAAACACAAATCAGACATGCATGTTTAAAATAAAATCAATAGTGTGTCTTGGGATTGGGTCTGTTCTCTGCAATATAACAACCAAGACTGACTAACCTTCGTTTTCGTGCACGTTTTGAGGAGGTCACGAGTTTGAAGTGCAACACAGATATTCCTTTACTAGAAAGAGTTTCATTAAGCTGTAATGATGATAAAAAACACAACTGAGATACGTTACCTGTTTCCAGTTTGACATGCAACACGTCTGGATAAATTCAGGTTTACTTTGTTGAGATCTTACCCAGGTTTCAATTATATTCTTAGGGTCACCAGAGCCTTTTATAGTCACATTGACGATGACATTGAAATAACTATCTATTTACAGGACAGAGACATTATTAAATATGCCACACTTCACAAGAGCAGTAATTGTAAAAAAAAAAAAATAATAAAAAAAAAAAGATATTGTAATTCTTTACCTGATATTATTCCTCCAGGTGAAACTGTAGAAGAGAATGTAGTTGTATTTAATGTAAGGCTTGTGGAGGATAAAACTGTTGTGTCTTTAATTGTCGAGGAACTTTCTGCCAGCGTTGTTTCCATGAATGGTGTGGAGATAGTGACTGTTGAAGATATGTTATGAAAAACAGTCAGATAGTCCTGTGTGTATCTAGAATTGAATATGCATATTACTGTTCTATTTCTGTACAGACTTGTTTCAGTGGAGGATGAAACAACTGCTGTTGTTGTTTCCACTTGTATGGGTGTTGTGCGTATTGTTTTTGCAGTATTGAAGATTTGAGTAGTCACAGGCATCGGCTGAGGAGTTGTGGTTGTTAGTGTTTCAGTCGTACGAGGCAAAGATGACGTCGCTGTTATTGGTGTAGTTGTGTCTGGTAAGAGATCCTCTAAAGAGAGATCAGATCATTGAAAACATGCATGCCTGCACTGGTACTTGTTAGATAAGAAAAATGCTTGACCATGGAAAATTGTTGATTTGGATGGAGATTATGCTTTATTTTCTTTGAGTACTATCTGATTTACCAATAGGGTATATGAAGATGGCATCAGGACTTGTAATTATTTCATAGTGGTCTATTTTGTGACGCTTGGCAAGGATCTCAGAGAGTTCATCCTGAATTTGTCCTACATCAGCACTAGGAATCACATTCAGGTGAGCCAAACAGTCAAACCTATGAAGAAACAAGAATGACATTCAGTAGTCAGTCTGCTTGTGCTATAGGGCGACATTTTGCAGGTGTTTAAACTTTAAGGGCCCTATCTTGCACCCAGCGCAATTGACTTTGTACACCGACGCATGTATCATTCCTATTTTGCACCCGCGCACAGCGGACTTTTCCCTCCACAGACGCACGTCGGTTAACTAAGAAATACACTTGCGCTCCCGGGGGCGGTTCAGCGCAAAGAGGAGGCGTGTTCCGGCGCAAACGTTCCCTCATGGTATTTTGCAGGTTTAGAAAACAATTGCGCCACTAACCAGGAAAAAATAGTTTAAAGTCAGTGGCGCGTTGCGCATGTTATTCATATGCTATTTTAAGGGTGCATGCTTGGCCATAATCAATGTAGCGTGTGCACAACGCGCACTTTGATTCTCTCATCTACACAGAAGCAGCAGTTTTCATTTTTGCAAATCATACATTATTACGATAGATAGATAGATAGATAGATAGATAGACAGACAGACAATTTATTATAAAAGCATAGCCTACATCTAACTTACACATTTACCCAAATTATCATACGCCTGTTTAACCGAAGTTAATTTGGGTGGGTTTCTCCATCCCCAATGTCCCTGACGAGAACGTCGGTCTCCTCGGCTGTGAACCGCTGCCGGCGCGCGCCTGGCAAATCCGCCGTTATAATAGGAATCCGCTTTAGAACAAGCGCGCCCGCTCTTAAAGGGAATGTGTGATGTCGCTCTGATTGGTTTATTTCACGTTACGCCCAAACCACACCTATGAATAATGAAGCTACTTCAGACCAACCCCTTTTAGATTTGCGCCGGGCGCAAGAGGCATTTATCCCGCCGGGAAAATAGCAACAGCGCCGGAGATCCGCCCACAAAGTTACTTGCGCTTTGCGCTTGACACTTGCGTTTCAGATCGTTAAAATAGGGCCCTAAAAGTTTTTAAAGATCATTTGTAAATACGTGATCATTTCAATATACCAAAATCAATGTACGAAAAGCACAAATGGTATCTAGAAAACTCTTTCAGATTGTGAATATCATTTAGAGGTGAAAAAGATGAAGAAGATAAAATCCTCACTGGCTGGCTCCAGGATTTGTCGCCAACAAGTTCATGGTTCCCTCCTGAAGAGAGAAATCTCTTAGTTAGTTTGATGAGCATGCAGATTTTTATTTTGTACAGATAGTCTTAATGCTACTGACGCACCTCTGCATTTCTACTGGAAAGTGTGTGTAAGCTGTAGAAAGACAACAAGAGTAAATTTAGATTCAGGCCTGACAACTTTTGTACTGTGTTTAGAGAGATATTACAAGATCTTACCCTACTAAAGGTTGCACTATGACTCTGTGCAAATATATATGTGTCTTCCTCAATTTTACCTCTTGCATTACATGTGTCAACTTGGAGAGAGGATAATATACAAATATTATTGACATTTTGTCATGTACTAATTGCAGTAAAAATTCAATATGCGTTTTGTTGTTGCTCACCCACTGATGTGCAACTTCTCTAGCATCCTCAGTGCTTGTTTTGCTTCCGTCTTCACGAAGGATGATAAACACTAATTTTACTTCATAATAACACCAGTCTGAAACATAGGAAATTGTGTGAGGCATAAAAAAGACCAATAAAGGTGGCATGGCGTATATACGACTGTAAATATTGAATAGGACACAATTTAGCAAACATAATTTAATTTTGTTTATATGGACATAATTTAATTACTTCAGCCAAAACGTACTAGCACACTAAATAGGGAACTCTGTTGTACTCCATTAATTTTGAAAACATTAGAAGCAAAAATCCTTTTTTCGTGGCCCTATTTTGATAATCTGTTGCTTAACATAAAACTAACCTACTATCATAAAAAAGTAGCGAAGAGACAAGCAAGGAATATTATTCCATTTTCTCATTTTACACAAACTGGACTGTTGATTTCGTAATACACGAGCGTTCAACCTTGTCCCCAGAAAAACACAGAACGTTCCCCTAACGTTTCCATTTGGTAATTTTTTTTGGGAACCAAATAAGAACGTTCTAGGAACGCTCTCTGTAGGTTCTCTTTTTATAACCTAAAGAGGACGTTCCCAGAACATCCCCTGCAGGTTATTATTTTATTACCTAAAGAGAACCTTCCCAGAACGTTTAAGTAATTACTGAAAAAATTAATAAAAAAATGACGCTCCACGTTAGGGACTTCAAGGCTGTGACCTCTTCACAGACACAGGGCATCTTATCAGAGCGGACGGACAAATAAATGACAGTTTCTTTGTTTTTACAACCAGTAAAGTAGAGCAAAAACATATAGTTTGGAAGATACATTTTTTGGACATTCCCATAAATTATTATTTTATTTCATATATATATATATATATCAATATCTTTTACAGGGTACCCTATTTGTGGAAAGGGCCATATATGTCCTATCAATAACAAATTTGGTGTGTGCATTTTTGCCTCTTACCACACTGTTGCGTAATGTCTTGTATAGGCTTGCAGTGCATGACATTGTCCCAGATTTGTTCCTCCCAATGCAGAACATCCCCATCAGTGCAGGTCAACCCTGAAATGTCCTCAGCGCTGCGTTCATGATTCCACACCCTGAACAAACTTAAACTGCCCTTCAGTTCTTTTCCTGTTTCAATGTTCATCTCGCCATTCGAAAAATTGTGGGCCACAGCTAAAGTCAAAGTGCCACCTGCGGCCACACTATGGTAGTCAGGGTACAGAGCCGTTTCTGTAGACTGTGCCTTTAAGTCCACCTTGGATCCATTAACATAGACTCTTGGCTCAGTCATAGACTTGGACCAGGTCATGCAAACTGAATGCCAGTTGTCCAAGAACACCACGGAAGATGTTGTCCAGACTCTTCCAAACATTATGATATTTAGGTTTGATCCAGAGCCCTTCATCCCTAGCTCTATGCGTGTCTTATCAGGGTGCAGGTACGTGAATGCGGTCCACTGCGCGCTGTTGATCTTCCTCTTTATGTTCACACACACACTGAGCTCTTTCAGGTCTTGTGTGATTGTGCGTTCATTTTTCAGTAGCCAGTATGTACAGTCCTTCTTCATGAAATCCACCTTCTTCCCCCACAGACTGTCATGTTTTACTGAATCTCGGGTGTAAAATGAAATGATGTAAATCATAACAAATCAACAAAACATAACAAATTGTGAATTTTTTTATATTTTGCACAACAATAATACCTCCATTCTTCAATGTTATTATACATAGAATGAGGACGATGAATAAAGCCTTAACCTGTTTATTGTGTTTTTCCATTCTCCACCTGACAAGAGGCGAGAAATAAAATTAAAGGTAAAAAAAGGAAGCAGAAAATGGTTTATTTCTAAGACAGTATCAAACTCCACTGCAACGGTCTAAAAGAGTTTTGTCAGCATTTTCCATACAAACCATTTATCATTTATTGAACATATTGCAATTAGATAGATACATACATAGATAGATATTTCAGTTACAAATATCAATTATTCAATCATTCTTGTATCTTTATGAAGGCAAAACAAAATTTAGATGTGACAGAATGCAAGCAAAATGAAACAATAGTTACTCACCACATTCAATATGTGCTAGTGTCAAATTTCCATGTAGGATATTTCTTCATTCAAGAGAGTACATCAACATGTATGTTGATTGATGTGAAAGGTATGACCATGAGAGAGATCTTGTGTTCATCTTTACAAGTTCCCCTGTCCTGAGTTATTCATTAAGCTCATCGATCATCCACTTATTCAGATTATGACCATCTTCATAAAGCCAAGTGCAGCTAAATGATCAGTCCGTATAGTTGTCATATGATTAGCAAACAACAGCTGCAACTTTGAGGTTAAGTCTATTTGTACAATTTCTCTCTCATATTTGCAAAATTTCATAGCATCGATGTAAACATATGCAATAAACCTAGAAGCACTTGTTTTTGATGGCCAGTAAATCACTTATGATAACGTCAAAATTCAGAGAACTTTATCCATGACGCTACTAATTGTAATACCAATGCTCTTGAACTCACCACTGTATAGTCCTACATTGGTGAGTTTGGAAATGTACATTACAACAGTGGTGTAAAGTATTTGAGTAGGCTAAATGTCATTAGTTACTTTAGTATCTTTTTGGCTACTTTGTACTTTGATTGAGTATCAAAGATAGTAGCAACTTTTACTCTCTTGACTACATTTTTGAATAAGTATATCCAGTACATTTGTGATGAGTAATACTCGTTATATTTTGCATGGCTTTTTGGAGTAGCATCTACCTGCAATATACCGGAGACTGCATTTTCAGGACCCTAGTCTTTTCTAGGACCCTAGGTTGTTAGGGTATTGTTAACAATACCACCTACCGAATTAGAGGACCAGCGACCGCATGTTTTTCTAGAAGATGCTGGACAACTATTAGAGTGTGAGCATCAAATGTGAATCAATTTTTATTTGTTTGAAGGATATCGGTTTACTTAGGGATAAGTCCCCCCAAAATGACAATTCTGTCATCATTTACTCACCCTCAAGTTGTTCTAAACCTGTATGAAAACCTCTTCTGCTGAACACAAAAAATATATATTTTGAAGAATGTCAGTAACCAAGCAGTTGATGGACCCCATTGACTTCCATATATATTTTTTTTTTCATACTATGGACCTCAATGAGAAGTCATACAGGGTGAGGGTGAGTAAATGATGACAGAATTTTCACGTTTGGGCGAACTATCCATTTAACTGAGATTTGAGTGTTTGCAGACGTTAAGAGGCTGTTCTGTCGACCTTGATTCATTGTGATTTTGAGGTGTTCAGTTTTATTTCGGCTTAGAAAAATAAACGTGATTGCTCTCCTCACACATCAACTGTTTCTTGTTTTTCACTGGCATATGTCTCTTATACTGTAGGTGTTGAGGACTAGTGCGTATGTCAGTGCAAGTTGCTTTCAGTTAAGACAGCTCAAACAAGCATTTTAGTCTAGGGCTAGGTTTAAACCTTGTCTGTAAAACCGGGCATAAGACTTTTACTCAATTAGTATTGGAATTTGTGACTTGTAACGAGTAATGGAGGCATTTTCAGGTACAAGGCTAACATCTATCTAACAGCGCTGAAACCATGATGTCGTATCTGAGTTAGGTTTACAAAACACATGAAATTTTGACACCATTAATATAACTTAATATAATTTATTTAGCAAAACTGGTAACATTGGTGTTCTATTGTAATTCAAAACAATATAGAGTAAAATGAACATTTTATTCTATAGCATGTTTAAAAGGTACAGTTAAATTAACAAGAGACTTTTATCTAAAAACAAAGCATATTTTTTGAGGTTTTTAAAGCCTTCATACTGATTAATCTTTTACTAATTCTAAGCTACATAATGCCACTAGATGTCGCTGTTTTATGAAAAAAAGACATGGCAAATACAAATGACATAAGCAGTTTTGTCAGAATCTCAACTTTATTTATTTTTTCTCAGATGATACAAAGGTAAAATATGTATTTTTTTAATGTTAGTCTAATGTAAGGAGAATGTGTAAGTAAAGAGAGCGACAAAAGCTACGCATTTACATTTTTCCAGTATTGGTTTTTATGACAATTACAAAAAAAAAAATACAATTAGTAAGGAAGCAATCTAAAAGATATAGAAACCCATAGTACTGACAAGTTCAGCAGCCACGATTACAAGCTGTTACAGATTTAAAAGTTATCAACACAAAGCTTCATTTGATACAATGAAACAAGTCGTTCTGAAACACAGATATACCGGTCATATGTCTCAAACAACACACACACACACACCTCTTTTCATTATTATCCATCTGTCATCCTGTCTCACAATCTTTCCAGAGACAAATGGGGCTTTGGAAAGAGAGAGGATAAGTTTTCCCATCAAAACCTCTAGGTAAACGTAACATTTCTCACAGGAAATATCAAACTCCCCTCATAAAGAAGCCAGAACCAACATAACAGAAGCCTTTGTCAATACTTCAGCATATTTATGTGGGATTTCTGTATAAATTCAAATGAATGCTGACATTTTTTTTCTGAATTAATCTCTCTTTTTGTCTCCACGGTGAGCAGGCGCTTACAGTTTCTTGGAGCAGTCAGAGCAGTAAATGTCTCCATCGCGAGCTACAAAGCGCTTGTCTGCCAGGTTAAGAGAGCACTTCTTACAGTTAAAGCAGTAATCGTGCCAAGAGCCGCCCTCGTAGTTCACTACGTTCGTAGCCTTGCCAAATCCTGTGGGATGATTTATTTGTCACTTTAGTTCAAGTCAAATACACAACGGTCAAGAAGAACGCATAACGTTGAGTGTCTGTGTGTGGATTCAAACCTGTAATGGGATTCTGGCAGCTGCTGCATTTCTTCGCCACGGTGCTTTTGTAGCAGTCCACACAGTAGACCTTTTCCTCGTGGGAGGTGAAGCGGGTGCCAGCCAAAGGCTTTCGGCAGGAGGAGCACACAAAACACTCCGAATGCCACGGCTGGTCCTGGTAATTCACACCTCCTGTGGTAATGGGCTGGAGGACAAAACATGTGGAAGCAATAAAAGAACATGTTTTGTGTTTACAGAATATTAAGAAATCAACCAGTTTAAAAGTGATCCATTAATTCTACTAAATCTTTCACCTTCTTGCAGCAAGCGCATTGTTTGGCAAATTTCTTCTCGTGGCAAGGGCTGCAGTAGATGTTGTTGTTCTTTGTAATGAAACTTTTAGAGCCGATTGGCTTTTGACACTGATAGCAGGTGAAACACTCATCATGCCAGGAGTTGCCTTTGTATTCCACATTCTCAGTGCCTGTATCAAACACATTAGAGAGAAAAACGGAAAGTACAGTCGGTTACACATGAATATATTATACATACAAAGGAAATGAATTAAACAAGAAATATAATGTCAGTTTATGTCTTAGTTTTAGTTTATTTAATGGTTGTTTTATCTTATTTTAAAGCAACGTGTGCTGAGGCCCTGTCTTTCAATTTGCCACAGTGAAAATAAATATTTGACAATGATTTATTGATTTATATACTACTGAATATAAAAATACATTTTTATTATACCTGCCAGTATGGGCTTGTAGCAGCCATGGCAGCGAGGGGCATCCTCACGTGAGCTACACGTCCCACACAGGACCCTGTCATCCTTGGAGGTGAAAGACTCCTTGGCCAGGTTCTTATAGCACTTGGCACATCGGAAACAATCTGAGTGCCAGTACCGCCCTTTATGGTGAAGCTCCTACACAGAAAGGACTGAGACTGAGAGATGTACACACATATAATATAATATAATATAATAATATTTTGTGAAAGTAATATATTTATATATAAATATACATTATCGTTCAAAAGTTTGGGGTCAGTACGTTTTTTTTTTTCAGCAAGGATGCATTAATTAATCACAAAGTGACAGTAAATACATTTAGTATTTTTTTGTCTATTTCATCAAAAACTCCGGAAAAAGTTTCAGCAGCAAATCAGCATATTAGAATGATTTCTGAAGGATCATGTGACACTGAAGACTGGAGTAATGATGCTGAAAATTCAGCTTTGCCATTACAGAAATAAATGACATTTTAATAATATTTCACAATGTTACTGATTTTATGTTATGTTTATGTTTTGTGTTTTCTTAAATAAAATAAATGCAGCCAAAAAATTCAAACATCTTACCGACCCCAACATTTTATAACGGTAGAGCATATATTATATTATAATATATATATATATTATTATTTTTCAGTTGATTAATTAAAAATATAATTAAAAAATATCTTTTTTTAAACATCCATCCATCCATCCATCTTCTTCCGCTTATCCGGGGCCGGGTCGCGGGGGCAGCAGTCTAAGCAGGGATGCCCAGACTTCCCTCTCCCTAGACACTTCCTCCAGCTCTTCCGGGGGGACACCGAGGCGTTCCCAGGCCAGCCGGGAGACATAGTCCCTCCAGCGTGTCCTAGGTCTTCCCCGGGGTCTCCTCCCGGTGGGACATGCCCGGAACACCTTCCCGGGAAGGCGTCCAGGAGGCATCCGGAAAAGATGCCCGAGCCACCTCAGCTGGCCCCTCTCGATGTGGAGGAGCAGCGGCTCTACTCTGAGCTCCTCCCGAGTGACTGAGCTTCTCACCCTATCTCTAAGGGATCGCCCAGCCACCCTGCGGAGAAAGCTCATTTCGGCCGCCTGTATCCGGGATCTTGTCCTTTCGGTCATAACCCACAGCTCATGACCATAGGTGAGAGTAGGAACGTAGATTGACCGGTAAATTGAGAGCTTCGCCTTACGGCTCAGCTCCTTCTTCACCACGACAGACCGGTACAGCGACCGCATTACTGCAGAAGCTGCACCGATCCGTCTGTCAATCTCCCGTTCCATCCTTCCCTCACTCGTGAACAAGACCCCAAGATACTTGAACTCCTCCACTTGAGGCAGGAACTCTCCACCAACCTGAAGCGGGCAAACCACCCTTTTCCGACTGAGAACCATGGCCTCGGATTTGGAGGTGCTGATTCTCATCCCAGCCGCTTCACACTCGGCTGCAAACCGTCCCAGTGCATGCTGAAGGTCCTGGTCTGATGGGGCCAACACGACAACATCATCCGCAAAGAGCAGAGATGAAATTGTGTGGTCCCCAAACCTGACCCCCTCCGGCCCCTGGCTGCGCCTAGAAATTCTGTCCATAAAAGTTATGAACAGAACCGGCGACAAAGGGCAGCCCTGCCGGAGTCCAACATGCACCGGGAACAAGTCTGACTTACTGCCGGCAATGCGAACCAAGCTCCTGCTCCGGTCGTACAGGGACCGGGTAGCCCTTAGCAAAGGGCCCCGAACCCCATACTCCCAGAGCACCCTCCACAAGATGCCGCGAGGGACACAGTCGAATGCCTTCTCCAAATCCACAAAGCACATGTGGATTGGTTGGGCAAACTCCCATGAACCCTCCAGCACCCTGTAGAGGGTATAGAGCTGGTCCAGTGTTCCACGACCAGGACGAAAACCACACTGTTCCTCCTGAATCCGAGGTTCTACTATCGGCCGGATTCTCCTCTCCAGTACCCTGGAATAGACTTTCCCGGGGAGGCTGAGAAGTGTGATCCCCCTATAGTTGGAGCACACCCTCCGGTCCCCCTTCTTAAAAAGAGGGACCACCACCCCGGTCTGCCAGTCCAAAGGTACTGTCCCCGACCGCCACGCGATGCTGCAGAGGCGTGTCAGCCAAGACAGCCCCACAACATCCAGAGACTTGAGGTACTCAGGGCGGATCTCATCCACCCCCGGTGCCTTGCCACCGAGGAGTTTCTTGACTACCTCGGTGACTTCAGCTTGGGTGATGGACGAGTCCGCCTCCGAGTCCTCAGCCTCTGCTTCCTCAATGGAAGACGTGACGGCGGGATTGAGGAGATCCTCGAAGTATTCCTTCCACCGTCCGGTGATATCCCCAGTCGAGGTCAACAGCTGCCCACCTCCACTGTAAACAGCGTTGGTAGGGCACTGCTTCCCCCTCCTGAGGCGCCGGACGGTTTGCCAGAATCTCTTCGAGGCCGACCGATAGTCCTTCTCCATGGCCTCACCGAACTCCTCCCAGGCCCGAGTTTTTGCCTCCCCAACCACCCGGGCTGCAGTCCGCTTGGCCCGTCGGTACCCGTCAGCTGCCTCAGGAGTCCCACAAGCCAGCCAGGACCGATAGGACTCCTTCTTCAGCTTGACGGCATCCCTTACTTCCGGTGTCCACCACCGGGTTCGGGGATTGCCGCCTCGACAGGCACCGGAGACCTTACGGCCACAGCTCCGAGTGGCCGCGTTGGCAATGGAGGTGGAGAACATGGTCCACTCGGACTCAATATCTCCAGACTCCCTCGGGATCTGGTCGAAGCTCTGTCGGAGGTGGGAGTTGAAGATCTCTCTGACAGGGGATTCGGCCAAACGTTCCCAACAGACCCTCACAGTACGTTTGGGTCTGCCGAGTCTGTCCAGCTTCCTCCCCCGCCATCGGATCCAACTCACCACCAGGTGGTGATCAGTTGACAGCTCCGCCCCTCTCTTCACCCGAGTGTCCAAGACATACGGCCGGAGGTCAGATGAAACAACCACAAAGTCGATCATTGACTTCCGGCCTAGGGTGTCCTGGTGCCATGTGCACTGATGGACACCCTTATGCTTGAACATGGTGTTTGTTATGGACAAGCTGTAACTAGCACAGAAGTCCAATAACAGAACACCACTCGGGTTCAGATCAGGGGGGCCGTTCCTCCCAATCACGCCCCTCCAGGTGTCACTGTCGCTGCCCACGTGGGCGTTGAAGTCCCCCAATAGAACGACGGAGTCCCCAGTCGGAGCACTTTCCAGCACCCCTCCCAGAGACTCCAAGAAGGCCGGGTACTCTGCACTGCCGTTTGGCCCGTAGGCACAAACGACAGTGAGAGACCTATCCCCGACCCGAAGGCGCAGGGAAGCGACCCTCTCGTTCACCGGGGTGAACTCCAACACATGGCGGCTGAGCTGGGGGGCTATAAGCAAACCCACACCAGCCCGCCGCCTCTCACCATGGGCAACTCCAGAGTGGTGAAGAGTCCATCCTCTCTCGAGGAGTGTGGTTCCAGAGCCCAAGCTGTGCGTAGAGGTGATCCCAACTATCTCTAGTCGGAATCTCTGAACCTCACGCACAATCTCAGGCTCCTTCCCCGCCAGAGAGGTGACGTTCCATGTCCCTAGAGCTAGATTCCGCATCCAGGGATCGGGTTGTCTAGGCCCCCGCCTTCGACTGCCGCCCGATCCACTTTGCACCGGCCCCTTACGGTCCCTCCTGCAGGTGGTGGGTCCACGGGAGGGTGGCCCCACGTCGCTCCTTCGGGCTGAGCCCGGCCGGACCCCATGGGGGGAGGCCCGACCACCAGGCGCTCGCATACGAGCCCCAACCCCGGGCCTGGCTCCAGGGTGGGGCCCCGGCTGCGCCATGCCGGGCGACGTCACGGTCCTCGATTTTGTCGGCATCATAAGAGTTTTTGAACCGCTCTTAGTCTGACCCGTCACCTAGGACCTGTTTGCCTTGGGAGACCCTACCAGGGGCATATAGCCCCAGACAACATAGCTCCTAGGGTCGTTCGGGTACTCAAACCCCTCCACCACGTTAAGGTGGCAGTTCAAGGAGGGGTTTTTAAACATGAGAAATACAAAACATTTATGTATACAGTAGCCTATGTCTACTTTTATCTTGACTTCAAAGCCTAATTTATATAGATTATTGAAGTTGTAAAACTTTTTCTAAACTATTACATTAGTAGCCTATGATAAGTGCTCTTATCTGACATTGACAGATATGGGTCAGAGCTATAAAGCATATGTCAAGTTTAATGTCAAGGGCACAAAACACATCAGACCAAGATTTCAGCCTGGGTTTTTGTGGCATTTTAAAAACAGTACCACCCATGGAAAACACACACACACCCACACACACACACACACAGATCATATCACGCGTTACCTTAGACTCGGTGCTGATTGGCCGTCGACACTCTGTGCAAGTGTTGGCGCAGAACTTGTCAAAGCATCGCACGCAAACTGGTTTCTCGTCTTTCCTCACGAACTTCTTTCCACTGAGGTCCTCGCGACAGTAAAAACAGCTGGAACGATCTGCCATAGTCCCCCAATAAACCCAGCTGTGAGAAATAATAACAGCGATTACCTCATTGTTATAATAAAATTTGGTCATAAAAATACATCATGATGAATAAATGTAGAAAAAAAGAAAAGGAAAAAAGAAAAAAAGTTTAACACGTCCCACACCCCCTCATGTGACTAACAGTGTGCAGAGTTTCCTCAGGAAACTGAGGTAAATTATTGATAAGATAGTGTTTGTTCCGTTTTCCCTTAGGCGGAGGGGCCAAATTGCTTTGAGCTGTTATGTAACCATAGGCAACAGCACACAGCACATGTTTTTTATTGTCCTCAGTTCTTATCTTGATCTGATAGCGGGTTCAGTTCAGTTGTAAAGCAGGTTAGCAGACCGGCACACGGGCTGAAAGTAAGACAGATCCTTCTTTCAGTATGATAGGCCTACATCTCTTCAGTAATGATGATGAAGCAGTGCACTCATTACACACATTCATACCTAAATCAAATGATCTGGTGAACCAGCCAAGGAAGTACAATAAAAATTGAATTTGTTATGAGATATTCGATTATAAACGAATGCCTGGTTTGAATTACATATTGTTTCACTCGCCAAAACAAACGTCATTGGGAACTTTCCCATGTAGTCATTAAAAATGAGGGCAGAACACTTCCTGGGAATGAAATATTAACTTTTGTGCAAATGCTTCAAGCGAATATGTGCATGTTTTAGTATGTGGGCACACATTTGATCTCTTTGGTTTATACGTGCTGAAGTATGTCTGGTATGCATGTGGTGAGATGAGGAATGTTAACAGTTCTTTAACAAAGTTTAAAGAGGGAACCTCTCATTCACTTTGCAGTGAGCTCACATATCTGGTTCATTATTTAGCATGCATCAGATATGAATAACTTCTAGGTGGGTTGTCTGTCAAATAACTAAAGGCTGTGGTATGACATATTTTACTGATCTCTACTGAGTCCCAAAAGCGTAGGACAAAAATAACACGTTTACTTTCCTGTCTCCTTTGCAAATGTAAACTCTAACTAACATCCTTAATGGTTATGGAGCCGGAAAATCCCAAAGTTTCAAATTAAACTGGGCAAATTGTACTGCACAGTCCATAAATATGTTTTGCTCAAGTTCTAACATCACTGCCAAAACCAGAATAAACTCTACGCCAATTTCTATCTCACTGACTTTTTCTAGCGTATCGTCCCCTGTACTGACCAGTGGTCCTGCTAACACATCTAAAACCAAATATCCCGTCCATGTCTGTTTTAGACTAGCAGAAGTATTTTTTAATGGACACAGGAGAAGTATCTGAACTGTAATGAGGCTTAAATATGTGGGATACTGTTCCAGGACTTGGCAAAAGTGGTCTTGTTTTTCCAGAAAGTTCCAAGACTTCCGAAATCTGCTGTTCTTCATGATACCTTTTCCAGTTCTGTGTTTCCTGGTCAGTTAACTTTAATGACAGACCAGATAGACATTTGGAGATAACATTTCAGCTCAGTTCTAACAGCCACTCAGCAAAGCTCATACGTTTTCAAATGGGATTTATGGGAGAGTCAAGTAAGGACAGAAATGAGGAGGAGAACAATGTGAACCAGGGGTTGGATACACAAAACATTTTTAATGATAACATTTCTCAACTATTATTTTCTTTGTATTTTCTAGCTCAAGATTAAGAACATTTGTTTTTCTGAAAAGACTTAAAAATCTTTTTTAAATATTATTTTTTAGATTATTATAGATTCTATTTTTCATTATTATTTTATTACAAAAATATGTATTTTTATTTATTCATTTTTCAAATGTTCCTTAAAAAATGAAAGTGAGACATTATTATTATGCGTCATCATTTTTAGTAACATTTTTATTATTTTTAAGAATTGTTTATCATTAAAAATAACAACTTTCATTATTTTTCCTTCAGATTTTCATGAAACCCACCCCAGATTCAAACTCACATCGCCCACATAAGAACACCGCAGCACATGTGCTAACCACTAGGCCACAACTTAATTTACTTGTTAGAATTAATAGCAAACAGCTCAATTCAAACAAATAATGGGGAACCCGCTAAATGGGTCACAGATAAGTGTGAAAGGGGGCATTTTTACAGACGCTGATGTAATGGCGAACGGACAGACTCTTGTTTTAGTCAAATATTTAATGTGATCTCCAGGGAGATGGCAGACTGTTGAGACTGGAATCTGGTTTCAGGATGACCTCATGCACCAGCATCTGGAACACAGTCGGGCGAGCGTAGCAGCCAAAGCAAACGAGGGGAAGAATTGGAACAGTCACGCTGCTCGCGACCCATTGGTTGATGCGATATGAGGGAACTTGAGAGCCTGTGAGACTTCAGCTGAAGAGAAAAATAATATGGTGATACGGGCCGTGTTTTTTCCTCCTTTATGCTGCTTTTGCATGCATTTAACGAGTTATTTTTCTTTGCAGGCCCACAACGGGGTGCGGTGCATATGATGAAGGCGACCAAATTAGAAGTTGGGCAATGACATCACCTGCTGGTTAGCTCAAAATTGCTGCATTCAAAAACCACACACATGAACGCACTTGTGCATATGCTCTAACGTCTAACCCAAACAGAGAAACATATGTTGGATGAATTGGTTTTTTAAATGCATTTTAAGGCACAAATGGTCCTGATTAGCAAATGTTGGTCATCTGAAATATGGTAATGGAATCAACCCTGTTTTACAGCTGGTAAAACTGAGGGGGTCTTGGTAGAGTGTTATTGTGTTGGCATGATCTACTTGCTGAAGAATGTGGCAAACGCTTGGAAACAGGAAGCCAGTGAAGTGGCGGTAAGAAGAACAGGCGAGACGGCTGGCCAACTGTGTAACCCTAGTCCTCTTGATCTGCAGTCCTAAATACACTAAGAGGAAACTCAAACAAGACTACCGTCCCTCTATAGGGTTAATCTGGGGCCACATGTAAACCACCATATAATTACACTGATGCCTTCATAAATTCATTATAATTTATAATGTTTCTCTTAAAGGGACCTGGCTGTAACAATAGGCTATGTATTACATGGCGTGCTGGAATACTTTCTGATTGGCCAGTCACTGGATTTTGCTGTCAAAAGTACAATTTAGTGCAACAGTCATGTTCGGGAAGTAAAAATCCTATTAATTTTCTCCATAGGTGAATTGATTTTTTACAATAACTTATAAACCGTTAAAGACGGACCTACTGTGAGCTATGAGGTTGTTAATCAATGGTATATGCTTTTGTTGAAGGAAGCCACCAGTGCACATTATATCAACTTATTTTTTTAATATTCATGTTTAACATGGAATTCTGGGTAAAAACTACATTACCCATGATTCTGTAAAGAAATCTCCACCAATCAGAGAATCAAAAGCAAATTTCTCAGAAAGAGCTCTTTAGTGCTCGTCCTCTCCCATGAAGTACAAGTCAATCTCAAAATTCTCTCAAAATACTTTGTATATATACAGGACATAATCAACATCTTTAAATCAGTTGTTTTATATTTCTCCATTGTTTTTAATTCGATTGTCATTTGCAATGCTTCATGGGATTGTAGTTATTTCCCCCCATTCAAGCCGTTAAAGGGATAGTTCACCCAAAAATGTAAACTAACCCATGATTTACTCACGCTCAAGTCATCCTAGACATTCTTCTTTCAGACGAATACAATCGGAGTTATATAAAAAAATGTCCTGGAGCTTCCAAGCTTTATAATGGCAGTGAATGGCCGTTTCTGTTTTGAAGTCCATAAAAGTGAATCTATCCATCATAAAAGTGCTCCACACTGCTCCGGGGGGTTAATAAGGCCTTCTGAAGCAAAGCGATGCACTTGTGTAAGAAAAATATTCATATTTAAAACTTTGTAAAGTAAAATAACTAGCTTCTGACCAAACGAACACACGGATTCCACTTAATCCTAATCGTTATTTTACATTTCCAGAGAATAATAATAAAAGCAGTTTCTTATCAACTTTAAAATCAGCCCTATGGTGTAAATATCACCCTTTACACTCTACGCAAACAGTTTGTAATATTTGTTGTAGGCAGCGCTCACTGATATTCATCTGCCTTTTATTGCATAGTCAAATACCTACACAGAACAGAGGGATATGAAAAACCATGTGAGTATCAATCCACCGAGTTCTTACCTAAATGTTTCGACATATGCTTTTACCAACAAGCAAAAATGGGGAGGAAATGAATCACTTTTCATCTGACATTAAAGGGATAGTTCACCAAAAAATGTCAAATTAATTATTTACAATACTCACCCTCAAGTTGTTCCAAACCTGTATGAATTTATTTCTTCTGCTGAACACAAAAGAAGATATTTTGAAGAATGTCGGTAATCAAACAGTTTTGACGGTAGCCATTGACTTCCATAGTATCTTTTTTCCATACTATGGAGGTCAATGGGGTCCATCAACTGTTTGGTTACCGACATTCTTCAAAATATCTTCTTTTGTTTTCAGGAGAAGAAATAAATTCATACAGGTTTGGAACAACATAACAACATAAAATTTAAGGGAATGTCAAATGCTTCACTGTGTTCTTAGTAGCAGGAGAACACAAGATCATTTCACGGACGTTAAACTAGATCTGCATGGATCAGACGTAAATTAGGAACAGAAAGATCTGTTGATGGTGATGTCAAATGTTTTTGACTATCATTGTGTACTCTTTAAGAAAACCCTTTGTTATACAGTAATTGCAATGGATTTATTACATTTTTTAGGAAGTTTGTTGCAACTGGCTCCTGATTCATAATCAGTCATGAGGCAGTGACTCAAACACATGAGATTGTCCATGCACCCTTGATACAATACAATACTTGTCTTGGGATGAACAGGGAGTTTGGCTCCAATTTTAAATGTATGTTATGTCAATACTTACTGTTATTAATTTATGGACTATTCATAAGGTATGCGACCAAACTTTTTTTTAATATTAATTACCTTAGTAATAACATGCTTAATTCAGTGTCTGTAAAGGCACATTTTTTCAGCCAGCAAAAAGTGTCAGAATGGGAAAATGGTATGATATGATAGCCTATTTTCCTGTGCATTTTACTTCTTCGGAATGTGCAAAAGATAATGATAGAATTATGGACATCAAAGACAGATATCAGATATTTATATCGCTCTCATGGGGTGAATTCCTTTCTGCAGACAATTTAGACAAACTGTCCAGCAGAGTCTCTCAGCCCATCAGTCCATACCTTAGACATGTGGCTAGATCTCTGGAGTGAAAATATTTAATAAGAAACAGATTTCAGAGGCTGAAAGAACATGCAGAAAATCCCTGCAGCCAACGCCCCATTACTGTACTTACATTAGTGCACTTCATTTTCAGACTCACTGGTAGATCATAGGTTAATCAAAACAGCATACTGCACATGTAAGGGTAGGTTTTGTCTTGGACAGGTTAAATATTAAACAGCGAAACCATTTTGAAAATGTGAACTTTTTTCAAGAGTATAATGATGGATGTTTGTTATAAGTCTTGGTGGCAGGTGAAATAAATTCCTGTTGATCAACAACACTAAACTGATTAGAAAATTATTTTCACATTAGGCCTAATATATATATTGAAAATATATATATTTGATTATTTATTTATTTAAATATGAAAACATTATTTTGCTAAAATGTCTGCCTCTATTATTTGATGTTTTTCTTAGCATAGGTTTGCATGTAGGCAGAATAGCACGTTCTTGTGACTCCGTGTCCTATTAAGAAAACGTAAATTTTGCTGCTTTGTTATCCTCAGTTTTTAACCGTTGAGAAAGTTAAACTTACCTCTTTCTGTGGGACACGGTGCTCTAAGTGTCCTGTCCACTGCAGCCACAGTAAAAGTTTCAATGTGTTTTGCACTTGGTTCGGTTTTGCGTTGGTGGGTTGTCGAGAAGTCTTAGCTCATAAATATTAATTAGCTCATGCTAACGTTCATTGGTAGACGTCCAATGGCGAAAGCTTTCTTCTTAATATTAATTAGGTAAAACTGGCACTGCGCAATTACCATCTAATGACGAAGATTTGGCTCATGAATATTAATATATTTTACCATCGTAGGATTCGTAAATCACAGGGTGCGCGGGTTTTTATTTATTCGCTGCAAAAACAATCACATTAAGATCCAACAGTTTCATTCTATGAAAAAGGAGCCTTTTCCATTATCAAAAATGGATTTAAAAGCCAATTTCTGAAATATCTTCAAAATTCCATCAGGCAGTAGCCTATGTCTAGCAATTTCTAGAAAGCTACGTTTAGCAATATTTACCTGTAAAAATACGAAATCGATATCAGTATATCCTTTTAGTAAATTAATCAATAAAGATGACTGCACTCAAATAATTTTCAACACTGGCTTAAAAAGTACATCAATCCTCATTTATTAGAGGGTCAAAGGGTATGGAAACACTTTGAAATAAATCACTTTTTTACAAATATGAACCTCTTCTTTGTAAATGTTAATGAGGTAATGATGAGCCACAGGAAACACCAGGAAACAGGACGGAGGCATTTATTAAAATAGATTTATCCACAATTGACCCACAAGTTATGTATGGCTTTGAAATGATCCATCAAGACACATCAATGCATTCACAATAGAAGCAGACGTTCAGTCTGAGCTACACACTACTAAACACAAAATTTATTTAGAATCTTTTATGGCACTTTTTTTTCTTCTTGAGAAATTAGGAAGAAAACAGAAGGATTTGCCAACACAACCATAGTAGAACAGTGTCTAGACAAATAAATAAATATTAATGGCACAATATAATAAACCAATAAAAGCACAAATAAACATTTAACTTAATATCTCTGAAAAAACAAAAGAGCATCACTTAGAGAGCAAGAGGTCAGCAGCTGTCCGGCAGGCTCAGACTCTGTGGCGCAGAGGGTCCGACAGAGGCGGGGATGGTGGAGGAGGAGGAAATGATGTCAGCGGCTCTGGATGCTCTTCTGTGGGGAGGACCAGACGGGTGCCTCCGAACGCAAGCTCCCTGTCGAGAGGATCATCTGACGTTCCTGCTAGTGAGTAAAGACCAGCCTGGCCCGTGGAGGTGGTGGGCATGCCATGGGCGTCCGTGCTGATCGTCATGTCACTGTACATAAAACCATCTCCGTCATTTAGAATCAGCTCAGTGTCCTCATCATGCAATTGACCGGCGTTCTAGAGGTGGGGGAGGGGGGAAGAAAATCCACGATTTGCACAATTCAGATTACACTCATGTGCTCATATGATTTTACACATTTCTACACTGTAGTATGAGCCAAAAGCAGCTATGGTTCAATGGTTTACCTCATAGGCTTGTGAGCTGGTAAGACAGCGCGCTAATGGACCACAGCAGGCCGGCAGAGTGGTAGTGAGAGGAGGCCCGCTGTGTGTGAGGAAGGGTTTTAAATAACTGCACCACTTCATTAAGGATTAAACATTATTTCAAATGACTTAAATAATTATACTACTAGTTTTTATTAGTTATACTGTTACATATACAGGCTGCAATCATTTGATCAAAAATACAGTAAAAACAGTGATATTGTGAAATATTATTTCAACTTAAAGTAAATGTTTTCTATTTTAATATATGTTAAAAATGTAATTTATTCCTTTAATGGCAAAGCTGAATTTTCAGCATAATTACTCCAGTCTTTAGTGTTACACGATCCTTCAGAAATCATAATAATATGCTGCTCAAGAAACATTTATTATTATCATAATAATGTTTAAATGTTTAAAACAGCTGTGCAGCTTATTTTTTTATGAATAGAAATTACAAAAGAACAGCATTTAGTAGAATTTTTTTGTAACATTATAAATGTCTTTACTGTCACTTTTGATCAATTTATATACTTTTTTTTAATTATTTATATACTTTTTTTTTTTAACATTTTATGCACACTGACATTTATTTAAAAAATGTTCATGCCAATTTGTACTTCTGCTAGGATATCTCGAATTATAATAACTATACAATAATGATTATAATAGTAATCATAATAATCATTAGTCCGGTTTGTGAAAAATGAAAATTCTAGGGCAGGGTTTCCACCAGTGTGTTCATGAGTGAATTACAGGGGGTTCATGAGTTGATGAAAAGCTAGTAATTGATCACAAAAATGTAAAATTATAAATCGAAACACTTCCTAAAAAGAAAACAATATTCTTTTACCTGCATGTCATGTGACCACATCTGTGGCGAATGTGTCATTAGTGAATCCCAGATGGAAAAATGAAACCTTGATTTACATTTTACAGTTGATCATGAGCGCCCTCTACTGTTTAACATGCTGTACTGAAGACATTCCCCTTTCACACAGAGAGTTGATCCCAGAAAATTGCCATAGAATTGTTAAAGGGATAGTTCACTTTGAAATTAAATTTTGGTATGTTTTAGCTTACCTCAAGGGCATCCAAGATGTAGGTGTCTTTTTTTCCGCAGTAGTTTCAATTTTGATATTTTTATGTCAAACCGTTCTTGTCTGTCAGTCATATAATGCAGGTCGATGGTCACTGTCTCAAAGAGCATGCACAGAGTCCAAATTAAAACAATTCCCCATCGTCCAAATTAAACAATTCCCCTAGTGTATAGATATATACACTAGACGTCGCATTGGCTACGGTTTCGCAGTAGCCAATGCGACATCTAGTGTATATATCTATACCCGCCCGCGCTCTCAGATCATTTGGACGCAGCTGTGTTCAAGAGGTAAAAACTATATAAATACTGTTCGTTTTCTCACACAAACCGCTCGTTTCGTGTCTTGGGCCATCAATGTGTACTTACGATGGGGAATTGTTTAATTTGGACGATGGGGAATTGTTTTAATTTGGACTCTGTGCATGCTCTTTGAGACAGTGACCATCGACCTGCATTATATGACTGACAGACAAGAACGGTTTGACCTAAAAATATCCAAATTGAAACTACTGCGGAAAAAAAGACACCTACATCTTGGATGCCCTTGAGGTAAGCTAAAACATACCAAAATTTAATTTCAAAGTGAACTATCCCTTTAAGAGTGTTTTCTGTGTGAAGAATGTGCCCTGTGTGAACAAAAGGTAGGACCAATGCCATATGGGGTGTAGTAGTGATGACGCTTGTGTTGTCGCAATGACGCAGTTATCATGCGATTCTTTGACCGGGGGTTTTAACACTAGCATTTTCACATTATCAGTGTATTTTCTGGACTTTCTGTGTGAAAAGGGCTATTCTATTGGAGATGTACAGTGCATTATGGTTGCCTAAGATTGTCAAATCTAATATGTAGGGTGCAAGCAAGAATGTAACAATTAAACGTTGATAGAACTCGGCAGAACAACTGAAGGATACTTGTGGTCAAAAGTGTACCACAGTCTGAACGGCCAGGCGCTTTCATGCTTTGTACTTCTTTGTGTCATCCCATCTGGTGCTGTGACCTATGTGAGCAAAGAGAAAAAGACAAGAAAGTTAATATAGCCTGTTATATTACCCTTATGGTACAGATTTGTACAGTAAATATTTGAATGTTAAACAGCATTTTTTCTGATATCAGCAGTTGCATTTCCAGCAGACAAGAGTAGAACTTACAGTATTATCTTGATCTGTGTCCACTCCCACTCTGTGGAAAGATAATGTAATTTAAGCAAATAAAAAAACAAAAAAAAACACAGTTTGCTTCCAGAATGCAAGTAAGACTCACCGAATATGCATGAGTGACAGCATGGGGGTCGTCCCGCCCCCACAGACCCACACGGTGAAGAAAACGATCAGCAGGGTGGTAGAAAACATCATCTGCCTGGCGTATGTCGCAGTGTCTCTAATTGAGAGGGCAAAGGTCATAGCCCCTCGGAGACCTGTGAGGTCAGCATGACATCATAAGCAACAGAAAACAGGAAAGTATGCACATTAAAAAGTAAGGTATTACCTGAAAACATCATGACGTGTTGGAAATTGGAGGCGATTTTGTTCTTGCGGCCCAAGTTTACCAGGAAAGACAAGGGGTAGATGTTGGCCGCCCTGCCAAGTAATATAGCCAACTGGCAATGAAAGCCACGGTCAAGGATAATGTGTGAATGTTTATCCATACACAATTCATGAGTACAGCACAAATACACTGTTTCAAAAGGATACAAATGCACCTATGATGAACAAGGGATTGAACACATGGTGCTGGAAGGAGAAAAGTGTCAAGCCCATGTAAGAAAAGATGAAGTTTTCAGCCAGGAAATTCAGCAGCTCAAACAACTATTGGGGGAAATGGAGGACAATACTATCAGTATACCAATCTTCAAAGATGTAAAACGTTTGTACAGTTGTTTGAGGGCTTTCAAACGCATGTTACCTGTTTGGTTCTAGTTTTGGATTCAGCAGAAAGGTTGTTGTATGTATAGTGAGCCTGAGTCATGCCACAGAAGAGCACTGCAACCACACCTAAACAGAGAAACAAAGAAGATTCTTTTAGTATTATTAATATTATTGCCAGGAATTGCTAGTCCGCTGTAAACAAAGCTGATTTCATTACATCTATTTCTAGTCATTCAGGTCTCAGCCTACTGGCCCTGACTGAGACCTGGATCAGACCAGAGGACACTGCCACACCGGCTGCCCTCTTCACTAACTTCCCTTTCTCCCACACTGCTCGCCTGACTGGTAGGGGTGGAGGTACTGGTCTGCTCATCGCAAACGATTGGAAATTTGATCATTTACCACCTCTGTGTGACAACAGCTCATTTGAATCACATTCAATTACCATCACTAGCCCTATTAAAATCCATTTTGTAGTTGTATATTGTCCCCCAGGTCAGCTTGGCAGCTTTTTGGAGGAGCTTGATGTGCTACTCTCATCCTTCCCTGAGGATGGTACTCCTCTCATAGTTCTTGGAGACTTCAACATCCACCTAGAAAAACCTCAGGCTGCTGATTTCCACACTCTGCTTGCCTCATTCCACCTCAAACGAGTATCTACTGCGGCTACTCACAAATCAGGTAACAAACTGGACCTTATTTACACACGCTACTGCTCCACTGACCATACACTGGTCACTCCACTGCACACCTCAGATCACTTCCTCCTCACTCTCAACATCAACCTGCCTCAGAACACAACACACACTCCTCCACAGGTCACCTTTCGGCGAAACCTACGCTCACTCTCACCCTCTCGCCTATCCTCTCTGGTCTCATCCACACTTCCTCCACCTGATCAGCTTTCAACACTAGATACTAACAGTGCAACTGATAATCTTTTCTCCACTTTAACATCCTGTTTGGACAACTTATGTCCCCTTTCCTTCAGGCCAGCCCGCGCCACACCCTCTGCCCCCTGGTTCTCTGATGTTCTCCACAAACATTGTTCTAAACTCAGGGGTGCAGAGAGGAAGTGGCGAAAAATCGAAAGATCCTACTGACCTTGGTCTTTATCAATCCCTCCTCTCTTCTTTCTCTGCTAATATCTCCACTGCTAAAATGACTTATCACAACAAAATTAACAATTCTTCAGACTCTCGCATGCTTTTCAAAACCTTCTCCTCTCTTCTCAACCCTCCTTCTCCTCCTCCTCCTTCATCAACCCTAACAGCTGACGATTTTGCCACATTCTTCATAAATAAAACAACCACCATCAGCGGCCAATTTACCAATCCACAAACTGACACACACATTTTACCAGCTAACACACACTTTCTACCCTCCTTCTCTCTACTTTCAGAGGCAGAAGTCTCCAAACTCTTCCTTTCCAATCACCCTACCACCTGTCCGCTTGAGCCTATTCCCACTAACCTACTTCAAGCCATTTCATCCTCAGTTGTACCCGCACTCACACACATCATAAACACCTTTCTTCACACTGATACCTTTCCCACAGCATTTAAGCAGGCTTGTGTAACCCCACTGCTTAAGAAACCCACTCTAAATCCAGCACATCTGGAAAATGACAGACCGGTATCTCTCCTTCCATTCGTCGTGAAAACACTTGATTGAGTTGTTTTCAACCAGATCTCTTCCTTCCTTACACAGAACAACCTCTTGGACAACAATCAGTCTGGTTTCAAAAGCGGACACTCAACTGAGACTGCCCTGCTCTCAGTAATTGAAGCTCTGAGACTGGCAAGAGCAGCTTCCAAATCCTCAGTTCTCATCCTGCTGGATCTGTCTGCTGCCTTTGATACAGTTAACCACCAGATCCTCCTGTCAATCCTAAAGATGAAGGGCATCTTGGGAACCGCACTGGGAACCGCAGTGGTTCAAGTCTTACCTCTCAGGTAGGTCCTTTAGGGTATCGTGGAGGGGTGTGGTGTCTAAGACCCAACATCTAGCTACTGGAGTGCCTCAGGGCTCAGTGCTTGGACCACTTCTCTTCTCCATCTACATGACATCACTAGGATCTGTGATTCAGAAACATGGCTTTTCCTATCACTGCTACGCTGATGACACACAACTCTACCTCTCATTCCAGCCTGACGATCCGACGGTAGCTGATCGTATCTCAGCCTGCCTGACAGACATTTCTGGCTGGATGAAGGACCACCATCTTCAACTAAACCTTGCGAAGACAGAGCTACTCGTGGTCCTAGCCAACCCATCCCTTCACCACAACTTCACCATTCAGCTAGACTCGTCATCCATAACTCCATCAAGGTCACCCAGGAACCTTGGTGTGGTAATTGATGATCAATTGAACTTCAAGACCACATTGCTAGAACTGCCTGGTCATGTAGATTTGCCTTGTACAACATTAGGAGGATCAGGCCCTTCCTATCAGAGCATGCTACACAACTCCTTGTCTAAGCGCTAGTTCTATCCAGACTGGACTATTGTAATGCTCTCCTGGCTGGTCTTCCAGCTTGCATGGTCAAACTTCTGCAACTGATCCAGAATGCCGCAGCTAGGGTGGTCTTTAACAAGCCGAAGAGAGCACATGTCACTCCTCACAAAATTGCACTGGTTGCCAGTTGCCCCTCGCATCAAATTCAAGTCACTGACGTTTGCATACAGAACAACCACTGGCTCTGCTCCCTTTTACTTAAACTCATTACTTCGGACTTATGTGCCATCCAACAACTTGCGCTCCTAAGCGAACGACGTCTTGTGGTGCCATCTCAAAGAGGCACAAAATCTCTTTCTCGTACCTTTACCATGATTGTTCCCTGCTGGTGGAATGATCTGCCTAACTCAACCAGAGCTGCTGAGTCCATAACCACTTTCAAGAAACGGCTGAAGACGCTTCTTTTTCGACAGCACTTGATCCAGTAATACTAACACTTTCTCTTCTCTTCTCTTCTCTTCTATTCTATTCTATTCTATTCCATTCTATTCTATATTAAAAAAAAGAAAAGAAAAAAAAGAAAAATGTATTATCATTTAATGCGTTAGATTAAACTAACATGGGTCATAGCACTTGCATATTGTTGTCTTACTGTTAGGTTAACTGCTTCTATTGTTCTCATTTGTAAGTCGCTTTGGATAAAAGCGTCTGCTAAATGAATAAATGCAAATGTTATCTACTATTATAGTATTTATTAATATGCTGAATGTTCAGTTTTCATTTTAACTTTAGTTTAAGTGCTTTTGTCATTTTTAGTTCTTATTTAGCTTTAATACATTTTAATTTCAGTTTTAGTTTTAGTAATTTTAGTACTCTAGTTTAAGTTTTCATCAAGTATTTATATATATATATTTTTTGGAACTATTTTCAATAGTTTTAGTTAACAATAACACAATTGATTAAAAATATAGGTAACACTTCAGTTTAGGGTCCAATTCTCACTATTAACTATGCATTATTAACGCTTATTGCATATTACTAGGATATTGGCTGTTTATTAGTACTTATAAGGCTCATATTAATGCCTTATTCTGCATCCCTTAATCCTACCCAATACCTAAAATTAATAACTACCTTACTAACTATTAATAAGCAGTAATTTGGAGTTTATTGAGGCAAAAGTCTTAGTTTATAGTTAGTTAATAGTGTGAATTGGACCCTAATCTAAAGTATGACCAAAATATAGTTTATGATGTTTATAAATGATAATGTATAGTCAGCCGATCATTATAATGCAAAACAGAAATATTAGAGCACTGAGGCCATGATTGATTAGAACCAAGTATTCCTGTAACAAAGCAATTTTAGAGAAGTCACCTGTCTGCATAAACCAACAGTATTAGCTTTTCCATTATGTCATATGCAGCAAGTGGCTAAACAAAGATTTCTATCATAGGGTTGCCATAGTTACCTGTGAAGCCGCAGGCTTCAGCCAATAGGAACGTACTCCAGGACATCAGGAAGAAAAGGGCCGTTTCCAGCAAAGGGAAATCTCTCAGCCTGGTGAACTTTGTGACCTAAATAACATCACATATTAATACATCAACTACCTTAGATGGGTTTAGACTGATTGTTTTTGGCTAGTTATGTAAATGACGCAGATATAAAGATACCAGAGCAGTCATGACTCCAGTTGCAGCCCCCATTGCAAAAGACCCACTGAAAAACCCTAGAAAGACACCCAGAGACTTGAGCAGGGCACTGCCATCAAATGTGTGACGATTGTCTCCTTCAGGCTGGTATGCCACTATTGATCTGTTAGAAGGTGAGAAAGATACTTTTTCATATTAAAACAAGACATAGCCTATCATGATTGACTGAACATGTTTACAATAAATAGAAAAGCTTGTGTGCTTGACAAGTTGACATAACTCAAAACATGGAAATTAATACTTTTATTTAGCAAGGAAGCATTAAACTGATATAAAGTGACAGTAAAACATTTATAATGTTACAAAAGAATACTATTTAAAAATATTCTGTTCGTTTGAAAATAGTGTTCATCAAACAATCCTGGAAAAATGTATCATGATTTCCATGAAAATATTAAGCAGCATTGAAAATCTTTTTAACATTGAAAATAATGATAAAAAAAATTTAAGCAGCAACTCAGCATATTGACACTAAAGACTGGAGCACTGATGCAGATTTGCTATCCCATTTCTGAATATATTAAAATAGGACACACTTTTTAAAATTTAACAATACTGTATTTACCAGACAGGACATCTTTCAAAAATATAAAAAAATCATACCAACCAAAAACCTCTGAAAGGTGGAGCAAACAACCTGTTTATTCTTGATCTATTAAAAATGAATAATTTACCTTAAAGAAACAGAATAGGCTACGTTCAGACTGCAGCCAAAAGTTTCCCATTTTTTGCTCATATGCGACTTGAATCTGTTTTTTTAATGACAGTGTGAAGAGCAGAAACCACATGGAATCTGATCTTTTCAATTCTGATTTGGGTCACTTCCATATGTGGTCCTAAATCAGATACAGGTCTAATGTTTTATGCAACCTCAGTCTGAACAGTAATATCGGACTTAATGCGACTTTTATGTCAATCTAGATTCGTCACAATTCTATGCTGATGAGAGTCACTCCAAAGATTTTACATACCAGAAGAAGTTCTTTGCTCACTCAATGAATATGGAAGACAACAGTGAAGTTAGTCAGTGGAGGGATGATGAGCTGTTACACTCATAAGTATTACGGTGACAGCTCTATACAAGCAAAACTTGAGGAAAAACTGTACGAAAAGAAAAATGGCTATCTTTCTCCTCATCCTCGTCTGCATCCTCCTTATTACCACAAATTATCTGGTTTCCGCGGCACATCACCTTATAAATGAACGTGTAAATGCTGACTTCAGAAGCCTCTGTGCTTACTTCCATATGACAGCGTACTGCGTGCCATCTTTGTTATTGTTCTTTTACGCATGCAGTTCAGGATTGTGATCTGTGATCTGAACAGCCAAAAAAAAAAAAAAAAATCGGATCTGGGCAATAAATCAGAATTGAGCACTAAGGCTTGCAGTGTGAACGTAGCCGTAGTCGTAGCTTGACATTAACTTTTTTGCTCATCAGCCACTGTGGCTAGTGGTTTGCCAATTTCATTTGACATCAGTATTTCATGGGGAAAAACTACCATATATATATTTTTTAATATTCTCTCATAATTTGGCAGCAGGTACTGTATATTAGTCTGCTGTCACTTTAAGACCTGACACACAGATCCATTACACTGTTACACATGCGTTTTCTTTCTCAACTGTTTACGTTCAATTAAAACATAACTGACTGTTTACGTGACTCGCCAAGACCGGCATTTTGACATTCTTTTTTGTTTATTTGACTGTTTAAGTGCAATAAGCAGTGAAAAAGAACTCAATTTGGTGTGAGCACAAAATCTGCGGGAATTAGTAAAATTATGCACAATACGCGCAATCTCACGGCAAAATTCAAGCCCTGTAACAGCAATAATTTTCATCCGGTAGAAAATGAAACGTGAGTGAGGGGAGGAGTGACAAAGCGCAGCTGGTATCGTGTTTCTATTCTGTGAAAAAATAAGTACTGGAATCGTTTCAGATATTTCAGTATCGATATGTATTGAAAAATCAAAAATTTTGACAACACTACATAACACTTAGTTTATTCTTTCAGATGCCTTTTTAAAACACCACAATTGAAAAACCTATATATTATATATAAAATTCAACCCGCCAAAGTGGCCAGTAGTGTTAATGTCAAGCCCTGGCTGTAGTGACTAACTTATATCTGTGTAATTTAGATTATCTGAACGTGAGAATATATAGCCCTGAGGAACTTCACATGAACCTGCTGTGTGTGTTGTGTGTATTTTTGCACAAAAGGGTGTGCACTCACGACGACAGGACGATGGCCACAGCATCATTGAGGACGCTCTCGCCGAACATCAGCGCATAGAGATCCACGTCAACTTTCAGCTCATTGAAAATGGCCAGAACAGTCACTGTAAGAAATTAAAAACTTGGTTATGAAATCATTCGAAGTGAATTTTAATATAGCTAAATATATTAAATATAAGAGCTCAGTGTACTAATTTTAAAGCAAAAACAATACCTGGATCTGTAGCAGATACAATAGCACCGAAGAAAAGGCAGTCAGTGAAAAAGAAATCCCCTCCAAGCTGCCCGATGGCTTTCATAAACACCACACAGCCGTACATGACCAACCTGCACAGAGGACATTTGACAAAACCATATTATAATTATATAATATTATCTTTTATCGGTCACACTTCTCACTATTAACTACGACTTTTGCCTCAATTAACTCCTAATTACTGCTTATTAATAGTAATTAGTAAGGTAGTTGTTAAGTTTAGGTATTGGGTAGGGTTAAGGAATGCAGAATATGGTTAATGCAGAATAAGGCATAAAAATGTGTTTTATAAGTACTAATAAACAGCCAATATCCTATGCATGTTAATAAGCAACAGGGTTAATAGTGAGAATTGGACCCTAAACTAGTGTTACCCTTTTTTCATAGCAAAGCTCTTTTCTTTTTAAAATATCATCACTCACCCTGTTACAAGGCATGATGTCAGTGTGCCCACAAAGGCGTAGGAGAGGATAGACCCCAAATTTCTGAAAAAATGCCTCTGATAGTTAAAATGAATAAAAAAAAAAAGATTACTAAAAATGAAACAAGCTAATCCACATCAGCCATTGATAAAAGAGACAAAATTACTGATTAAACAAGCTTCTTTTTTTCGCCGATTATTTATGTATTTTGTGATTTTTTCATTAGGATAATCATATTCTTACTCGTTTGAGACTGTATCCCGCATGAAAGATGATGGGTGGAAGCAAAATGTTGAAGAAAACCTCAGGATCAAAAGTAACCTAGAAGTGTGAAAACAAAATCCCGTATACAATATTATACATTCACATCCAGTAGAAGGAACAAACAATATAAAAAATTGCAGGTAACATATTTGTTATTTTAGAGGATTTAACATCAGTACCTTCCTGAGCATCTCTGCATTTGGCACATCATGGCCCTTGCTGTCCCGCACCTCTCCTTTCAGGCTGTACTCGTATAATCGGCCACTCACGTTCACCAGGATGGTGGTGGGACTGCTGTTCACGGCACAACTCAAGGTGACGTCATTGAAGTCCTGTGGCGAATGGACCGCAAAGCGCAGAATCACACCCACAAACAAACCTGGAGATGAAAAACATATACATCAAATAGTAGTGTTTTAATACTCATTATGTTAAGCAAAGCACATACAGAGAAATAAATAACAAAAGCAATTATTTATCATGGTAATCATATTTCCTACAAGAATACCTATTATTGCTATTGAAGTAAAATGGCGACAATCAGAAAAATTCTGAAAGCTTTACATGTATTCAATTTATTAAAATATAGAAATTAAGTCTTATATTTAAGATTACATTTAGATTTAAATATGAATTACACAATAATTGTATTAAAGCTGCAGTCCTTAGTTTTTCCTCTTTGTCGCCATCTTTGTTTGAAATCTGCTATTGCAGTTATTCGCGGAATTATCAACTTTACATGGGTTGTGCCTCGGCACGGCGCAGCGCGGATGAATCCAATGTTTTGAGGAGAATGTGCAGCTGTCAGTCGCCGCGCCGGTGTGGATACTGTCATTCGGAATCACAGATTCTTCTTTTTGGAAGTATGACTAAAATAATAATTTTCACCGGAAAATGTCATCTGAACAAGTGAGTAACATCCACTTTTTTCCTGACCAACTAAGGGGAAAAATGTGTAGTAAATCGCGCTGATTAAATCTAACGATCGCTTATCATATCACGTCAAACCGTGCAAATTATACTTTGTTCTCAAATTGTTAATGTTAACAACATCAGCATTGCGTGACTACATTTAATGCCCTTCTGATATTTATCCTTGTTTTCGCATGGGCCGGTTGCGGTCTCTTTTTTTCTCCGAAGTTCGAAGTCTTTCGCATTTTACAACGGGTGAATCTCCAGTTGTCACTGATTGTGTCTAATGTCTAATAAGGCGAGAAGTTTCACTCTCAGTACACTTCCGGCTTCTGAACTGGTTGCAGTTCCACTCTGATTCCATATGAGGGCGCTCACAGGATGAGTGCAGAATGAATGGAGGTCTATGGCGCTATAGCCATAGATATCCATATAAGGCTAGATGTCTTAAGGCGGAGTCTCGAACGGCATCACCGGCGACCATTTTGTCACAGGGAAGCTTTCTGGCGAGTTCTGTGGTATCTGAAGTAAGGTGAGTGATCAGCACGAACACAAATGTGACGTTTATAACAAACCAAACCATTTGAAAATCTGTAGAAAATTGAGCAAGTTATGGTTATTTAAAAGTACATGCACCATTAAAACACAATGTTACGAGTGAGCGAGCTCCCTGTGGCAAGATGGCCGCCGTGTGCGGAAGTCGCCTCCATTGGCCAGCAGCGCGGACGAGACATCTAGCCTCATCTTATTATATGATATCTATGGCTATAGCCATCAAAATCCACTTTTCTCAGGATATAATTTTTTGTCTAGTAATTTGAATGTTGTATTCGAAAGGAGATGGAAAGAAATTACACATTGCTGGGTGTTAGATTTTTTAGAGTCACTTATTTGCTTTAAAAAGTCTTTTAAAGTGTCAATGACGTCATACACATCGTACGACCAGAGATACTGCTTTACGGCAATCCTTCAGTCACTTTGGTGCTTTCGCGCTCTGCACTTTCTTTTCTCTCGAGGCTTCGACAACACAGCTGACACAGGTAAATACACGTGCTAGAAGAGTTTTTGGTTTTTTCTGGTCCCGCTTCGGATGCCACAATACCATCAAGCGGTATCTCTGGTCGTAATCAGTCCTTCACTGACCAATCAGCGTTCATTAGCAGAATGCTAGCGTGTTATGGGCAACAACAACTTAACCTGTAAGAAATCGAAAGGACATAAGTACTCGTTCATTCAACTTTCGACCTATAACCCATGTTGAACTTGCAAAACCTACAATCAAATCTGAGATTTCTCAACGGCAATCGGGTGAAAGAGACAAATTTAGCCGTCTAGCCCCATAGACTGTCATTCATTTTGCACTCATGGGCGATCGCCCCCAGTGGAACTCTGGTGGAACTACAACCAAAATTCGGTACAATAGGACTTAATAGGGAGTGGGCGGCTCTCCGTAGACAGGCTCTGCTCATAGGCTATTAGCTGAGACACCTTCTTTATGTGTACAGATGTGACATAATGATGCAAAGACATGCTTGAATTTCCCGTGGAAATCCACCAGTACCACTGAAATTAAAAACATTATTACAATTTTTTATTTTTGGATAATTTGTAACCCAAAAAAGTTACGGACTGCAGATTTAAAATAGACTTAGGATTATTACTTTTATAAATTAATTAAGACTTACATTTAAGATTTAAGTATTAAGTAAACAATAATTGAATTAAAAATGGATTTAAATGTATTAAAATATATTAATGAATTAATACTTATATTTAAGATTTAAATTTTGATAAAAGTATTTATTACACAATAAATGCGTTAAAAAGACTTAAAAGTATTACATTTATTAAAACATAATAAATTAAGACTTAAATAATAAAATCTTAATTTGAATCTTAAATATATTACGCAATAACTGCTTTAAAATAAATGTACAATATTACATTTATTAAAAATATAATTATTAACAATTACAATTAATTAAGATTTATATTTAATATTACAATTTAGATTTTTAAGTATTTACTACACAATAATTATTAAAAACAGACAAAATCTTAATTAAAAACAGCTTATATAAATATATAAATCTGGCTAAATTGCGCAGTTTTGTAAATCTGTCAAAACTTGGACATTCTTTATTTTACATTTGCCCCATATTAGCGACTTACAGCATTGGTTGTCATTGAAAGTAATTTTTGTCTTTTTTTTTTAGCTGCATTGCAAAATAATTTATTGAACAGATTGACAAGTACTTTGAGAACATTAATGAGCTCATGCACAAGATTCCTGGTGCCCTCCTACACAAGGTTCCTGAATGTGAACTTGAATATGAATACATCAACTAAATCTCACCATAAATCATAGCCAAGCCCGTCTCATGCAGGAACCTGAAGCGGCGGTGTTTGAAGAGCCATATCGTGAGAATAGTGAGTGTGAGTAACATGATGAATATGAGCAGGTTGGCGCTGTCCTGCCTGTGGCTCTCCTCCGCTTTCCTCTCCGTCACCACATTTACCATGTCCATGTTCTCAGCCAGACTAATGACAGCAAAGCACATCAGGCAGAGTAAACGGGGAAGCATAAAAGCCCCTGACACGGAGGTGCGTCTTCTTTGACATCCCATCATGGCTTTTTATTATGAGAGACTGGTCTGGTCTGCCGTTCAGTTCAGCACTGTGTTGATGCGATACACGGTGTGAAGACAGCAGCAATAACAACCTTGACAGAACCTACCCCGTTTGACCGGAAGTGTTATATTACAAAATAAAGGACTCTTAAACTGTTTAGTATGTGTCATGTAGAACAACTGTATAAAAATGTAATCTCAAATTGGGGTAAACAAAATACTAATATTACATGTAAACCAAAAAGAAAGAAAGAAATACATATAGCAGTATAGTGCTAACATACTGCTAACTCAGTACTGTTATTAAAATTAGAAATATTTAAAAACAATAAAAAGTAATAAAAAGCACATAACAAACGTACTAAAACAAATAAAATAAAATAAAAATAAAAGCTAATTCAAATATAAGGATTAAAAAAAAAATACTATAACAGTATTTAAATAATATAGATTAAATAACTGGACTATAACACCTAAAAAGGACGTTTTTCCTTTTAACAAATGGTCAGTGAAAGGCGATTAACCCTCAGAAAAAATATCTCTCTATTTAATCTATAATAAACTTCGGGAGGTCAAGCTAAGTAATATGAGCTTGATTTTTAAAAAATAATTTTCGAATTTTTGCAACTGTTATTAAAAGTTTATGTACAGGTTGATTTGTGTGATTTTGCACATTTCCAAAATATTTCACAAGAAAACAGATACTCATAAAAGCTTTGCAGTAATATATTGCATTATATATATACACACTTTTGAAAAACTTTGTCATGTAATAAGATCTGATGCATCCAATAATAACAGTACGATTCATGTTGAATTACATTTATTATTGCATACATACAACATCAATTGCTCCATACATAAATGTGCACTTTTGATATGCACTTAAATTACAGATCGAGTACTCGTTACTGAATTGCAGTTTTGTGGTTTGTGTATACATACATATAAGGTTAATACCACAGACTTTTGTTCACTACTGGGCTAAAAGCTACAATGGAACGTTAACTTCACAAAAGGAGTTAATTCCTATAAAATCTTGCTTCTTTTTAATAACTAGCTCTGGCAATGTCAGGTTCAACGCTTCCATTACATACAGAACACCTGAACAAATCACTTCTAATGCCTTTGAATGTTAAGTGGTTACATTGTGTTTATCAGGCATCAAAAGAAAAATAGATATAGTTTATTATCCATAACCTGATACTTCTCTTTATTCTGGAGATGTTCACAGTTAGTGCTTTGGAATGCATTTTGGAATGGATTTCTCATGCATTAGTACACATAATCTTGCTGGCTGGCTTTCTTCTGACCCCTTCCTCAACCAAACCACAAATGGAGACAAACTTTTCAGTGCTTTCCAGGTTCAAAAATATATCTGTAAGCTCAAAGCCAAAATATGTTGCTCAACACATCCCAAGAGAACAATTTGAACAACTGTGCAGATGTTAAATGTGTACCTAAAATGTAAACAAGGAACAAAAGTACAAGTAAAATACTGCTTTCCTGAAATACCTACACTTTAACCAAGACTGAATCATTTCACTATGCCCTTGAAGGACATTTAAAAACCTGCATAATATGAGTAAACCAACTGCACACATAAAATGCCAGTGCCTGAAGGCTGACCATTCACCCATAATGCATCATTACACAGTCCAGAATGCTATACAATCAACAAAAACAACTGAGGCTGAACCATTTATCCAATAAGAATCCAATAAACACTTCTTCAAAATGTCTAAGGCATTATTAAACAACATAGGATGGTAGCTTTAAATATCACGGCATTCATAATCAATCTGTGTGTTCATTTAACAGTCTGTCTTCCCCTCAACATTATACCATACTTCATACCATAACAAATATATTTCACTAAAACAGTTTGAAGACATAATGCTATAATGAATTATAACAAAGATATCAGAATCCCTCAACATGACGACGCAAACACTCAAGCGCACTCACACGAACAGCTAAAGTACACAGAAACAGACGTCACACTCCAAAACACAGCACAGTATTCCTCCGCACAACAATAAATAGATTTATCCACAACCTGTTCACCGAAATTAAAAAAGAATATATCATTGAGCGAATAAGTACACATTGCACTAAAGAAAGCATGACCGACATCCTGAGGGAGGAACCCACCAAATCAAACACACACACACTACACATTTGTTTAATACAGCATTTCTGTCAAGAGCTTTGGATCAGAGGAGACTGAAAGCACGTGTATATACACTGTCGATGAATGAGAGGGCAGCTGTGACCCTCACTCGCCCTCTCCGCACAAACGTAACATCTCAAACTTTTGCGTTTGAACGCCTAGAGGACCGAGCTCTTCAGTGCACTTTAGATATGGCATGTATATGCTGCAAATATAAACACAATTCAGACCTACTTTACATTTTTTTCCCCCACTAGGAAGACATATAATCACTATGAATATGTATAGAAGATATATTTTGACAAGCTAAGCACATTGGTCGTGCTACACGATGCGTGGGGCGGGAGGGGGTCTTTTGTGTACACTCATAAAAATTAGACCCTCGATTTGAGTATGCAGAAAAGCACAGCAACTGTACTGCACACATCACACTCTGAATCTTAACATAGGCAATAGAAACTGGTGAGAGATACATTCATAATGAGATAAACATCAAAAAATATCTTGGCTCACTGACAAGCCCATTTAACGGATATTATGGTGTAGAACAGGTCGGACACAGCCAGGCATTTTAAATATGTGCGTTTGATGATACGTTTTTCTTATTTGAATTGGGCTACAGAATAAAGGGATATTTCACCAAAAAGTGAAAGATCTATCATCATTTACTCACCTTATGTCTTTACAATGCTGTTTGACTTGCTTTCTTCTGTGGAACATATTTTGAAAAATGGTTTTGTGTGTATAATGCAAGTCATTGGGGTCCAAAACAACCCCATTGAGATCCATTGAATGGACACATTTTTTTTCTCTCCAAAACATCATCTTCTGTTTTCTGACATGAAGGTGAGTAAACAATGAAAATGCAACAAGATATATAATTTAATATTTGTACATTTTTTACATCTGATTAACATGTAGTTTGATGCTGAATGATTTGCGGGCTAAATGTTTAATATCTGGCCATTGAATAGTACAATTTTACACACGTGTGTGTATACATCTCTGACCATTATTTTAAAATCTAAAAAACCCTACTGTGATACATCTGCTTGAATTCTTCTTGGTTTCCTATCTGCATTGGGCTAAAAGAAACAGCCAGATTTCTTTCTTTCGTACAAACAGGTCAACATTTCCACCACCGCACTTTTATACAAACCATACACGTATAGATACACAATAATATTTTCTCCATATTTTACATACATGTTCTCCGCTGTATCATCTCTCTGTAAATTCGTTTCTGGAAGGGATGTGGGTGTTTTTGATGCTGGTATTAGTCCTGGTTGGGATCGGAGGGGGGATTGTGGGGAACGTAGAGGTGGGAAGCGACACCCAGTTGCTGTCCATGTCAAAGCCTGAGCTGGGGAAGCTGCTCTGGGGTTGTGGGAAGGGAAGGGATGAGGCTGTGGGTATAAGTGGCGGGCCAGTCTCAACTGCAGATGGAGCCTTTCTTAAAAGGAAGTCAAAGCCTGAGCTGGGGAAGCTGCTCTGGGGTTGTGGGAAGGGAAGGGATGAGGCTGCGGGTATAAGTGGTGGGCCGGTCCCAACTGTGGATGGAGCCTTTCTTAAAAAGTCTGAATCGTCATCAAAGGTGACCCACTTTTGGGTCTGTTTGGTTGGGGCTGCTGCTGTAGCAGGAACTAAGGATTGTTGTCTGGAGAAAGATGTTGGAAGAGTGGAACTGTGCACCACAGCTGACATGGCCCTGTTAAGGTCAGGCTTGGCCGCTTGGGCCTGATGCTGGGTGTAGAAATCGGGTGTGAGTGATCGGCGAGGGGAGGACAGCAGGTTGCCGGTGAAAGGGTTTGTGCTGTTGGGTCTGGGTTGGGCGTCTGCGAGGAACGGACTGGGGGATGAACGGAGGGACTCCTGGGATTTGCTGCGTGAGGTGACGGGTGGAGACAGGAGACATGGAGCGTTGCTGGCGTCCGAAGACGAGAATAGGGAGAGGGAGCTGGGTAACGTAGAGGAAGAAGAAGAAGGGGAGGTGGTGGATGAGGATGAGGATGAGGAGCGAGGGAGGGAAGCGGAGAACGATGCGTTCTGGAAGAGGGACTGGCTGTTAAGCATGTCGAAGGGGTCTAGTTTCCATTGTGCTTCTCTTTGGACTCCATTCATGCCCTTGGCCTGGGGAAAGAAAAACACATAAATCAAACTTATGACATGATGAGAAGCTAGAACATATTGAAGTTTTAAAGTCAACATGAAATCAGATTTGAATGTATTAAATATGTTGGGAATTTTTTTCACAATAGGAACTATCAGTGACGCAAGTGTACACTGATTGGCCGAACGCACACAAAACAACTGCACCCGCCATTTAAAAAAAAGCCGTGTACACTCACAGATTATAGCCTATATATTTACTCCACAAACTAACTCTATGAACAAAGGGCAGAACAACAGTGATAGATGGGCCTCTTAACCTTAAGGAGAAAATCCGATGCAACTTTGAGGGGACCAAGAGAAACATGATTATGTATTTCTGCTCAGCTAGCGACATTGGGCATCAACCACACGGCTTGTACCAAATGCTTATACTTTTTCATATACTGTCTACTTTCTTTCTTGTATAACAGTTTTATCTAATAACGTATTAGACAGAACTGTTAAACAAATCGTAAACAAATGAAGATGGAGAATGGGAGTGCTGTATGCTCAGGCTCTGGCGTTCTCAGTGCTGTCAAAATAAAAGTCACAACAACAAGCGTGGTATACATCACTTGAGAGTTCCTATTGGCGGTGCGAACGCAACCAGGAACAAACCAGGACCCTAGGGGAACATTTAGTTCTCGGGGAACCACCCTGGTGGCTAGTTCCTAGAACTACCCAATGCAAAAGGGGCTAATAACTTTGGGGGACTTTAGATTATTTAGATCTCATTTACCCCTCCTAAGCTGCTAAATAATAGCCCACATGTTGGGGGTCATTTATGACCCAGAACAGTAAAAATGTTACTTCTTTTTATTTAAATATAACTCTAATTTCCCTCAAGTCGTAAAAATTAAATAATGCACTTATTTTAGGTTAATCAGATAGTAATTCATTAAATTAGTACCAAATTACTGAATGCACCTTTTAATATCCTGTTTAATTATTACAGATGTAAAAAGAGTTGAAAACCCATGTTGATTCATGTTGACTTTTCATTTTAAACATTGTATTTGTTACAATTTTTGATAAAAATCATGATGACTTGTTGGTTAAAACATAAATGGTGCAATGACAGACATCAACATAAATCAAAAACTAAAAGATCCTAATACTGTTTTATTAAACAGTCTATTATAAAACAAAAACCAGCATTATAAAACAAAAAGACAAATATGATTAGTGTGCAAGTCTACTAGAATTGCTTAACCTTGTCCAAGAAACATTGAAAACAATTATAACAGATATCACAGATTAAAAACAAACAATACCCACAACAAATACTGGATGACACTTTCCTTGAACCCCCCTGTTGGAAAAACTTGATAAACCTCATAACCAGGTCATTTTTTTATATATACAATATTATCAAGGGGTTCAAGTTAAGTTTTACATTATAATTTTCTGACATTCAAAAAAAAAAAAAAAAGTAAAATTAAAAATGGAAAGGGGAAAAACCAACTATAACATGGAGGATCCTATATGTATGAGCACCCCATACATCGTGACTACAGGCTATGGTGCCATGAAGACAACGTAAATACTAGAAATTACTTAATCCAGTACCTGTCAACCTGAGGATTGCTCCTGCTAGTGAAAGAGAAAGACACATGCATCAAGAAGAGCGAAACATGACTATGAGAACCACCTGAACAAAGTCGTTATAACTAGAAAAGTAAAAAAGAAAGAGGAAGAGGACTTGGATTATCTGGAAGAGGCCTTATTAACCCCAGGATGGGATCTTGTGGCTCCTTAGAAAGGAAAAAATGATGTCCGCACACTGAAGTTACAGCTCCATACATATACATATACATATACATATACATATACATATACATATACATGCTATCTTTTTTGTCTTGCACCTGAGCCCGGCTTGGGTTTAGGATGTGAACAAGTTTTTGTCATTTTTGAATCTTGTGGGTCTTTGCATCTTCGAAAGAGTGTTGATCTTTATCACAATTAAATATAGGGCTTATGATCTTGACATCCATGCAAAAGTAAGCAGAGAAAGAGGACTAACCTGGGTTGTAGGAGGAGGAGGAGGAGCAGACTCAGGTGGCAGTGTGTGAGCGGACCGGCTCCGGGGTGGAGGCTTGGGAGATGCCAGTCCGGGCTGAGGGGCGGCAGCGGCTCCAGCAGGTGCTTGGGGGGCCGGCTGAGGCACCAGAGGGGCAGGGAAAGTGGGCTGCATTGGTATAGGGAGTTGGGCTTGGACAGGAGCCTGCACTGGTGACATAGACTGAGGCTGCATGGGTGATATCATCTGAGGTCTCATGGGACCTGGCAGTGTGGGGGGTGGACCTGAAAGACAGACACACAGTAGATGGTTAAAGATTGGTTAAACTTTTAAAACATACACACATACATAACCATATATCTCAATTTTGTGTAAAATCTCATATAAAATGATATATACAGTTTTAAATACTAAATTAAAGTGCCCCTATTGGGCTATTTTAAAGGTTCTTGCATCCAAGGTCAAAAAACACTTTAATTTTCTCATAATATTCATTGGACATCACCTCGTTTCTCAAAGTCTGGAAACGGTTAGAAGATTCAGTCTCTCTAAACCCCTTCTTTCCGCGAGCCTACTCTGCTCTTATTGGTCGGATGGCCCAGTCTGTTGTGATTGTTCTATAGCTTTCAGCGCGTGTCAGAAACAAAACGCCTATTATCATATCTGAATTTCAGCTCCGGAGGCTTCCTCAGCACTTGATACACAGTGATACGAACAGTAACGATGGCGTCGGTTTTTCCGTATCAATTCCAGTGCGAGTCCTCATCCTTTCCAAGTGCATGCAATGTGGATTCCCACCACAGAAAACAGCGGCTTCTCAACATGTCGACCAAAACCAAACTCTTTCAGGCCATAATAGGGGCTGAACTTCAATAAGAAATGAAGAAAATTAATTGGTAATTAGAAGAGTTTAACGAACCCAGAGGCAGCTCGGATGGCTTGCTTTGGGGTTCAGCAGTGGGTCTTGGTGCTCCGGGGTGATTATCAGGTGAAGGTCGAGGGGCCCCAGGATGCACCTCTGCTACGGGTCTGGGGGCCCCGGGATGAGCAGGAGGAGGAGGTCTAGCCTGAGGAGGGACACTGATAACTCCTGCTCGAGGTGGAATCTAAAGCAAAATCATAATATTTAACACGATATACATCTTATTTTTTCCTTTTTTAATAATATTCATGTCAATTAGCCCACCCACCGGCCTTGGGGCGCCTCCAGGGGCTGATCCAGTTGGTTGACCTCGACCTGAAAAACAGCCGATGCCATAAATCAAACATTCAGTAATAGTTATAGAAAATTTGTTTGTGAAAATATCAGAAAATCTATATTTTGAACTTCAGGTCCAATTCAAATGCCAGTCAATTAGTCTATACTACAAAACTGATGATGGAAGATTAAACTTAAACAGATGCCTTAAAAGAAAGCCGCTCCTGTCAAGAACGTCAACTAACTTTTTTAGCTCCATTTTGTTAAAACTTGCCCGAGGCTTGCAAAATCATGGCATGATAAAGGCCCAAATATGTCCGTCAATTAAATTTTCTGTCACAGATGAGCTAGACAAGAACTCACCAGATGCATCTGCACGTGCTAATGCTGGGCTTTTTTGTCCTTTTGTCAGCATGAGGGGAAAAGTTATTAAAAAGTTTGGAATTATTCAAAATTAGTTTTGAATAACATTACAGCCTTCAGCTAGGGAGAAAATATATTTGACCAAGCAGACTCCTTACCTGATGGAGAGATCATTTCTTTCTTTCTCTATTCAATTACAAAAGCTAATTCACCTAATTCAACCCAGCACTTCACACTCGAAAACTAAATCAAAATCATTGGAACAACTGAGACTTCATGCACTGCAAGATGGTTGACTTGAACACCCCTGCCCCATCTAAATTAGTCTATTTCTGTAAGCAAGTGCAGGAGGTCTCAACTGACCAGGAGGTCACCATACACAAGGACGAACACTGCAAGAATCTTCTAAAATCTAAATTTCTTTCAGAAATTACCTTCATATTCAGTCAGATCAAACTCTAGATTGAGAGGCTCAGCAAAGCCTTTGAAAGAAAATTTTAAAATTTTCCAAAAAAATTACATCATGAACAAAAATACAGTTGCAATATCATTTACAGTGCAAACTTGATTTTTACAAACAACAAAAAGCCAAAATTACGAGGCTCAAGAAAAGCATATGAAACACTACCAAACAGAACACAGAACTGCATCATAGTGTATTACATTCGAAAAAGTTAGCCAGACACTTTTAATATCTAGGCCAACTAACTAACCAAATCACAACATTATGTACAGCATTACCTGCTGAATCTTTCCTAACAGGTGTAGTAGAGCCTCCTTTAGAACCATTGTAAAATGCCAATGAAAAACAGTGAAAACAAAGTATTTATAATGTATTGAACACATCTGTTTGGGCGTTTCAATCCCAGGAAAAACTTCTAGTGAGAACAGATCAGAAAATTGTCATGCCTGTGTAAAAATGAACAAAGACTTCATAGCTGTACCTGAGGGTGGCGGTGGGCGCTGTGGAGGTGCAGGTCGGGCTGGTCGGGCATTGGGGCGTGGAGGAGGGGCGCGTTTTGGCTCTAGCCCCTGTGATGAAAGAGCTCCAGCTGGCTGACCATCAACCGGAGAACCTGAGCAAAAAAATAAATAAAATAAAAAACACATCTCATCATCAAAACACCAGCCTGAGAGATTTAGCTCAGCCCACAGCACTGCAAACCACATCGAAGCCTTGAGACTCACACACACTCTAAGAGCTCAGGAACCATTGAAGCACATCAGCAACATATCTGAAACAGCACTCTTTACCTGCCAGTTCCCTTATAATGGATGATGGGCTTAATCCTCCTTTTCGCAGTGTAAAAACAAAGGAAAATTAATGTACTGGAATTTTTGGTCTTCTTGAAGGGAATTTAAATATTAAGATATATTTTTTGCTCTTTTACTTTACTAATGCTTACTATATATATACATATATATATAGTGTTACATGATTTGGGGGTCATGAGATTTTTGAAAAATGTTTTTGAAAAAAGTCTTGTATGCTCACCAAGGGTGCATTTATTTGATTTAAATTATATTGTGGATGGATATAATAATATTGTTATATATTAATACAATTTAAAATAAAAGTTTCCTTTTTTAATATATTTTAAAATGTCATTTAATCCTGTGATGCCAAATCTGAATTTAATCAGTGTCACATGATCCTTCAATTGAATGCATCCTTAGTGAATAAAAGTATTAATTTATTTGAAAAATAAAAATCTTACTGACCCCAAAATTCTGAACTGTGTCCTTTCCTACATTTTCCTACATTTCATTTATACACCAAAGCAAAAAAAAAAAAACCTGATATAAATACAAATGGGTTGGTCAATGTTGAGTAGAGTCAAATATTAGCACTACCCTGTGGTGGTCCAGCTGTGCGTGGGGGGGCTCTGCTGGGCCGGATGGGGGGCGCAGGCTCTCCATGGGTAGGAGAGGGGCAGGGGCTGCTGCGTGGGGATGGGTTTGGGGATGAGCCAAGATCCATGCCCGCTCCAGGCTGCAGGTGCTGGGGTAAGATATCCTCAACCTCCTCGTCCACGTCACCTGTCGACACAGCAGTAAAAATGGAACTCCACGCTGTCCCGTATTTCCATTGGTTCATGTTGCATTTTGGAACAATGTAACCCAAACAGATGCCATACCTTCCATATCATACTCTTCTCCCATGTCAGAGTTTTCTGCCAGCAGAGTGGAGCTGGTGGACGTTGGGATGCTGCCACAGATTCTCTCCACACTCATTTCTTCCTCTAGACTCTTTATCCAACCAGGACTCCTCAGACGGATGTCTATGGTCTTTCCACTCACCTGCATATGGACATAATGAGGGACGATTAGATTACCTGTCATTATTATGATACAGTATAATGCATTTCTGCATGTAAATGTTCTTTTTTTACAATGAAACTTATTGTACAGTAGAGTCACTTACACTAGAGGCACTCAAAGACAGAGCTGCCAGTGCCGAGTATCCCTCCAAAAATGTCACCCACATTTTCTCTTCAACAAACCTGTTCAAGAAAAAATAAATAAAATTGCTCTAAAGTTTGGGGTCGGTAATAATTTTGTATGTTTCTTATGCTCACCCAGGTGGCATTTATTTAATCAAAAATAGTAAAAACAGAAAAATACTGAAATATTATTACAATTTAAAATAACTGTTTCTATATATTTTTAAATTGTAATTTATTCCTGTGATGGCAAAGCTGAATTCACATGATCCTTCAGAAATCATAATAATCTGCTGATTTGGTGCTCAAGAAACATTTCTTATTATTATCAATTTTGGAAAAGGTTTGTTTTTTCTGCTTTTTTCCCATGGTTCACCCAAAAATAAAACTTCTGTCATCATTTACTCACCCACAAGTTTTTCCAAACCTGTATGAGTATCTTTTCTTCTGTTGAACACAAAATAAGATATTTTAAAGAATGGTGGTAATCAGACAGTTGATGGACCCCATTGAATTCCATCTTAAGGAAACTATGATAAATACTGTGGAAGTCAATGGATACTGTCAACTGTCTGGTTGACGGTAGCCAACAGAAGTAAGAAAATCATACCGGTTTGGAACAACATGAGGGTGAGTAAATGATGACAGAATTTTCATTTTTGGGTGAACTATCCCTTTAATATTTTTGAGGATGGACAGAAAATATTTTTTCTGTCACCCCAAAAGAACATAATAAAATGTCTTAACTGTCACTTTTCATCAAATTAATGAGCATTTAATACATTTAATTAGTGTATAAATAAAGTTATATAACAATCAAATATAATAATAATTTAATTATATATGCAAACAATTCTTACCTGATAAGAATAACCTCGCCAAAATTAGCAAACTTGTCCAACAGTTCGTCGATCAAAGCATCATCAAAGTAGTCATCGGGACCAGAAGAGCAGAGAGAGACGAGGATGGTTCCATCAGGTGGACCCTGCAGGGCGATCACATCCTTATACACCTGATGTCTGGCCTCTGGGTCCACCTCAAGTACGTCCATGTCTATGATGGCCACCACAGGCCTTTTGAGAGACAAATGTTAATGGAAATAGAACTGCGGTCCACAATGTGATTTAACTGTCCAATCCTGATCATTGTGGCATTAAGAACAAAGATAGACTTGAATTTTTATATTTTAACAATGACTGACAATAAAAAAACATTAAGGGACAGCCTCCTGCTGTACCTCTGAGGCCCACTGGATGGCACTAAGCATGTTGTCAGTGTAAATCCTGAAAGTTGGCTTTCTGGCTTTAGTCTCTCTCACCTGTGATCAGAGGTTTTGAGCTCTGCTCTACCATAGTACTTGAGCTCTCCAGGGCTCCATGGGTACTGATCTTCCTCACTCACTGGGGCTCCTACTACATTCAACTCCAATTCTTCTGCTGTAACACACACACAGACAGATTTAGTGAAAATTAAAACTTCAACTTACATAAGCGTAAGCTGTTTTATACTGCATTTAAAATTTGGTTGTTGGTTAAGCCAGGATATATTTTTAATTAAATTCTCACCAGTTCTATCAAAGTTCCACTTTCTTCTCTTCCACAGCACACGGTCAGTCCAGGCCGGTGTGCGGCACTTCTCACTGGTGTCGTAGTCCTCCGAAAACAGGTCATATTTGTAAGTGGGGGCAAAATCCAGCTTCCCTTCAATAAAGCCTTTGAAAACCTGAAATATGAATAAAGTAATTAAAAAAAATTTTTCAGAAGTGTACAAATAAACTGCTGATATAGCTGTTTCCCCCCCCTAAAATACCTGTCCAGCATTCTTCTGCTCCACCAGTTGATCTCCACCGATCAGTGAATCCCAATTCTGCTGTCTGATCAGCTCCTTCACCTCTTCATTAGGAATATTTATTCGGTAGTTGAAATCTCCACACCAGAATACATAATCATGGGAGTAAAGGAGACGACCCTAAAACATAATACAAATAAAAAATATTCATAATTAAATAATAATACTATATTATTATCATTTATTAATGATAAATATTTAATCTTTTTTTGTATTTATATTATATAAACAAAATACATAATAAATGTATATTTATATTTATTATTCTGTATTTAATATTACTAATAACAGCAATATTACTGTATAATAAACAATATTATTATTGTTTTTATTATTTATATTATATAAAAATAAATATAAATTATATATTGTTAATAGTTCATTATGTACTTAAAATATTAATACTACAACTAATTAGTGCTGTCAATCGATTAAAAAATGAACTAATTAATTGTAAATTTTTCTGTAATTAATCGCACCTAACATTTTAAGTTTTTAATATATTTTTATATTGTAATAATTTCACATTTAATCTCCAAATTAATGTAGAAACAACATAAAGACAGTATATATTTTAAATATTTGATCTAACAGATAGGAAATATCCAGAAATTAAATAAAGTTATCAAACAATTCACAATCTTCACTGCATAATTTATCAATTAAATATAGATTCATTTGTATTAAAGCTACAAAAGTTATTCAGTTGAAAGTAGTGAGGGATTTTCAATTACTCTTTTGTTCTTTGATTAACATGATAGACAGCAGCAGGTTTATGAGGCTACTGTCACTTTAAAACCCGATGCGTCACGCACATGGAGCTGACATCCATTTTCTGACAACGCTTTATGTTCATTTAATACTTCATTCAACTAATTTAAGACTGTGCTTACGAGGATACTCGACAAAACGGCATTTTGGCATAAGTTTGTGTTGTTGTTTTTTCAAGCGTGAAAGAGAACCGGCGCACTGTCTGAAAGGAGATTCACAGACAGGACGCCTGTACCGCACTTTGTTTCGTCATGCTGGAATGGTTTAAAAGCATTTGCATGAATAAGAGTGTGATCACATAATGTAATGCTAGCCAAAGGATGACGAAAAAACAGATGCTGCGTTAAATTGCATTAAATATTTTTAACGTGTTAAACTGAAAAAATTTATCTCATGCGTTAATGTGTTAATTTTGACATCCCTACTACTAATATTATTATAAAAAGAAGAAGAAGGTGATCATAACCTGAACAGAAGTAACACATTTTTACATCATAAATGATTACCATAGGGAAGGTCAGTTTGCGTGCGATTTCATTGTAGTCGTCGTTCCTCTCTTTGACCTGTGACTGGCCAGCGGCAAAATGTGAGCACACGAAGCAGATGCTAGTTGTGTGGAAGAGCATGCGAATAGCCACGCCTCCTTTATTACCAGTGGCCCCGCCCATGCCAGTCTTCACTGTATCAACAGCAACGTCCCTATTATAGAACAGCAACACATAATATGAGAACAGAGAAGTCATTTAAATCCTCTTAAATACTTGAAATGATCGTACTCCTACCTGATGAACGGTGCGTGCTGAGGGCGTATGAAGACGAACAGACACACACCCACCAGCTGCTCTGAGGCCAGCAGCACGTATCTTTGATCTCGTGAGATGTTCTTCTGCAGTTCTGCAGCCCACAGCTTCTGATTAGTGGTGCTGCCAGGGAAGAAAGAAAAGTTAAACAGTTCTCAAAGGAACAAGAGCATGACGATATCACAAAGAAATATTTAACTTTAAATGCTGATTGAAACAAATTATTACTGTGTAGCACATTCCCACCACTGACCACAGGAAATGTTCTTTCCGCTTATTATGCAAGTACAATCGGTGAACTTTGAATTCTCTGATGTCAGGTTAGTTCTTACCTTGCGCTGACAATATTGCCAGCATTCAGCTCCACCATTTCCTCAAAGCCGATAGCAAAGATGTCCA